>NC_132794.1:11613529-11914117 GCF_048418805.1 Vulpes vulpes
TGGGTGGAAATTTATCCTATTCTGACTTTTTTTTTTTTGAAATGTAGCATGAGTTCTATTTCAATGATCACGATTGAGACCGCAGGTGAATTTTTTAAAAGGTGTTCATGGAGAGCAGCCTGAGAATGAAAATAATCCCATGTTAGTTCTTTCTGGCACCTTTTGTAATTCATAGAAGGTGGATGGAGCATATTGGGGAGTGGATATCCCAGGTATGTTCCCACAAGCGTGTACAAACTCAGAATTCAATCTTTTAGGAGGTTTCTGCTTTTGTGAAAGTAACCGTTTTTTTTTTTGTTGTTTTTTTTTAAAGTAAGCTTTTGTGTATTTTCCAGGGATAGAGCTGAGGAAGGTGAGAGTGTGTGTCCTATGCTCGTCAAGGTGTGGTCAGTGAGGGGCCTCCAGGCATTCAGAATCTGTCACATAGAATTCAAGGTCACCACAAAAGGCAGACCCCCGGCCTCTGCTCTTGGCACCTGTTAAAACTTTTCTTGTCGTGCAGATTAAATCATCTCAGTGATAGCAGTGCTGTGTCCTCTCTTCGTCATGCAGAGGTGGTTTTTATCATCCTTGTATTCATATTTTTTTTCCTTCAGAGCTAAGGAAGCTTAATAAGAAGAGATGGTTTCTGAAATATGGACCTCCTAGATTTCTATGTTTTAGAAAATATTGTTCATCAAGTAATTTAGAATTTTCTTCCCTCATGGTACCTTTTCTTTTGGTCTTTTTGAAAGATTTTATTTATTTATTTGACACAGAGAGAACGCAAGCAGGGGAGCAGGAGAATCAGACTCCCTGCGGGGAGCCTGATGCGGGACTCGATCCCAGGACCTGAGCTGAAGGCAGAAGCTCAACCACTGAGCCACCCAGGCGCATGGGATTCCCCGCAGGGAGCCTGTTTCTCCCTCTGTGTCTCTGCCCATCTCTCTTTCTGTGTCTCTCATGAATAAATAAATAAAAATCTCTAAAAAAAATCACTTGTTTTGAACACATGGTATGTCATCTAGGGATAAGCAGTGGGAAGGAGGCAGGTGGGACGAGGGGGCGGGAGTGTGGGAAAGGGTGCTGTGGTATAGGGTTGGTTGGGGAAAACCTCTCCAGTGGGGGGCCTCCGAGCAGGGAGGGGCTGGAAGTGAATCTCCCCACAGTCTAAAATCGCGGTGTGCCAGTGGTGCCAGATTTAGCAACTACCAATACAGGACACCCTGTATTTTTGAATTGGAATTTGATGTCGCCTTTCAGAACAACAATAAGGTTTTGGTATAATATACTTCTGTATAATATTGTAAGCATGTATGATTTAGAGCACAGTACATGTACTCACTTGGAGTGTAATTTTTTAATATTTGAGACATATTTATAACTAAAAAATTACATCATTTATGTGAAGTTTATTTATTTATTTTTTATTTTTTATTTTATTTTATTATTTTTTTTTTGTGAAGTTTAAATTGACCTGGATGTGCTGTATTTTATCTGGTGAGTCTCTGGGTGACCAATGGTGGCTGGAGAAAACGGCTTTCTCAACGGAATCACCACTTCATCCACCTTCACCTTGCTCCCCAGGCCTAGGCAGGGGCACCAGGACACAGTGGCCATCTGTGGCCTTGTGGCCTTATCCCCAGATGATGCCTGGATGTAGCTGCCCTGGACCTGCCGTCGTTGTCGTCTTCTTCTTCTTCTTCTTCTTCTTCTTCTTCTTCTTCTTTCTACTAAGATTTTATTTATTCATGAGAGACACAGAGAGAGGGGCAGAGACATAGAGGGAGAAGCAGGCTCCTTGCGAGGATCCCAATGCAGGACTCGATCCCAGGACCCCGGGATCTCATCCCGAGCCGAAGGCAGATGCTCAACCAGTGAGCCCCTCAGGTCTCTGGACCTGTCTTCTGTAGTCAGGTTAAAATGTCCTGAACTAAATACTCCCAAAGAAGCCTTTTCAAGTTAGAAAACCCTCACATCTTAGAACATTTCTAGATGTACTTTGCATTGTGAATGTATCACACATTGACCCCATGGGAGGGGAGTGGGAAGTTAATCGTTCCTTTGTTGGTCTAATATGTCTAGGAGACACCCATCATTTATTTTGCAGGCAACCTCAACACAGTGTAGTGTTTGCAATTTTCCAAGTGTTTTTGATGTGGGATGGGAAGCCCCTCCCGCCTCTTCCCAGAAGAGTCTCTGGCGTAACATCTGTGGGTCTGTGCCCAGAGTTAAGCCATTAACCTTCCAAATTTAAATAAGGGGAAATCCTCCTCCTCTTCATCCTCTTGTCTTATTTATTTTTTACAAAACCACACCAACTGGCAAGGCTGTAGCTGCTGACATAACAACCAGGTTACATCACTTTTTGGTAATTACCTCTCGCAGAGCCCAGGCTTGAAGGGAAAGTTCTAGGACTTGGAGGTTTCGTGTTTTCTAATTAGAGGATGAAGTCTGTAAACAGACCACCTGATTTAGCCAAGATAACCTGACGAGCCACTTTTTCGTCTTCTCTCTGGTACTTCCGAACACCTGCCATTACAAGTTAAAATAATCAAGAATACCCGGTAAAAACAAACTTTAGCTGCATCTCCTGAAAGCAAGCCTTGCCAATTGGAGAGGTCGTTACAGCTGAGTTTAGGAACAGAACTTCCTCGTGGCTTCCCGACTTGGGACCTCCCAGCGTGGCAGTGGGTGGCAGCAGGGACTCAGGCCAGCCTGTTGCAATGAGTCTGTAGGTCGGGAACTGCAAATGTGACACTGTCCTGGGTGGGGCGGGAGTGGGTCAACCTGCCTGAGGTCAAGCTCTGCAGAAATATTTTGTACAAGTAACTTCAACATTGTGAACTCAGCTTCAGAACAGTTTTATTTATTTATTTTAATTTATTTATTTTTATTTTTAATTTTTTTAAATTTTATCTATTCATTCATGAGAGACACAGGGAGAGAGAGAGAGAGAGGCAGAGGGAGAAGCAGGCTCCATGCAGGAAGCCCGACGTGGGACTCGATCCCGGGACTCCAGGATCACATCCTGGGCTGAAGGCAGGCGCTAAACCACTGAGCCACCCAGGGATCCCCCAGAACAGTTTTAAATACATTGATTCTAAAGTATCACTGGAGCTAGCAGTTTTCCCCAGGTAATTAGGAATGCCCTTTGTTGGGGCACCTGGGTGGCTCAGTCGGTTAGGTGGCTGACTTGATTTTGGCTCAGGTCATGATCTCAGGGTCCTGGGATCCAGCCCCATATCGGGCTCTGTGCTCAGTGGAGAGTCTGCTCGAGATACTCTCCTCTCTCTCTCTGCCCCTACCCCCCACCCCACACAATCTTCCTCTTAAATCAATAAATACAATTTTAAAATAAAAACGGATTCTCTCCTTCCTCTCCCTCTGCCCCTCTCACCAAACACACTCTCTGTAAAATAAACAAATAGATTATTTAAAAAAAAGGAATACACTTTATCTTGGTTTCTCATGCTCTATTTTCAGTAAAAAGTAAGAAGGCCTATATGGAAAGAAATTAAGTTACTGTTCACATTAATTCGTGGCTCTCTGGGAGAATAAGTGAATGTAGACTTTTGGGCTATTCTCTAGTGGGCTGGGAGCCCTTCTGTGGAACTGACTTGATTTGCAATTTTAAAAAATAGTTTTCAAAATTTGGGATCGGGAAATTAATTGTACCTACTGTGTGTGTGTGTGTGTGTGTGTGTGTGTGTCTTGCATTTGTATTTTTCACCTTCTACAGGCTTTCCTACTCCTTAGTTATGACTTGGATTTATACAATTGGGATCCTTTATTAGAAACTTTGCTATTGCAATAACGGAAAATACTCAAAGTGAATAGCAGGAAAACCTACCACCAAAGATCAAATGAAACCAACCAACCGAGCAGCCAACCAACCACTAATAAAAGAAGAAAGGACACTTTATTTTACTCACTTCTTGGGCCTTATTAGGGTGAATCTGAAAAAAAAATACAACATAGAAGCAAATTTTTAAATATAAAATCTTTTTTTTTTTAATTTTTTTTTTAATTTTTTTAAATTTTTTTTAATTTTTTTTTAATTTTTTTTTTAAATATAAAATCTAAGTAGGAAGATTGGTGGCAAGATTAAACATTTTGTTTATAAGTATTGTTATCACATTAAATAATGTAAAGTGAAATTATATGTAATTTGCACATGAACTACAGAAGTCATGCTACTTGTCCCAGTTGCATTTTTTTCCCAGTTGCATTTTTAATAAAAAAGATTTTATTTATTTATTTGACAGAGAGGGAGAGAGCACAAGCAGGGGCAGTGGCAGCAGAGGGAGGAGAAGCAGGTTCCCTGCTGAGCAGGGAGCCCAATGTGGGACTCAATCCCGGGACCCTGAGATCATGACCTGAGCCGAAGGCAGACGGTTCATCCACTGAGCCACCCAGGTGCCCCCCAGTTGCATTTTTAAAAACAATTGTTGGGCAGCCAGGGTGGCTCTGGTTTAGTGCCTGCCTTTGGCCCGGGGCATGATCCTAGAGACCCAGGATCGAGTCCCACATTGGGCTCCCTACATGAAGCCTGCTTTTCCCTCTGCCTCTCTCTCTCTCTCTCTCTCTCTCTGTCTCTTATGAATAAATAAATAAAATCTTTAAAGAAAAATTGTTTCCTTATTGCAATCATGATGCATAGACATTGTAGGAAACTGAGGAAAAGCACAGGTAATCCTAGTAGGCAGAGAGGACCCGTGGGAATTCTGGTGTACATCTTTCCAGTTTTTCTCTATATGTGTGTGTTTTTAAGAAGTGGTGTTGCTCATCAGATCATTTAATCTTGTATGATACAACGGAGGGAGGACACTGGAGGGAGAGGAAGGAAGATGGGATTTTGCAACATCTGATGATAACACAGGAAACAAAGAACCGTTGGACAAGCAGAAAGCAGAAAACCATAGTTCCCTGCGGTTCTTTATCTGTGTCCTGAAATTTCCATCCTTCCGGTCATTTATACGTTTCCTGTGGGTTAAAAGCACATCTCTGCACGATTTAAGAAAGAATGAATTCTTTCTTAGCTATGATGAATTGCAGAAACATTTGAAAGTTCCATCCCCGTCCTGTCTGCACCTTGCAAGGTGATCACCTGGATTTAGTGGTTAAGATTCTAGCACATTCTCCTCTCTGTCTTTTCATAGATGGAAGCACTTGTCAGGAAATGTCTCGCTCCCAACCTCCTGAGTTAGAGGCCTGCATGACCGAGACGCTCATGCGACAGCCGGATGTCTACACCCAGGCCAGAGGCCACTGCGGGAGCCTTTCCAGGTTAAAAACCTGCACGAACAAAATGTGCGGCACATGCAAGTGAAAAACCTCACACTTTTGCCCAAGTCCTGACAATAAATAGGAAACAAACGGAGGCTTCAGCATCTGAAAGATCTGCGGACAGGAGCCAGCATTAGGGCCCCATCGGAACAAAAATAGCCGCGTGTGTCAGCCGGGCGTGTCACCATATTGTTGGCAACACGAGGACGTTAATTCCACAGTTTGCACAGATAAGTTTAAACATAGGAACATGTCACAAATAAGCAGCAATCTCTGGGAGGCCACATCAGCTGGGATTTCAGCCTGCCGTTTTTAAATTCAGCTGGGTCCCCAAGGACCAATCAATATTGGTGGCAATTATTCTTAGTACACAGTCCAAATGAAATGGGTGTGTGTGTGTATGTGTGTGTGTGTTTCTCTCTCTCTTTTTTTTTTTTTATCAAGGTGGGAGATCGTGATATAGAAATAAGCAAATTCCCTGGTGGATGGCAATTGGGTCTCTAACAGCTGCCACAAGTCGGCTGTGGCTATCTTTTGCTGGGTCCCCGGGAATAGTCCCATAATGACCACATTATTTTAACCCTTCGACGTGAGCTGCGTCTGATAGTGAGGCTCCGGGAGACCTAGCACGTGGCAAACAAAGGGAGGCCGAGAAAAAAATTTAAAAAATAAATAAATAAATAAACAAGCCCGGAGCGCCTCCCAAAGCAGCTAGCTGCAGGGAGCATTACCTTATACACAGGTTTTATTTACACCCTGGTTTCTAAGCCGCAACCTCTAGAGGGCCCATGCTGGGGCCGCAGGGATGTTTTCATGAAGCAGAGTCAGTTTACATTCTGTAGGGAAAGACGGTGAAAAGCTTTTTTCTTTCTTTCTTTAAAAAAAAAATTCTCAAAGGTAGATATTGAATTATGCAAGGCCCTAGATTTTCCGCTTTGAAAAGTTAGGTTTTTCTTTAAAGAGTTTTTGTCTATGGGGGGGGTGTTGCATGGAGGAGGCATAGTTGGAAGGGAGGTGGGCTTTTCATCCAATGTGGGTTTTTTTTAAAAAAAGATTTTATTTATTTATTCATGAGAGACAGAGACACAGGCAGAGGGAGAAGCAGGTTCCATGCAAGGAGCCCGATGTGAGACTCCATCCTGGGACCCAGGATCACGGCCTGAGCCAAAGGCAGACGCTCAACCGCTGAGCCATCCAGGCACCTCTCCAATGTGGTTTTTGATTGAATTAATTGACTTAAAATGTCCGAGTGCTAGGAAGCTAAAATTACTCTAAGGTCATTTTATGTTAGTTGATAAAAGCAAACAAATCAGAACTGTGTGCTGTTTCTCCCTGTGTTTTCAAACCACCGGGTCCCCTAAATAAAACGCCCCAGGAAATGAAAGAACTCTGGAAAAGAGACTGAGATGTAAGCAGAAAAGGCCCATAGTAAAAACAACCTGGTGGTTCTTTCTAGAGATCCCAGTAGTCCACGAGACACCTCGGAAGTAGGGATTTTTCTTGTGGAATTTGATTATTTTTCTCTCACATTGAAATGAAAACGGTAATGAGAGACAGGGAAATATCAAGAGAGTTTCAAGGTCATAAAAGTCTATCTGCCCTCTGAAAGTTTCAGGTACATGTGGATCCTTATCTCTAACTTGGCGGGGGGAACCCCAGGAGGGAGCTGGGGGTCACTGTAGGAACAGAACTGAGACCTATCAAATCTACTAGGGTATTTAATTCTTTCTCACTTGAAACAAGGGTGTGGATGAGGTCCTCCTTCACTTATAATTCTCTCCTGCCTTGGCATCAATCACGATTCTTTCGGTTTCTTTGAGAGAGCGGATCAGGGTTGCTGGGAATTGGTGGTTAGAAGTTGGTATCTTACGCTCAAAACGACAGTTTTCCCCTCCTCCTCCCTCACTTTGAAAATGTTTTAGAAGAAAGGTTCCTGATTGCAATGGTGATTTGTGGTTAATATCATTAGACTTCTGGTTTGGATTAATGCTGCTAATTAGTTTCTGTCCTTGACTTTTTCCAATTAAAGCACAGAGGACTTGGTGCTAAACACCTGGGCAGATTACCTAATTAGATGACAGAAACATAGACAATTGTTCCTAGGTAATTATTTTAACTTTCCCTGCTTGTTTGGTATTAAACACGCTGATGAAAAGGGCATCATCCTCTCTACCTTATGAACCACGGAACATCAGCCCCTGGGCTAGGGGCCTGGTTCTGCCTTCTAGATGGACAATGTTGAGTCCTTTTTTTTTGATGAATATGTGCAGAAGGGACAGATTTGGTGGGTTTTTGTTTATTTTTGCCTAGACAGAGGAGAAAATGCACATGCTAGTGGCTCCCACTCTTTCCCACGTGGTCCTTTGAGGAGGCGGTTTCCTTTGATGAGCCAAGGAACACTTGGACTGCCTTTGGGTGCACCGCGCCCTTGGGTGTTCTGGGAAGCGTGCTTGTCTGTCCCCATCCTGGTGAATGTTTGGGGAGACTCACTGTCCTAAAGGTGGGATATATTCTCTAAGAATTCAGGATTGAGGGCACCTGGGTGGCTCAGCGGTTGAGCATCTGCCTTCGACTCAGGGCGTGATCCCGGAGTCTCAGGATCGAGTCCGGCATTGGGTCCCGGCGTGAAGCCTACTTCTCCCTCTGCCTGTGTCTCTGCCTCTCTGTGTCTCTCATGAATAAATGAAGAAAATATTTTAAAAAAAAGAAGTCAGAATTGAAAATCCCGCTTCTACATTTTTCATAACAAAAGTTATGAAGTTTTTCTTTTTCTTTTTTTTTAAGATGTGGATCTTTTCAACCACGAGTGTGGCCCCATGGATCATTCCAAACTCAAGCGCGCTCGAGGGAAGGGTCAGGCCCAGATGCAGCTGAGCTCAAGGCACCTGCACCAAATCCTCCCGGGACCCAGAGAACATTTTACCCTTTGAAGCACGCAGGCACTGAAAGCTTGTGGCAACCAAGCCTGTGTAATCTCAGCCTCTGCCAACCCCTAGGGACTAGCCCAAGGACACCACCGGCCACCTGCTAAGCATGCTCAGCCTTTCCCTACCTGGGCTTTGCTCTTACTAATCCCTCCCTCCGCCCCCCAGCCACACCTTCCACCACATCTTCATCCCTGAGGCTCCCTTCCTAATTGAGAGCCCTCTCCCAAGGTATTCCTTCTCTAAAACCTTTCCTCGAACTCTCAATTGATTTGATTGGTTTCTCTTTCCTCTGAAGCCCTGCAGCTTTGCGTACCCCTCTTGTAACATTACTGTGTTCCGTTTGGTGTTAGCAGTGTTGCTTGCAGTGCAAACGTGTTAGCAGCCTCTGCATTCAGGTGCTCAGTGAGTATTTACCTAGTGCTTGATCCGTGCCAGGCACTGGAGAGTCAGTGAAGACAGCACAAGATCCCCACCCGCACTGAGCTTACAGCCCAGGGAGGCAGGAGGGCAGACCGCAGGCAGCGAACTCACCATAGATGTAATGAGGTCCTGCAGTGCTAACAGCTGGGAAGGGGAGGGTATCACTAGATAGGGTGACGAAGGACCTAATTCAGAAAGTCCTAAGGAACACTCACCGAGCAAGCCCTGTTGACTTGATTTCTTTTTTTTTTTTTTAAATTTTATTCATTGATGAGAGAGAGAGAGAGAGAGAGAGAGAGAGAGGCAGAGACACAGGCAGAGGGAGACGCAGGCTCCATGCAGGGAGCCTGATGTGGGACTCAATCCCGGGACTTCAGGATCATACCCTGGGCCGAAGGCAGGCACTAAACCACTGAGCCACCCAGGGATTCCCCCTACTGTACTGATTTCTACCTTTAATTTGCCTCACAATAAGGCTAGGAATTAAGTGCCACCAGTAATCCTGTTCTGGAGAGGAGAAACCAAGGCCCAGACAAGTTAGGGAGCTTGCCTGAGGTCATGCAGCTGTGCACCGTGCAGTCTGGCATCTGGGTCGCACTCTCAGCCAGCACTTACACTCCCCCAAATCCCCTTCCTTCCCTCTTGTCATGGCCGCCACAGTGCCTAGAGCACTAGACCTTGGAGGTGGCAGGCCCTTGACGGACCCAGTGGGCCACATGCCTGACTTCTTCCTTTAAAATGACCCAGGCATCTGTCCCTCTTTCCCCTCCCATCCCCCTCACCCTAAGCCCGTAGGATCTTGGATTGGGACCCCCAGCTTCTGCTCTTCTCACTTTTGTCTTCCCAGTTTCTTGTAGTTGGGCAGCTGCCCAGGCCTTGGAGGGATTTGGCTCCGATGAGGAGATGAAAACTCATGGGATACCCGCTATGTGCTCAGGCTGACTCTAGGGAACCCCTAGCTGTGGGGGGCAAGGGGGTCAGGTCAAAGGGGAGCAGGGCTGTTTAGGGCAGCCTGGGGCCAGCCACCACTCAGATGCAGGCAAAACCCTGGGAAGCTCATGGGCCCCAGGAAGCCTGCCACTCAGCTCGATGGACTCGGGCTCTGCTGTGTCTCTTGGACTCCCTGGCTGCCACCTTGGACCCAAGCGCCATCTGACCCCACTATCTCCTACCACCTATTTTCATCCTGCCCCAGCTCACCGAGATGTCTTGAGCCTTCCTTGTTTCTGCCATGTAGTTACATGGATGGATAACCCTGAGGACCAGACAAGGGTTGAGGTTCCTCTAGGGCCAGTGGTTCCCCAGTCCAAGTCTTAGTTTACCGATCTGTGCAGTAGGCTAATAACAGAGTTGCTGTCGGGATCCAACTCAATGACACTGTGTGTAAGTACTGAGCTAAAGGCCTGGTCCCCAGTAGGTGCTCAATGAGTGCTTATGCCCCTGCTCCAGGGAGCTCTCCAGGCTGGCATCTGCATGGGCCCCTAGGCTAGTCCTCCCGACACAAGCTCTAATCATGGTCACCCTTGCTTCAAACCCTTTTCTGGCCCCTGCTCACTTAAGATGAAATGCAAATACTCTCCCGAAGTCTCCTAAGATCTGCCTCCTGTCTGACTGTGGCTTCACTTCCACTACACCAATCGCGTGGTCACCACCTCATCATTCCCGCTCACAAGTGGTTTGCCCTTTGGTCCCATTGCCTGTTCCTGTTGCTCCCCCTGCAATGGCCTCTTCCTATTTCCTGCTCCCGGGATCTCACCTGTCTACAGTAGACACCCTCCAGGGATCTGCCTCTCTTCCAATTACCCACCTCTTACCAGCCCAGTCCGAGGAGCTGGTTCAGAGGGATGGACTTGCTGAGCCGGGGGTGGCATGTGACTCAGGAAGAGCAATCAGATTTGCTCTCCTGTGAATATAGCTCTGGGGCGGTCAGGCCCTCTGTGAGGCTGCACCCAAACCTGGATGTGGCGGGGGCTGTGGACAGTCACTGGTGACCGTGGGATAGGCAAACCCAGCCCAGCATCTCCCTGTCCTCGGTCCCACAGCCCCTGTTCTCTCTGCCAACACCCTTACCATCCATGCTGTGTGTATGAGGGCTGCTCACCAACTTCTGCTCCCCACCGCCCCCCGTGGGTGGTTGCTAGTTCTATGAACATGGCCCTGGGCTCACAGTTGGAAGTCAGTTGTTGAATAAACGCATGAATGAATGCTGGGGAGAGAAGTTCTGACACTAGATCAGGGAGTCACCTGCAGAGTGTGTTAAATGCTAATCCCCTGGCCCCACCTTGATTGATTGATTGATTTAAAGATTTTATTTATTTATTTGAGAGACAGAGAGAGAGAGAGAGAGAGAGAGAGAGAGTGAGCACAAGTGGGGGAAAAGGGGCAGAGGCAGAGGGAGAAGGAGACTCCCCAATGGGGGAGGAGCCTGTTGTTGGGCTCAATCCCAGGACCTTGAGACCATGACCTGAGCTGAAACAGATGCTTAACCAACTGAGCCACCCAGGCACCCCTCCACCCTGATTTAGTAGATCCCAGGTGGGGCCTGAGAATCTGCTTTATAACAAGATGTTGCCAATGTTCTGATACAGGTAGTCTGAGAATCACCGACAGCAGTCAGCCCTGGACTCGTGGGTGTGGTAATAATATCCATTCTCTGGAGCATCCCAGGCCCGTATCCAGGTCCTCACACACTGTCTCATCCTGCCTGACAGTCCTGTAGGGTGGCTGTTCTCTGCTAGGCAGTGTTGAGTCACGGGCAGGTGAAGGGCTGGCCCCAGCTTCCTGGAGAGGTGTCCACAAGAGTTCTCTGGCCCTTGGGCTCCTTTGAGCACCACCTTTTGTTGTTTGGACAAGTCTCCATCTTTTGAATCTGTTTCTCCCCCAGGGAGCACCCAGACATTTGTTTTCCCAGTCTCCCTTACCAATGGGGCATGTTCTGTGGGACCCATCCATCAAATGCCCCTGTTCAAAGTTTGGTTTAGGGCTGGCAGACACCAGGAAGCAGGGTCTGCAGGGTGACCTTCTGGTTGGGGGGCAGCTGAGACATCTGGCTCTCAGGGGCAGCCATAGAGAAGCCCTGGCACCAAATGGGGTGTCCAGCATCCCTGGTAGGAAGTAGGGGGGTTTCTGCCCAGGAAGAGCAGCATGAGTCTTCGCTGCAGCATACTGTGGGTTGTCCTTTTGGCTGCAGGGCTGCTGTTCTGGTCATTTGTTGCTATATGAGCCATCACCCCAAAACCTACAGGCCTAAAACAATGGCAATATCTATTTTGCTTATGAAGCTGCCATTTGGGCAGACAATCGCTTCGGTTCCACGCAGTGTTGGTTGGAGTGGCTTGAAGGCAGGGGCCATCTCAGGCTTGCTTCCCTGCACAGATGGTAGTTGCTGCTGGCTCTGGCTGGGCTCTTAGCTAGGGCCATGACCGGAAACCTATCTGTGGTCTCCCGTGTGGCTGCTTGGTTTCCTTACAACATGGTGGAGGGGCAGGGGGGTGTGTGGGAGAGAGAGAGAGAGAGAGAGAGAGAGAGAGAGAGAGAGACAGGCAGGAGCTCCGTCATCTACCTTCAGAAGTCTGCAGTCACTAAGGCCCACACTCAAGGAGGGGATTTAGACTCCACCTTTGATAAGACAAATGTCCAAGAATTGGGAATCCTTGGGTGGCTTGGTGGTTTAGTGCCTGCCTTTGGCCCAGGGTGTGATCCTGGAGTCCTGGGATCGAGTCCTGCTTCTCCCTCTGCCTGTGTCTCTGCCTCTCTCTCTCCTCTGTATCTTTCATGAATAAATAAATAAAATCTTTAAAAAAAGGGAAAAAAATGTCCAAGAATTTTCAGACATTTTTCAAAACCAGCAGAGCTGACATAGCTGGTTCCCTACCTTTCCTAGTGCTTCTGAGAACTAACAAACTAACAGATATATCTGTGTGGTATGGGTGGGGTCAGACTGCACACCAAGTGTGTTCTCTGAATCCTACACTGTTTAGCTTCAGAAGGGCACAAGAATGGGGCTCTCCTGGCCAATTTATTCATTTATTCAAATAACCAATGAAAACTCACACATCTAAGGAGCACCTCCCATTTGTCGAGTCCTGAAGATACCACAGTGAAACACTTCCCTGAATTATGTGTACAGCCTGATGAGATGTACACCAGGTATTGGGGCTGTTACAATGCAGCGTGATGAGTGCTAAAATACGTAGACTTCAGAAACATAGGTGGTGCACCTAACCCAGAGGACTTGGGGATCAAGGAAGATGTTCTAGGGAAATGACATCAAACCTGGGACTTGAAGAATGAGTATGAATGAATTAGGCTAGCAGTGGTGTAGGCAGTGGTAGAAGAAAGCTCCAGGAGAGACAGCAGGATATGCAAGGGCCCTGGGGCAGGAAGAGGCTTGCCCCAGTTCTATGTGGCTGGAGCACCATGGGTGGAGGAGGGAGAAAACAGAAATGAAGCTGAAGACATGAACTGGGGGGCAGGTCATACCGAGCCTTCAGGAGCCTAGTCACTTAATTTAAGGACAACCACAGTGTTGGACATCAGAAATACTTAAGGAAAAAGTAGAATTATTTGATAAAGTCAGAGGCCCATATTTAAATTCCAAGCATTCAAATAACAATGGCAAGACCTAGCTCAGTCATGACATGTGACAATGGCTGAGTGGCAGCTGCCCACTGTTGGTCATTTTAGCTCCTATCTGGTTCTGGTGGGGTTCCCTGGGGAGCCAATCCTGAGATGGGGATTTGCCATCTGGAGTTTTTTGGAGAGTGGTCTCAGGATCACCACTGGGAATGGGGAGGAGAGGGGAAGGATTGGATGGAGAAGCTGAATCTCAGTGGGGTAGATCATTGCAACCAAGGTAGGATGGTCTGTCTGAGTTGTTCTGCCTAAGGGCAGGAGCCAGGCTTTTACATCCCGCATCGAAATTACTGGATGTGAGCTGCCCCGGGAAGGGGGCATAACCATGGACAAGATAACTATTTTTTTGTTGAGGGTGGTCCCCAGAGAGTGACTCTGCTGAGAGCCACCCCAGAGGGCAGCGTGTCAGTGCTGGGGGATCTGGACAGTACACCACAGCATCTACCACACCGTCACCCCAATTCTCTCCTGACCTTGAGGCCAAGTGCCACTTGTCATGTGTAGTTGCCCTTATGCTGCCATCTGTCTTATGGTAGAGGCTGTTTCTCTTTTACCTACTTCTCCAGCACAAGTCACCATTAAACACTCAGGGAAGGCTGCTTGCTTCAAGAAAAATGGGAAAATACGTCGGTCCTTTTGGGAGTGAAGAATATTCATTCCTGCTTGATTGACTTGCAAACACCCCACCCACTCCACCGGTTCAAATGACTTGCCCAGCCCCTGTAAGTACTGGGATGCATGACTCCTGGGACAGAGCCTGGAGTCCGGGTAGCCATTCAACTCGTGGTCTTCTTCTGGGAGGAGCTTTTCCGACAGGAACCAGGGGTCCTCTGGGTCCCCTCTGGTCCACTGTTCTTCCTCACATTTATGCCCAAGATGGACCAGGGCTGGCTGGAAGGGCATTGGGATGGAGCTCCTCTGGAGGCATTGATTCTGCAGAGACCTGCCGTGGATTCTCTTATTGACCCCAACAGAGCCACAACATGTTGTGTACTTCTGCATAACCGATCACTCCAAAATTCCTTGACCGGTAACCTCAATAATGTATTAGTTCTCAGGATTCCATGGTTTAGGAGGTCACCCAAGTGATGTCAGCTGGGATCACATGTGTGGCTGTATTCACTTGGGAGCTCGCCTGGGGCTGAGATATCCATGTGGCCATTCATCCTGTGGGGTTTTCTGCATGGCCCCTCATCCTGCAGGAGCCTGGCTTAGGGTGAGGCATCCGAGCAATACAAGCGAAAGTGGCAACTGCAAGACCCCTTTATAATCTAGATCTGGACCTGGCACAGGGTAACTTCTGCTACGTGCTGTTGGTCAAAGCAACTCATAAGACCAACTCAGAGTCAACAGGAGGCAAAACAGACCCTTCGGTGGAGGAGCATGAAGGATGGATGGCCATCCTAAATCACCGCAGCCACCATGCTCCCTTTTTATAGATTTCTGATGAATCACTATTAGAAGCAGATAAAAAAGGAGGACACATGGCCATTTCATGGGTCTGGAAGCACACTTTAGAAACCCGTTCCCGTGCTTGGTGATCCTGGCTATAAATGCCATCCTATAGATACAGAAAGACAGACTGGTTGTCTCCAGGGAGGAGTTTTTCCAACCAACCCCAGGGAGGAATCAGCAATTCTGTAAATTTCAGCATCAGGAGATTTTGACATTTAGCTTAACACCTCTCTGCATAATTTCATTCAATTGCTCCCAGTTGTGATCATCACCATAGGCGTCACATCATCATTACCATCATCAGCAGCGCCGAGCCTTTATTAGGCACCTAATTGCATGCGGTGCGGTGCTGGGAGATGTAGAGCAGATACAGGAGGGCTCAGCGCAGGCCTGGTCTGGCTGGAGCAGAGGAGCCAGCACTCTGGGGGACGTCGGGCAGGCCTGGGACCAGAAGTGTGAGTGATCACCCGAAGGCACAGAGGGGCAGCAAGGGGCTTACGTGATGGGAGGCTCAGCGAGGGTGACTCACTGTTGGAGAACCACTGCCCGGCATTCTGAGTTCAAGTTCTCCTGTTTCTGCCAGTTGCTAAGGTTCAAGGTCAGCTCGAAGAAAATTAAGTCACAGAATGACCCATTTGCTGAAACGGGTCTGAGCAGATCCTGGTTTTGCTGCAGAAGCAGAAGCAGGGGCAGGACACGGTTTGTGCAAAGAGGATGCTGAAATTCACACACAGCACAGCTCTTGCCTCCACAAACCTAACACAACCGGCAAGTGTGTGAGCCCAGAAAGGTGAAGCACCAGTGCCAGCGTTCAGCAGTGCCAGACCAACAGATTTTGGGCAAACCAAAGGCAGTATTTTTACAGGCGGGAAGCTAAAATAAACCTCCAGGGAAACAAAGACTTCCCTGAATCACCTGGAAATTCAGCAAATTACAGAGCGAGCATCCAGGGAGGTGGCCACTCAGCCACCATGCGGCACGTTGATTTTGGGCAACATCTGTGTACTGCTCCATGACCCTGAGCTCATTTTCTCACTGGTACAGTGGAGATGACCATGTAGTTCCTACCCCACGAGGACAAAGTGGCTTTGGAAAATGTAAAGCAAATAGAAATCTTAGTCTTCAAAGAGAGGAGTAAGTACATGTTAGCGGCAGTTGCTGTAAAGGAAGTTCACCGACAAAGGAGGGCGCATCACGTTCGCTTCTGGGAGAGGGTGAAAATGTCCCAAAAGCTTCTTGTCCTCTGGGCCTTCCTGCGCATGAGAAGCAGGTTCTGTTCCGCCTGGGGAGATTTCATGGTAGAAATAGATTTTCAGAAGCTTCCTAGTGTGCTCAGAACGTTCATTCTTCCAAAGTTCGCTTCATTTCCATTTAAGACAAGTGCAGGGAACTGTTGCTTCCCCAGGCTAGCACGGTGCCTGTGCTTTATGGGTTTCCATGAGGTTTGTGGGAGGGATGAGTACCATGCCCCATGCAAAGGATTCCTATTTCAAAAATGGGGGAGAAAAAGGAAGTGAAGGGCCTTCCGGGAGCTCCTGGGCTGGCCTGTCAGGCATGACCACTCTCTGTTAATAGGAGAGCTCCTCAAAGCAGTCTCTCTCCTCTACACTCTTTCTCTGGGGGAGTTCCTCTGGTCCCAGGGCTTAGAATGCCAGCTATGTCCAGATAACCCCCAAATAGGTACCTCTGGCTTTGACCTCGCATCAGGGACACTGCAGGTGCTCTGCATGATCCCCTGCAATCTCTGCTCCTGGGTGACTCTCGCCTGGCTTCTCTGTGCCTTTGCTTCTGATGGCCATCCCCACACACCTGTGACTGGCCTGGGCCACAGGCAGGTGCAGTATGGGAGGGGCCCTGGCTTTGCACCCTCCTGGCTTTGCAGCCCTTAACTGGGTGCAGCAACTCCCTTGCCTCTAGGTGGGGCAACTGGAGGCGTTCCTCATGCCCCAGAGCTCCCCTGTGCCATTGGGCTGTAGAACTTCAGATGCTCACTCTAGCCTGGCTGCTTTTCCACTTCCTTCCCAGTTCCTGGTGGGAACATGTCTTTCCTCCCTGCAGAGAGTCCTCTTCAGGCCCAGAGGGACAGGTGTCAGCAGAAAGTAGAGACATTGAGCGTTTTTCAGTGATAAAAATTTAAATCATACACAATTGTAAGAAGACAATATGGTAAATGCCATACACCCATCATGCAAACCAATAGTTACCAACATTTTGCATTACATGAAGGAGACTTGTAAGATGAAGGAAATGCTCTCCGTCTTGGCTATGGTGGTGGTGGTTACATAACCATGTTAGGTTTGTCAAAACTAGTCCAACTTTATTATTTTTTTAAGATTTTATTTATTTATTCATGAGAGAGAGAGAGAAAGGGGGGGGGGGGAAGAGACACAGGCAGAGGGAGAAGCAGGCTCCATGCAGGGAGCCTGATGTAGGACTCGATCTCAGGACTCTAGGATCAGATCCTGGGCTGAAGGCGGTGGTAAACCACTGAGCCACCTGGGCTGCCCTAGTCCAACTTTAAAAGGAAGAACTTTATTGTATATAAATTGTACATCAGTGAAACTGACTTTTAAAAATATCTTGCCATTTTATTTTCCCCCTCTTAAGATCCTAGCATATTTTAATTTATATTTAATTTTATTTTAAAGATTTTATTTATTCACGAGAGACTCAGAGAGAGAGGCAGAGACATAGGCAGAAGGAGAAGGCTCCTTGCAAGGAGTCTGATGCAGGTCTTGATCCCAGGACCCCGGGATCACACCCTGAGCCAAAGGCAGATGCTCAACCACTAAGCCACGCAGGCGTCCCTATGCTAACATATTTTAAAGCAAATCCCAGACATCTCCTCAATATCTAAATACTTTGGTATATAACTAAGAACTGAACATGTTCTTACATAACCACATACAATGAATTTACCTCACAAAGTTGATGCCACGTCTTTGGTAATATGCTGGGTGTATCATCCAGTCAAAAAATCCAGTCAATAATCAAATTTCCCTTCCATCTCCAAAGTGTCTTTTTGTTGTTGGTTTGTACAAATCAGGATCTGGGCAAGGCCTCCACCTGGCATTTGTTATGACTTGTTAAGAGTTGTTATGACTCTTAAGTGGCTTTTAATCTAGAATGATCCCCATTGTTCTTCTACTTTTAATCTCTTTTGTTGTACAACCCAGATTAGTTGTCCCGGAGAATGTCCCACATTCTGCACTCGTCTGCTTCCCCACGATGCCATTTACTTGTTATATTGCCAGTAGGTGGATGTAAGCTGGTAGTTTGGTTAGATTCAGGTTCACCTGTCTTGTGGCAAGAGCATTTCATGGGTGGTGTGTGTGCATTTGCTTTTCTTGGCGGGCACATGATATCTGGCTGAAAACGGGCCTTTGGATTTCTAAAGCCGGTCCTTGGTGAGGAATGGGACACACACGTAGGCATAGCTCTCAGATAGAGGAAAAAAAACATAATGATGTAAGAACAGGCTCTTTGTTTCTGAAATAAAAATGGAATGTTCCAGGCTGTGGGGAGAGGATAATTGGAGAAATGGGTGCGGAAATATTTGCGGTTCCCGAGAGAAAAGGGCTCTGTACCCCGCTCTCCTGGGTGGAGATTAAGAAAAAAAGCTTAAGGAATGAAAGGGTCCAGGAAGCTTGGGTCATGCTCTAGACAGATCCTAGAGAGGTGGCAAGGGCCTAGACAGAAAAGGAGACCTTGGGGTCCTGGGGGGCTCAACCCCAGAAGCCTTGCAGACACCCTTGCAGGCCAAGCGCTACAGGTATTGTAGCTGCAACATCTGGTGACCAATGACCAGAGATGCATGTTCCCTCCTTCCCTGTCACCTTGGAGCCACATGAGCCCCATGCCCTCCTGGACACAGGACTTAATCCTGGAGAAAATTTAGCCAAGAAATGGGCTGAGGTGTCTTTCTACCAGTTGAATGGAGACTTGAAAGAGTTTGAGTCATGTTACTGTTGTTATCATAAAGAATTTGACTGGCTTTTGTTTCTGGTTGTGAGAGGGAACCTCTAAATCCTTGGAATTCCCCACATAACAGGTGTGGTTTGTTATTCATGAGCTTCTTGGATCACACCTGAGTTTATACCAAGAGATGAGGTGATTCAGGATGGGGCTGGTCACCTGGAAGACCAGTCATGGAATTAGAGGGTTGGGTTTTGGGCAAGTCTGAACTCTAGGGGTGGGAAGGAGCCTGGAGATTGAGTTCAAACCTATCAATGAGTGGATCCATCGTGCCTATGCAATGAAACCCCAGTGGAAAGCTCTGGACATTGAGATGGAGTGGTGCATGCTGGTTGGTGAATGTATCATTGTGCTAGGAGGGTGATCCACCTGATTCCATGGGGAGAGAGCACAGAATTCTTGCATTCGGGACCTCTCAGACCTTGGCCTGTATGTATATTCACTTGGCTGGTCCCAATTTGTATCTTTTATAACAAAACTGTAATTCTAGGGATTACATTTTCCTGAGTTCAGTGAGGTACTCTAATGAGTTATCAAACCTGAAGGGGCCACAGGAACGCTTGAATCTGAAGCCAGTCAGTCAGTCAGAAGTGCAGGTAGCCTGGGAACCCCTTTCAAAAGAAGGGACTAGGGATGGGGCGTGGACAGGGGCAGATACTGTAAGGTTTCAGGGCATTGCGAAGACTTTGGCTTTGACTCTGAATGCTACAGGGGAAACCCTGGAGGGCTCAGAGCAGAACTTACTTGACCAGACAAGGTTTTTTTTTTTTTTTATAAATTCATTTTTTATTGGTGTTCAATTTGCCAATATATAGAATAACACCCAGTGCTCATCATATCAAGTGCCCTTCTCAGTGCCTGTCACCCAGTCACCCCCACCCCCCGCCCACCTCCCCTTCCACCACCCCTAGTTCATTTCCCAGAGTTAGGAGTCTCTCATGTCCAGACAAGGTTTTTAAGGAAGACCAGACTGTGCCTGGGAGACATGACTCTAAGAGTCTGGACACCTGGTGGCACCAGCAGAGCTTGTGGCAGTGGGGGTGTAAGAAGTGATCATATTCTGGATACGCTTTGAAGTTGAGGATTTGGTGGCAGTTGATACAAGTTAAGAGGGAGGAGTCAAAGGTGTCTCCAGGTTTGGGCCTGAGACACAGCTGCCCCCCACTGAGAAGGGAAAGACCACAGCAACCTTTTAGGGACCATCTGCTAGTCCTATGAAGTCTCTGTCCGCTCTGTTGTCCCCAAGTGTGTCACTTTTTATTTCTACCAGAATTGCCCCATCTCTTCTGGCCTTTGGTAGAACTTCCCACGAAGAGCTCTGGCTTTCATCTTATAGGCAAATCATCTGCTTTTGGAAGGACATGTTCTATTTCTCTGCGGAGAGCTCCCTCAGAGGTCATTCGTTTGGGTGCCTGCTTAAGAAAGAGAGAAACTAGATTTAGAAAAGGGTGGGAGATGGTGAATATCCTCGAATGCACAGCTAGATCTAGATTTTTCTGAAAAGAATGCTGGGAAAACCATTGTTTATTTATACTGACAACCTTTCAATACAACAGGGCACGTTAAATTTGGGGACATGGGGGGTGGTGTTCAATGGTTGTATGACCTTGGTTACATTATGTGGCCTTCCCATGCTTCTGTTTCCACAGCTATAAAATGGGGGTAATACCAGTCACTGCCTGAGGGAGTGATTATGAGGATTTTGTGAATAATTTGTCATTTTTCTCAGTCAATGGTCCTTATAACAGGCAAAATAATATTATTTTATGTGACTCTTTCTGCCTTTCCCTGGAAAGTGGCTGCTCCCTTTCATGTGTAAGTGTATGTATATACACACACAGGTACACATGTATTTACACATGCATATACACCTATACATACTTTTAACATATACATTAAATGTCTATGTAGACACTACTTTTAATTTTCCATTCTTCAGAGTTGAGTTCTCTCCTTTTACATTGATTCTATTTCAGTGATAAATATGTGCTGTTTTTTCTTTTTTTAATTGAAATACATTTGGCATATAACATGGCATAAGTTTAAGGTATACAACACGTTGATTTGATACATTTATTTATTCATTTTAAAATTTATTTTATTTTTGAGAGAGCGCAGTGGTAGAGGGGGAGAGAATCTCAAGCAGATTCCGAGCTGAGCTGGGAGCCCGATGCAGAGCTGGATCCCAGAACCCGTGAGATCACGACCTGAGCTGAAACCAAGAGTCGGTTGCTTCAACCAACTGAGCCACCTAGGGGCCCCAGATCTGATATATTTATATATGGCAATATGATTGCCATCATAGTGTTAGTTAACACCTCTATCGCACCACATATTTATCATTTCTTTTTTGGTGGGCATAATGCAGTCCAGTATCTTAGCAAGTTTGATGTTTAGAATACAACATTATTATCCACAATCACTCTGCTGTGGGTTATATTTCCAGCACATATTTATCTGCAAGTTGCAAGTTCGTACCCTTAAATGACAACTCTCCTATTTCCCCACCCCCTATCACTGGGAACTATTTTTCTCTTAATTCTATCCCTCCTAACTCCAAAAATATTGTATTCGTTGCACTGGATTTCCAAGGTCATTTTGGAATGCATTTAGAAATACAGTCTCAGCATTTGTGAAATGGTTTTGCTTGCTCAAATCCCAGGCTAAAGATGGGTTGTGTGACATTGCTATATGCTCCCTTTTGGAAATCTGCTGATGACCCCTTTAACAGGACAACCTGAGTCTTTGAGAGAGCATTTGGGAGCCCACTAAAATGCCCAGGCATGCTGACTTTTATTTTACTATTTCAGATCATTGGCACTTATTTGGATGCCATTTTCATAGTAAATATTTAGGGACTGAATTGTCTTTTGAGATTACAATCAAGGTTAGAATTTCCAGACACTTTAAAATTGTTTTTATAATAACGGAATTTCCAAATCGCACAGAAAAGATGTAGACTGAAAACCGTAACAGGTGGTCAAAGCTGAAAGCATCCTACAGACCCAACATGGAAGATGCTCCTTAACACTAACTCAGCATCCCTGAAAGCAAGAGCATCTGCATTTACTCTCCCTGCATGACTTCTTGAAGAAATGGAACTTTGCTGGAAATTGGTTGTGTCTCCTGTTATCCTTGTTTTCTGAGAACAATTTTCCAAGAGGGCTTAATTATTTCCCACAGTGTGCAGCCACAGATGGAAGCCCTGTCTTTAGGATTGTTGTTTTTTTTTTTTTCTCTCTTTTTAATCAGTAGAAGAAATCGTTGAAATAGTAATGGAACTTAAAATTACTCACTTTCGATGGCTTGAAGTTTATATTTCCAGAATATCAGGGAAGCAGCAAAGAACATTTTTGAACATGGATGCTGTGCATAGGATGCTTCCTCGGCTGGGAGATGTGGGTGAGCGGGTGCCTGGACATTTCAGTGGGCTCCCAAATGCTCTCTCAAAGACTCAGGTTGTCCTGTTAAAGAGGTCATCAGCAGGTTTCCAAAAGGAAGCATATAGCAATATCACACAAGCCATCTTTAGCTTGGGATTTGAGCATCTGTGGCCTCAAAGGGTATGACACCAACCTCGTGAATTGTGTGCTTAAATTTTTTTCTAAAATTTCTATTTCCTTTCAATTAAATTTTTCCTGGGGCTGGGTAAAATATATTTAAATATACACAAAATAGTGGAAATTTTCAAATATATTTTTGAAATTTAGCTTCAAAAGTAGAACAGTTTTATGCATTCCTATGTTCCCATTGGCCAGCTCCAATACAAAGTCTTTTATCCATAAATACTTTGTATGGAAAAGGGAAGAACTTTTAAAGACACACACACACACACACAACACACACGCACGAGATAGGACAAAGGCAATGTATTTTGGATCCTGGCTTGTAGACTGATGCTAATTCCGGCATTATTTTGTCACTCACTGTTGACTTGCTTCTTAGGAGATGCTTGCGCCATTCCGTTAAAGTGGATACATTACCTATTGTTTGTAAATTCTAGGGCTATGAGATTTATTTAATCAACAAAAATTTACTAATTCCTACTATGAGCTATGAATGTGCTATGCCCTGTGGACTCAGAGACAGAACACCCCAAGCTGGAAGAGAATCATGCAAATCAGCCTTGATATGCTCCCTGGCAGAGGTGTGTATGTTGCTTTGTGTCTGGGAGTATCTTGCTCACAATTTAAAAATGCACCTTGAGGGCACCTGAGTGGCTCAGTGGCTGAGCATCTGCCTTTGGTCATGATCCGGGGTCCTGGGATCGAGTCCCACATCGGGCTCCTCGCAGGGAGCCTGCTTCTCCCTCTGCCTGTGTCTCTGCCTGTCTCTCTGTGTCTCTCATGAATAAATAAAATCTTAAAAAAAATGCACCTTGATCCTGGTCAAATTTCAAGTGTTGATTATAACCTAACTGACATACATACTATACAGCCCATTTCCCATGTCTACGGGGTAATCACACACACACACACACACACACACACACACACACACACAGGAGACCAAAGATGTCTGTCTTGATGTATGCAACTCCAATGAAAAGGCTTGAACTATTTCCCTTTAGGTTCCTCCCCAAATAGCATACATGTTGTCTCTGGTTTGGTTGTAGAAACCCTGAAAATGAATTCTGTTCTTGGAAGTGAGGGAAGAGCCAGAGAGGGAACACAGGGAGGAAGGATGAGAGGATGAGAGGAGGCAAGGTAGATACCAGCGGGGCCTCCCTGAGTAGTGCGGTGTGGGGGGTGGTGCCAGCAGCCACCTGGGTTTAGAGATGGAGTGACAGAAGAGTTGTCAAATACCTGTCACACACACACACACACACACACACACGCGCGCGCGCGCGCGCACAGCCTCTCTGAGAGTTCCATTTTTATCCTCTAGGGCCAGTTAGCTTAGTGCTGGTGGGTGGTGGCAGCAGCCCCCTTCGGCAGAGCTCCCTGGCTCTGGCCCCTCTATCCCTCCCCTCTATTCCTTCCCCTCTATTCCTTCCCCTCTGTTCCTCCCCTAGGGTCCCTGGCACCTGTGGAATAAGACCACATCCTGGTTAGAAGCTCCTGCTCCCGGAGCTCCTGGGTGGCTCAGTGGTTGAGCCTTCGGCTCAGGTGATGATCCTGGGGTCCTGGGATCGAGTTCTGCATTGGGCTCCCCACAGGGAGCCCACATCTCCCTCTGCCTGTGTCTTTGCCTCCCTCTCTGTGTCTCTTATGAATAAATAAAGAAAATCTTAAAAAAAAAAAAAAAAAAAGGAGCTGCTGTTCCCTGGCCTGGGAAATGGAGAGATGACCTATTCCTGGGGCTTCTCCTTTCCCTCCTCCTCCTCCTTTTCTCTGGGCTGGGGTCTCAGGGCTTGGCGGGCTCCTGCCTGTGTGCAGCTGCATGTGCTCAGCCCCCAGGGGCCTCGGGCAATATGCTTGGGCCCAGGGCCCTGTGCTGTTGAGCCCGTTAATTAGCGCTGGTACCCACAAAGCCCCATCTGTTCCCAGCACATTGTGCTACCCCGCTCCTCCACCTCCCCGACTCCCAGACCAGGCGGGATTCCTGTCCTCCCACCCCACGGGCCCTGGAGATGTTCCCTCCCCAGGTGCCTTATGGTGGGGCCACAATCAGCTGTCACAAGGCTAGGTAAATCCTGCTCTCTAGCGTGCCTGCGGGACAGGTAAGACAGGTAGGGTGGCTGGGGAGGGACAAAGGGAGACTCATCTCTCCCTGGTGATTGCTGGACCCTCTCTAGGCTGCCTGCAGATCCTGCGTCTACTTCCCTCCTTTCAGGAGAAGATGCAGCCCCCAAAGGGACAGTTTTATGGCGATCCCGTCGTCTTAGGTTTCCCCAAGGCGGAGCCTGAGACGAGGGCTTGGGTGTAGGTGGTTTATTTGGGGTGGAAGGAGGGACTCCAGGAAGCAGGGGTGAAGAGAAAGGGGTTGAGAGAAACAGAAGGGAGAGGTCAGCTACTGAGATTGTTGCGGTTGGCAGCAGGTATCCTGCATGCGAGGAGGAGGTCTTTAAGAAAGTCATTTCCCAGGTGGGTTCAAAATGTGTGAAGTCACTCTGGGCCCACCCATCATCATCCAGAGGGACAGGTGAGGACAGGTGAGGGTTGGGGGGACTGCAGGGAAACCCTAAGTTGCATCATGATGGATTCTGATCCAGACAGTGGGTCTAGATTCTCTTCCCTAAAGTGACTTAAACTCGTCTAATTTAGCAAATATTGGTTGAACAGCTCCCAACCCCATTTAACGGAATCTTAAGGGATCTGTAAGGCATGCTGCTATTTTAAAAAGCACTAAGATAAAAGCTGCCAATTAAACCATGATACCCTATCAAATGTAAGATGCTTGCCTAGTTCGGAGATGAGAAAGTTATGTAAAGAAAGCACTGTGGGATTGGCACAGTGTCCACTACACCTTCGTAGGAGGGGGGATCGTGAAACAGAAACTGCCTTTGCGGGGATCCCTGGGTGGCTCAGTGGTTTGGTGCCTGCCTTTGGCCCCGGGCGCAATCCTGGAGTCCTGGGATCGAGTCCTGTGTCGGGCTCCCTGCATGGAGCCTGCTTCTCCCTCTGCCTGTGTCTCTGCCTCTCTCTCTCTCTCTATGTCTATCATAAGTGAATACATAAACTCTTAAAAAAAAAAAAGAAACTGCCTTTGCTCCGGGGGTGGGGGAAAGACACCACGCACCATCCAGGAGGATAGCAATAATAGTGAGGTTAAACAGGAGGAGGGGAACAAATCAAGTGCCTCAGAGGACAGGGGAGGGAGAGAGTAATTCTGGTGGGGTGGGGAGGAGTCAGGGAGGCCTTCCTGGAAGAGGTGGTAGTGTGAGCAGGGGTCACTTTCCCCCAGAGGGCCCCCAGGGGATCTAGTGGCAACCTGCCCAATGACACCTCCTAGACCTGAGTCTTCCTCTCTTCTCCCCAGCACCGCCCCCCCCCCCCCAGGCTGTTCCTGGGATCACTTCCTAAACTGTGCACACAGGAAGTGCTTGTCACAGGCCCTGATTCTGGTGGGGATTCAAGTCGGACCTCAAATGTGCCTCAAACCCCTCCTCTCCATCCACCACACTCCCTCAGTCCCGGCCTCGCTGTTGCTCCAGGGACTGTGCTACAGTGACCCCACTTCCGTTCTATTTCAGTCCAGCCTCCACATTTTAGCCAGAATGATCTATGTTGAGTGAGGATCTGTCTTTGTTGCTCCTCTGCTTTAAGTCCTTGAGAAACATCTGGATATCTGGGGACGAAATTCTAGGCTTGGTCGCCAGGCCTTGCCACTCCGGCCCTGCATCTTCTCTTCCTTCTCTTTGCCAGTCTGCTAATTCCAAGCTGCTTTTAGTTTTCCTGCAGGTGCCACGCTGTGTCACGCCTTGGTGCTTTTGCTTCTGTGCTTGCCTGGATCTGCCTTCTCTAGTTTGGCTGTTTCTGACCACGTTCTTTGGGACTCGGCTGTCACTTGCGGCCCGGCTGCACAGGGCCCTCTGCTCGTCCCCTCCGCAGAGCAGGGCTGTTTCTCTGAGTTCTTTCACCGGAGGAGCCACCTCTATTTGCCTTTAAATCGTTCTTGCTAACACTGTGTCTGGCATATAGCAGGTGCCCACAAAATTACCTTTTTGGACTAAATTCTAAATGGAATCACCGCTGAGGGGCGCACCTGGGTGACTCAGTCGGGTAAGCCTCTGCCTTTGGCTCAGGTCATGATCTCGGAGTCCTGGGATCCAGCCCTGAGTCGGGCTTCTTGCTCTGTGGGGAGCCTGCCTCCTTCTCCCCCCACTGATCCCCTGCTTGTGCTCTCTCTCTCTCTCTCTCCCTCTTAAATAAATAAATAAATAAATAAATAAATAAATAAATAAAATCTTTAAAAATAAGAAATCACCGTTGATACAAACTTCCCATAGTCATTGGTCCCATGGGCCATCAGGCTGCTGGATGGAAAATACTGGGAGGAAATGCTGGAAGGGAAGGTGTCCTCAGCTGCCAGGGCAGGGAGGAGATTGCACCTCCCCTATGCATTGCTTTGCAAGAACACTGCCCTCATCACCCAGGGTGCTTGTCTCCCAGGCTCCTCTCTTTCTTTTCAAAAACACACACCCCCCGCTCCCCAGTACCAAAATGGGGGGATTAGTTTTGCCATCACGAAGTACCACCAACTGAGTGGCTTCAAATGACAGAAATTTATGATCTCCCCTTCTAGGAGGCTAAAGGTCTGAAATCAAGGTGTTGGCAGGGCCATGCTCCCTCCAGAGGGTTTAGGGGAGGATCTTTCCTTGCCTCTTCTGGCTTCTGATGGTGGCCAGCAATCCTTAGGGTCCCTTGGCTTGTAGTTTTATCTTTCTAAATCTCTACTTTTATCGTCATGTGGCCTTCTTCCTTTTCTGTGTCTATGAGTCTTCAACTTGCCTTTTCTTTATAAGGGCACCCACCTTTTGATTTAGGATCTACCCTACTCCAGTAGGACCTCATTTTAACTCGATTATATCTACAATGATCCTATTGCCAAATATGATCACATAGAAGCCAGGGTTAGGACTTTAACAACATGTCTTGTTGGAGGGACACCACTCAACCCACAACTACGATTCACTGAGCATCTTTTAAAACTCAGGGATTGAGATCCCCGGGTGGCTCAATGGTTTAGCACCTGCCTTTGGCTCAGGGCATGATCCTGGATTTCCGGGACTGAGTCCCACATCAGGCTCCCTGCATGGAGCCTGCTCCTTCCTCTGCCTGTGTCTCTGCCTCTCTCTCTCTCTCTCTCTGTCTCTCATGAATAAATAAATAAAAAATCTTTAAAACTCAGGGATTGTTTTAGGTGTATTGCCCATGGACTCATGTTTGAGAGCCCCCACAACCCTTGTGTGAGGCCATATTACCACCCCGATTCCTGTGCAAGGACACTGATGCTCAGAGAGGCCACCCAGCTAGTTAAAAAATAAGACCACCCTGTGATGTGTGTCATACATCGGCAGCTCCATGAACACCGTGAACGTGATGGTTTGCAGGGGGATACAGAGAAAAGAGTCCAGGGTTTTATCTTCAGCAAGCTGAAATTTGATGGAGTCAGGATCCAAAAATCTGAAGAAAAAGAGACAATCTGTATGAGGAAAGTAGATTGGCAATTACGAATCGCGTATCTTAGAATCAGATGTTGAATGAAGCTACTTTTATTTTCTGAAGCTCCTAACATATTAGGGAGGGGAAAGGATGTCAACACGGGGTTACATAAAGCTTGGGACATTTTAAACGTTTACATTGAACAACTGGTCATTTGTCATGTCAAAAACACAATGTGAGAGTGTTCAGCCTCAATTGGAGGTGACATCAAAAGCTTGAGGAGTGAGGCCTTCTGGGAACGTGAGTTTCCTTCTGGTTGGGGCAGCACATGGGGCCACAGAGAGGAGAGCGTGTAGGTCATGCAATGAGCTAGGGTAAGCATCGCTAGGCATCATTCTGCTGGAAAAACAGAAAATCTCTCACAGCACAATGACCAGCAGGGACAGGCTAGACATGTGAAGGTCAGGAAGGGGAGGGGTCCATATAGAGCAGGCCAGCAGAGCAGTTGGTGACCCGATTTCCCTAGCTTTCAGCCAAAGATGTCCCAGATGTCCTGGGAGAGCCGTTGGATGCTCTCAGCTCTGGGTTTTCATGCCTCTGCCCACTTAGCACCAGGCAGTGGTCTTTATCCAAGAAAAGTTTTCCAGAGAAAACATTGTCCTGGGGGACCTAAAGCTTATGCATTCAGAATTAATCCAGGAAAAGATCCCTGTTGTGAGCGAGAAGAGCCACCAGGCATCTGAAGATTGGATTCAAGCAAAAGTGGTACATTCGATTCTGCTTCCTGATCTTCCTGGGATGGATTTGTCCACCTGCAATCAGTCATACCTGGTTCCCATCCAAACCCACTGGACCAGAATGTGGGTGGAGGCAGGGAGCGGCTAGGGTATTGTGGGTGATTGTTATATATACCGGTTCATGTGTATAATCCATCACCCTAAGTTTGGGGTATAGGGAGGCTGGGGAAGATGGTGTAAGTTGCCCATTCTTGAGCAGCAGGGGAACCAGTTCAAGTGGCCGGGAAGGAGGAGGCCCATATGCTAGAATGGGTGGAGGGTGTGCCATTGTGCGAGTGGCTATTTGGGGAAGACAGCCCGGCACCATCCCTTGAGCCTCCATTACTAAACATCTGGCCCTGATGCCAACCTGTTGTCTTGCCATTTAGGGTTACCATTGCTGAGCAGCCAATCACCCCAAAACCGAGTGGTTTCAACAACAGTCATTTTATTTTCTCTCACAGTTTCTGTGGGTCATGAATTCAAGAAAAGTTCAGCTGGGTGGTTTTGTCTTGGGGTCACTCACGTATTCGTCATCGGGTGGTGGTGAGAGCTGGAAACTCAGGCATCTGGAACGGTTGGGAGCAGGGTCTCCACCCCTTTCTGTCTCTGAGAGTGTTTTCACATGCTCCTCCGGGAGCTCTTTCTGTGTGAGACTGTTTGGGCTTCTTAACAAGGCGGCCACCTCATGGGTCTTTCCACAGCATGGTGACTCAGGGCCTGTGCGAGGGTTCCGGGGGACAGAGTGGAAGATGCATACCTTTTATGACTCAGCCTTCTGTCACATTCCATTGCTTACAAGTGAGTTACAAGCCTGTTTGGATTCAAGGAGAGTGAGCACAGACTCCTGCCCCATGATGCAAGAACTATCAACGTCACAGGCCATAGAGGAATAACAGCAGGTCGTGTGGGTTGGGAGGTACTCTTGCAGCTATCTTGGAAATTTTACGTATATAAAATATGCCACACCGTGAATCAAAATATTGGTTTAAAAATAGGACACTTGACGGGATGAGCACTGGGTGTTTTTCTGTATGTTGGTAAATTGAACACCAATAAAAATTAATTAAAAAAAAATAAAAATAAAAATAGAAAGTTCATCCATCAATCAGTCTGTCAGTGAAGCTGCCTAAGGAGTCAGAGCCTTTTATTGTGAAAATGAGGAGGTGGAAAATCTCTCTTCTGGAAATATGTCAAATGATCTTTGAGGCCTAAGCCATAAATAGTGTTTCCTCAGCACTTTAAAAATTTGCTCGTTTGAGTGTGGATGGGGGCCTAAGAAACACTTCCTCCCATTTAATTGTTGAGGAGACAGGTTCAGGGAAGAGACTCAAGGTCCAACATAACAGCAGTGAGCCTAAGTAGGATCAAGAATTTCTGGTTTCTGTGTGAAGGTTCCATGTGAACACTAACACGACTGAACACTACACTTAAAAATGGCAAAGGTGGCAAATTTAATGTTATTTGTTTTTTTACCACAATAAAGAAAAGAATTTCTCGTTCCCATTACTGAAACCTCCATCAGGATCAGGTGACTTCACAGGTGTGGGGAAGCTGTTTGCAATTTTTCAGGAGCCACTTTGCTGATGACACTTCAAAGCTCCAATGAGCCTGAGAGCAGTCTGTTCCCTCACTCAGACCTCCTCAGTGGCTCCCAGGGCCCACAGATCAGGTCTAGATATTTCTGCAGGATATCCCTGGCCCTCCGTCATCCGAAGTACTCCCATCAGTGTCTGCCTGTGAAGGGGGAGACCCCAGCAGGAGGACTGGGTACCCGGCCAACCTCTCACACCTTCCATAAAACCCGGGGCAGGGGACAAAATGGTCAGGTTTCCCCTAGGTATCGATTCTCCAAAATAATGCATGCTAGTGGGGGCTGCGAGGCATTGCATAAAAATGACAGTTTCTGGAAAATCTACTGCCTCATTGTTCCCCCCTGCCCGCTGCCCCCCTGGCCCCCTCCCCCTGGGCACCCACACTCTTCCTCAAAGAGCTCTTGCAGGGGTTAACAAAGGAGAGAGACCCACTTTGAAATTTCTTTTGTTCCGTGTGAGGCATGAAGCTGAAAGAAAATCAGCTTCACCGTCTGGACTGACAGAGGAGTGAGGGGGTGGGGGCAACGGGCTACAGAGGAGGCTGGAGAAGTCTTGGGGAAGTTTCCATATGCCAAGGAGCTGGCGAAAGAACCTGAAGCCAACAGCGCTCTTTTGAACAGTGCTTGTTCTGCACTGATCCAATATGTCTCTAGTGGCCCATAAAATTTTTACTACATTTTGTCCACCCGTGGATACTGTGACCTAATGTGACCCAATCAGAAATCTGTTTTGGCAATGTTTTCAGAGGGGATTGGAGCTGGCCGGGCTGCGGCCGAATTGACAGTGTTTGCTTTTATCAGGAATGATGGCTTCTGGTGGGAGCGGAAGGCAGGTGGTATGGGGAGCCGTGAACTTTGTCACAGAGCAGTGACTTCTGTGAAATTCACGGCAGTTCCTTCCAATTCTGTCTGAATGAGCTGGAGCAACCACAAATGTGTCCTGTGGGCTTCAAGAAATGAGGCGAGTGGAGTCTTCTTTCAGTCTTGAACTCTTGCGACAGAAAGCTTAAATGTGTGGAACATGGACTGTTTTAATTGTGTGAAAGTATTTCACCCTATTCCTTTATGCTAATAACTCAGATTAAATGCATGCAAATACATGAAAAAAAATATGAGCCCTATTTTTCCAGGCTATGACAGTTCATCTATTTGGGAAGTGTGTCTTCTAAATTGTCACTGAACCTCCATAGTTGGCTAAGATGTCCCCAAGGAATAGAGGGGCCATGAGTAAATGCCTGGCCTCCAAAATGATGACTGGTTACACTTTGCAGTCCCTAAATACTTTGAGAATTTTCTCTGTGTTTCTCATAAATGTGAGATAGTAGTATCAACATGTTCCTCTGGATTATTATCCATTTGATTCAACACTAGGGTACCTTTGAGCCAGCATAGGATGGTCTGTTTTTATGACTGGTTCTGGTATTATCTTGGCCAGCCACTTTAAACTTTATGCTTCTTATATGTTGTCAATTTCTTGTTAACCTGTCAGGGGAGACCCAGAAATCACAGCCATGTTAACAATACCATTTCTGGCAAGAGTACCATAATCTTGAGGAATTCCACCTAATTTTAGGTGAGTTGATGTGACCTGGACAGAAATGGAGGCGAATAAAAAAAAAATTAGCGGTTTTGATGAAAATATATGAGGTGCAAACCCTCAAAGTGGCAGAAGAGCTCTGTAGACATAAGAATATTTGAAACAAAAAGGAAATCCCTACTGTCACCACCACTGCCACTGTGACCATCACTATCATTGGAACCCTGAGTCGTGAGCATCTGGAAATACTGATCCTGCAATGAGCCAGGACACTAAAGCAGCTCTGGCCAGCTCAGTAGTGGCTTTGGTTTTTCCTGATTTTATCATGTTTGCAGAGCTATGGCCTTGGCAAACATGGCTCTTCTAAGGCTGCCTTCTGCCTTCATAAAGTTTGTTCCAAAGCTACAGCAAAAAATAAGACAGGTGGCTAAATAAAAATTCACAAGAAATCAAAAGCAAAATAATCACCAGAAAATTTGAATGCAAAAATTTAACTTGGGCAGGCTTAATGGCATTTGGGCATGGAACCAAAACAGATTTGACTTTCCCTCAGAGCTGTGGTTCCTACCAACATGGGACTGTGACCCTCACTTATTGGCTATTCAGTTTGGTGTCCTGAACTTTAAAAAAGGGCCATTATAATTATATATTATACACTATATATGCATATATAACACACACACACATATAATGTGTATGTGTGTGTTGATGCATGTGTATATTTCACTTTAATCAACATGGATGTAATTTTCTTTTGAAATGTCTTATTCATTTTATTATGCTGCTTAAGGAATTTCGGGGATGCTTGGGTTTTATAAAGATAAGGCTGAGAATGGCCATTCCAGATAGATCAGCCTAACGATTCCAGCACCTGTCAAATTACTTTCCCCAATCCCAGAGTTTGGGAAACTTGGCTCCGTGCTGGTTTTGGTTGGCTGTGGTAAATCAGAAGCTGGGATTGGAGGATGAAGGCTGAGCTGTCACTCTGCCCATTTTAATTGTTCCCCCTTAACAGACACTTTCCTGGTCACATTGACAGTGGTTGTAAGATGCCATGCCCAAAAGCTTTCTTTTCTTCTTAGAATTCCTGACTCCCAGAGGGTACCTGATTGCTGGAATTAAGACTATTTCCATCTTCTCTTGCTGATAAGCATGATCAAATGACTAATTTCTGGCCCATTGGTCAGGATATCAATGGAAGAGATGGAAGCTTCTAAGGATGTTACTTAAGAGGTAACTAGAGCCTCATCCCATCTTCCCTTTTCTTCCCACTGTGAAGATGATGTCCCTAAAATGGCAGAGTAGGAAATTGGGAGAAGCTACATCAGTACTGGGATGTCTGAATCCAGAGTATCACATGACAGAAAGAAACTGATATCTCTTCTAAATCATTTTCCCCCAGACTTCTTACTGGGAACTAAACTTAATTTTAATTTATAAGTTCATTTTATACTTTCAAAATTTACCTGCTTGAATTATTGCCCCACACCAGAGCCATTCTTTCTGCTAGGTGGTGGCTACCCAACACATTCAACTAATTCAAAGTTTACTGGAACCTTCAATCTCCTGAACCAGCAGTTTAAAAAGATCTCTTTCAAAAGAAATGCAGTTCCTTTCTCTTCATTTCTAAGGATTTCTAAGGATTCCTGGTGTGTGTGTATGTGATGGAGTGGGGAAAAGCTTAGATCCTACTGGTCATGGTCAATGCCCATCACCTCTTTCTCTGCCGTGGCCCCTGTTTTTTTTTTTTTCCTCTCCATCATGTCTGATGGTTCCCTCACTCTGTCTACTGCCTTCTCTCCATAGTTCCCCCGAAGCATGGACATAGCCCCCTTCCTTAATTTCTCATCTCTAACATAATGCTAATAAACTTTTACTGTATAATAGATTTTTATTGAAGGTTTAGGACTACTACAGTGTAATTACAGCACAGACAAAAGGAAAACTTAAAACTGGATTTCCATCATCACTGTTGTTGGAGTTCTTCACTTATACCCACTCAATGTTGGGGTGGGTGGCTTGAATGCTGTGGGCTGACATCATCTGAAAGCTCATTCCTTACTGGCCATCACTCCTGGATTCTGGATTGTTCTCCCAGTGAGCTCCCTGTCTACCTTCACTATTCTCAGATTATTCCTCTCAATAAACTTCCATCATTTGTGCCAGTTCAGAGAAACCTGAAAGCACACACTTTTTTATTATTTTGCAGAACCATTGGCCAGCTCTGCCCTTGACCTTACCTTTCAAAACCAGGAGGTTCTTTAGAGTATTTCTTAAAACTGAAGACTGGTTCTCTTCTAAAGTAAAATGGGCATAAATAGCAGATACTTAAAAAAATAGTATTATTTTTCTTTCTCCGTCATACATCCCCAGCCTTTTTAGACACTGATCCTAATGTGTAGTTAATGACTCTGAGGAAGTCAAGGGGGAGCTGGAGGGGGTTTGTAATAGGTAGAACAGATGAGATTCTTATTTTACCATTTATTAACTGTGTGCTCTTGGGCAAGTTACTTAGCTGTTTTTGTCTTTGTTTCTTCACCTGTAAAAATAAGAATAATATTTTCCACATTATAGGGTGGCTGTGAGAATTAATGTGATGGTGTGTGAGGAGGGCTTAGCACTACCACGAGGGTCTCAAAAGTGAAAGCTCTGGATCTTGAGGCAGGGGCGGGGGTTGAGAGAAGGAGATAAAAAGTTTGGTAAGTTCTTAATTTATAATAAATCCCCAAAGAGATATCCTTTCAAATGCACACTTATTAAGAATTTATCAACAGGGGAAAACTTCTTAGGAGAGAAATGGAAAAATTTTTAGCATAAAGCTGATTTTCTAATATTTGAGCAAAATTTAGAAGGATGGGTAGGTAGGAAACAATTTCTCATCCAGGGACGCAAGGAAGGTCCTACTATCTTGATGAGGTTCTGTCTCATCTTTGTGAAATGAAGAGTACCCACCACCCTCTGAAATTCAATATACCTTGACATCTGTGCCTTTTATGGTATACTATAAATAAAAGCATTTTTACTAGATGCTTGCTTCGTATAGATTATATTTGACACATATATTTATATATTTTTTCTTGCCTGAATGTCACTACGTGAGAGTAGGCTGGAATTATGTTGGGGCCAGAAGCTTTTCTTGGTGGGCTGTTTTCTTGGTGGTCTTTAGACCGAAGCTCTCATTTTACCACGAGTGGTCTGTCCTAGCAGTTTCCCAAAGCACAGGAGGTGTCCTTGGTGCTGAATCTCAGGCGGAGAGTCCAGTAATCAACACCCAAGATGAACATCTCTGCTTCTGATGGGGGGGGGGGGGGGGGGGGGAGAAAGGGCAGAAATTAGGCACATGACACATTTCCTGGGTTGTTCATTTTGTTTTTTTTGTTCTTTTTTTTTTTTTTTTTGGAGGGAGTGGGGGAGGGAAGGTGATGATCAGAGAGAGTCTTAGAAAGAACGAGATTCTTAAAAATAAAGCTGTGGTGATGCCCATGGGGTATGTGCTGCCCAGAGCTTTTCAGGGCCTCCTTGTGTTGTCATGGGGATTAATTAGTCGGTGTTTGTGCATTATTTTGGAGTCACTCTGAGCTAAGCATATGTGGGGAGCTATGACTCAGACGCTAAACTATTTTTTTTTATGAACTATTTTTGAAAGGAGAAGTGCTATGTTAGGATCTCTCGGGGGGGGCATGCATGTGATATCACACCTCGAGAGCACTCTTTTGAACTATATGAATGACATTTTGCCAAAATATATTGACTATTTTTTGCTAAAACATTTTAAGCTAAAATTAAATTTGCAAAGTGACATTTCGAAGAATACTTTGGAAATGCAGGGAGAATTGGAGTCAGTAGAATCTTTAGGAACGTTCTCTTCTGTTTTTGTCTTTTCTCTCTTCTTTTCCTGCAACTCTACTTTCTTACACTAAGAAAAATTGACCTTTCCATGATAAAAGTCTTTATTGGTAGGTTAAGCAGATTGTTTATTCAACCATTATTTATTCCATATTTCTCCATCCAAAACAGTAGATGTGACTTATTTATCCTCCATCCAAAACAGTAGATGTGACTTATTTATCTTTGTAATCATCAGAGCAGCAGAATTGCATTGCAATCATTCATTCAACAAACATTTACTGGGTACAGAGTTAATGTCTTGTGGAGCTTGGGTTCAATGCTTCCATGTAGTAGGAGCCCCCGCCATACCAGTAGATTGGTTTCTTGAATCAAAAAATGTAAAATAAAAAAACAAAAAAACTTAAAATTCTTAGATTCATTTATATGCACCAGATACATGCATCTGGTTTTGTTAATTATTTTTTTAAGATTTTATTTATTTATGAGAGACACAGAGAGAGATGCAGAGACACAGGCAGAGGGAGAAGCAGGTTCCATGCAGGGAGCCTGATGTGGGACTCGATCCCGGGTCTCCAGGATCATGCCCTGGGTTGAAGGCAGGTGCTAAACCGCTGAGCCACCCAGGGACCCCCTGTTTTTGTTAATTCAAAGTAGATCTTCATGACCATCAATTATTTCTGTTTATATGTAATACAAATGATCTTGCCCTTGTTTTTGGTTAGGTTTTTCATTTTAGTTCAATCTTTCCTAGGAAGCAGAGATGCTTCCTTGTCTTCCCATCTTTCTCTGGAGAAGGAGATTTGTTTGCCGGTTGAGGCTGGTTCCAGATAATCATCAATGCATTTTCCAGTAGTCCATTGAAGATGCTATTATAGGTCATTTAAAAAGTTCCCAGGTCTGAAGGAAGACTTGGAGGTTAAAAAATAATACCTACACTGAGTATTTAAAATTACTATTATTACTGAGTACCATACTAGAGTCTAGTTTGGAAAATGACATCACATAAAATGCTTATAAATTAGTTTGTATGCACTCAAATATATCAATCCATACACCTCTTTAATTCATGAGCACCTAGGGGTTTTGTATGTACTCCATGCATAATAAGTATTATTTGAATATTTGGGTTATACATTTGGTTTTTTGGTCTTTTTTGTTTTCTGTGGCATGCATAGCAGTTCTTAGGTATCTTGAAGGATTACACATGGCAAAGCATAGGGCTACACTTGACATTCATATTTAGGCAACTGCTTAGTTACATATGAATTGTTTTTCAAAACCCCATTCATTAAATCACCACGTGGCATTCACAGCATATTTCTCAACAGAAGTACAACTATGTCCATTTTCTACAAATGCCAGAAAGCTTATTGGGGGCAGGGACAGAGTCATTTTTGGGTCTCCAGCACCCATCACCATGTTTGCTTGTGGTACGTGCTTGGGAGTGGAAAGAATGACACATACTCTTGTTTTTCCAAATGTCCCCTTCCGTCCCTCCACCTCCCATTTTCCTTTGAATTCATCAAGATTCAGTTCACATGTTATCATCTCAGCAAAACCTTCCTCCAGTGACCCCAGGCAGAATTTACTGGCTCCCTTCTCCATATCTCATAATGCCACTTTCAACAGGTGCCTCCTATCACATTTCATTGCCATGAATTGGTGACATTTTTCTGGTGCCCCTGTGAGCTTTTTGAGGTCAGAGGCCCTGATTCACCTACCTATGTATGCCTAGTACTGGAGCCTGGTTGCGTCTCGATACAACTTAGTTGAACAAATCCATATTTGTTAGAGTTGCACACCACCCCAGGAAAAGTTAGTATAGCCCGTGATGTCACTGAGCTCAAGTGGCCATAAAACCTACCACTGTGGGCAATATAATTTCTAGACAAAAACTTTTTCTGAAATTCTATGTTGGAAAGAGAAATGTCCAGATCGGGGGTAGCTGGAGGGATAGAAGGGATATAGGTGAGGGGAGGAATGAGAAGAGGAGACAAATCCCAAACACTTCCAAGAGTAATAACAGTGACCCAGGGAAAGGGCTTCAGGACCCAGGGTGAAGATGTGTGTCCTTTAAAAAGACAACCATTGACGTGTGAGGGACAGGTACATTTGGAAACCTGAGTGCTTGTCAGTGAAAACCTCCCCGGTCTCCCTCTCTGCTGGGTGTGTGGCATTTTGAGGAGCCAGAGAGGGGTGGGCTGGGTCTCTTGTGCTCATGCTCCTATGAGCTTGGGGGACTCCAGGGCTCCAACCTTACTACGTGGGGCTGCAGGGCGAGCAGTACTTGAGGCAGCCACTGGACGCTTGGCTTGCTCTGTGCCCCGGGGACAGATGACTCTGTGTGCTCCATTCACCAAGCCAAGAAAGGATGCCCAGACATTCCTCTGTGGGAGTCATGTGCCTTAGGGTGGGTGAGAGAACAGGGGTGACGAATGTGCCCAGGATAACTTATTCCCGGTGCAAAACCAACCCCATCTCAAGGGCCTTTAAGAAACAGCAGCTGGCTGCTGACTTCAAATCCGTGGCTGTTTCTTGCAGCCTCTGACCTGTAGCACCGAGAGGTCAGTTTTGCAGAAAAGGCCGAGCGCTGGCATCCAGAGTTGGCTCTGCGGTGTATTATCCTGGAACAACCACAGCGAAGTGTGCAGCAGGAAGTCATGGTGCAGCAGAGCAGGGGTGCTGGCAGTGTCCCGGCTGGACCTCCGGCCACTTCACGTTGTCCTGCCCCTGCCAGGAACCTACATCCTCCCGCTTAGCCCTTTATTCGGCTTTGTTCGACCGGGTCAAACTTGAAAGAGAGAACTACCCCTTCTGGGCATTTGGGGGGAGGGTGTGTGGAAACAGAAAGGGGTGGAGGAAAGACTCTATGGAAAGACAAGATCGCGGAGACAGATGAAGTCCAGTGATGGCTGGCGGCTCTGTCTTGCTGCCGTCCGGCAGAAGGCCGGGAGGAGGGGAAGCATAAACAGAGGCATCTGGTCCCCCAGCATGGAGCGGCGGGTCCGTGAACCGTGGCAGATGCAGCCTCAGCTGTGATTGGGCACCAGGCATCGGTGTCCAAGCCTGGGTCACGCGCAGGGCCCGTTTTAACTGTGACAGTGCAGTGTCAAACTGCCATTCTTTCTTTCTTGGGTGGTTTTTTTTCCTCTGAAACCTGCCAGCTCTGAAGCAGCATAGACTAGGCCCCTCGGGTTCACAGGCTGGAGGAAGCGGATGGGGACAGGCAGTGAGTGACATCCAGAGAGGGACGCTGGAGGGGGAGCGGCAAAGCCAGCAGCAAGCGGGGAAAGACAGGGAAAAGGGGGGGGGCTCTCTGGCTTTGGCACCATGGGCAGAATTAAGTGTGGACGAGGCCCGAGTGCGTGATGAGCAGATCGTGCAGAAGGACGTTTTGAGGCTTTGGCTGTGAGGTGTAGGCCCGCAGTCCGGGAAGACTGCAAATGTTCTTTAACAAAACTTAGGCCGGAAACCAGCAGTATCACGTTTCTGGAAAATCGCTTGATGTGTTCATGAAGGCAACCAAAAGAATCAGTATGTTTGAGTTAAGAGTCTGTGTTTTGGCAAAACAGCAACTTTGCTGTCCCAGCAATTCGGGGTGTTTAATAAATAATGACTGCCCTCACCCCCGATGTTTGTCTGGGGCTGAAGTCGAAATGGACCCTTCTCTGAAGATGGTGCCTCTGCCACTAATAATTCTAAGACCTCTCTGGAAGATAATCCTAATACTCCTCCCTTCCCGGTTTGCTCAGTTTCTCTCTCTCTCTCTCTCTCTCTCTCCTTAGAAAGGAGAGAATTATTATTATTATTTTAAAAGATTAGTTATTTGTTTATTTGTCTATTCGAGGAAGAGTAGGGGGAGGAGCAGAGAGAGGGGCCCAAACAAACTCTAAGCGGGCCGCGGAGCCTGATGCGGGGATCGATCCCTCCACCCTAAGATCATGGCCTGAGCCGAAACCAAGAGTTGGGTGCATAACCGGCTGCCCCACCCAGGTTCCTCAGAAGGAGAGAATTAATGATCCAACTTGGTTTATTAAGACGACGACAACAACAACAACCCCATGCGACCAGGTTAGGTAGCTTCCCATTTGTTTCTGAAAGCCTGGAGATAGGGGTGCTGGGTGAGGAGACTTTGCCGCAGTCTGGTTCTTAGAGAAATATTTTTTATCAGTTGGCAGAGTCTGTGTTGGTTGAAGGCCACGTATCTCACTGACCCTTCCATTCCACACTTGAGGCTTTTGTGTTTCGTTTCTCCTGTTTTCCTTCCCTTCCCCCCTTTAGTATCATGTCCCTTGTGGGGTTCCTTCTGGGTTTTTCTTATTTCCTCATCCAACAGGGAGAGAATAATAAGACAGACATGTGTTAGAAATCTCTAGGCAAAAACGACTTCCCAGGTCTGGGTGGGGAGACCTAACAAACACCCTGCTGCTGGGGCATCCCGAGGGGCCTCGTCTCAGGCCCCCGGGGACATGTGCTCGGGTGGGGTTTACAGCTGAAGAACAAACAAGCAAACAAACAAACGAAACCCTACTTCTGTGTCTTGCCATAGTCTGATTTCTGTTCGGCCCAGATTGATTTCCTTACAGATGTGAATTCCTGGGCCCCCAAATCCTAGAATTTCCTGTAGTGACGGCACCTTCCCCCTTTCCTTTCTTCTGATTTTTTTCTATTTATATGCAGTCCCTGCATCCTCTGTCTCAGACATGGTCTCCATCTGTATTCTGCATCTAGTCCAAAATCCTGTCCAGCTCTTCAGCTCGAGGATGCTTTTCCCCATCTCTCCTTCTGGTCCTGTCGTGTCTCCTTCCCTACTTCTCTGTCCATTCCCAAGGGGGCTGGATCAGCTTTGGGCACTCCCTCCTGCCCCGTTTTCCACTCAAACTCTTTGAAAAATGGGACATGGGACAGTGCTCTGACACCCTAGACATTTCCTGGTTTCTCAATAGGAGAAAGCACACAAATGCACGGGCTCGAATTGTGCGTGGACGGGCAGCCCTGTTTCTAAATGCGGTGTCAGCGGGTGCCTGGGCCATTTGTTTTTAATTGAGTTTGTGCCTGTCCAGATGAGGGTTTTTATTTGCCCTAAGTGAAGTCTCCCGGAGAAGGCCGTCTCTACACGTATTATCCCAGGGAGTATAATAAACAGCAAACTTTCACACCGTTGTTGGCGCAAGGTGCCTTTCGTCCCCACACATCTGGCCCCTTGATAAATTGTTACAGTGCTCCTGGACCAGCACGGAGCCTGCACGCGCTGCTCGGGATCTGTTCTCAAGTTGTTGCAGGGACCCCGCCGTATGATGACAATTAGGAGCTGTTAGTGTGCAGATGAGGTCCACGAGTGGCAGGTGGCGGGAACGGGCCTCAATTAACTAACAGGCACCAAATCCCTTCCTAATGAGGCTGGGCCACCCAGATGAGCCAGGAGGCATGTGTCAGTGACAGCAACAGAGGATTTGAACTGGATGGGGGGGGGGCTGTGGGAGAGGCTGGTCAACAGGTACCAGGCTCAGCCACAGAAACAGCCCTTTTGGTTTTGTGGCTCAGAAGGATGAGCTGCCCGAGACCAGCTAGGGTCATTGGAAGGCTGGGAGCAGGAGCTGGGGGTGGGGTGCAGGGTGGGCTCAGTTTTGTGCCTTTCATCTCCCTGGGTGGCCCCTGGGTCAGCTCAACTCCTAGATGGGTATGGGTAAAGAATTAGTCCATCCCCTAAGATAAGCAAGCGGTGCATGAGATATGGCCGGCCAGCGAGCAAGGTAGTGACTGTCAGAAACTTAATAAAGGGCCATTGTCATGAGTGGCATTTGAAAAAATCAGACAAATCAGACACTGTAGTAATAATGCCGTGAGCGTCACACTGGATTCTGTAGTTAAGGACCAGGTGCCACTTCCATTGCAAGTCTTCCGGGGTTTCGTGCGGATGCATCATCTGCGCTTATAGAGGATTGAAACTTGCCTGGCTTACTGCGAACTTTTAAGAATTAAAAAAAGAAGAAGAAAATAAACTTTCAGGAACATTCGAAGTGTTAACAGGGTGGCATCATTGGAAGAATTCTGTGCTTCTCGGTTGCTCCGATCCCTTATCTTAAACGACTCACCAGAAACTTTTGAGACGTACAGGAGCACAATCCATGGCCCTGGAGTATGGATCTCCCCAGTTTTTTTTCCCCAGAACCTGAAACAAATCTCCCACTGGTTGTGCATTTGTTGTTCAGCTGAGGTGTGAAGGACTGCGCTCACAACACGTGTGTTTTCCTGGGGCCGCAGCTTATGTCCTGGGAGTCTTGAGAGGGGCCTCTTTGTATGTGCACAGTGCCCCTAATCATAAAGCCAGATTCTGGAGGGTGGGTTAGAACTGTGTTTGAAACTGGTTATTTGCAATTCTTCCCTCCTTTTTTCATCTTGTGCAGCACAAAAGTAGTGTTGAAAGGGGTGATGGCACCTTAAGAGTAAGACACAGACTCGGAATTGGGACTACTACGGCTGCCCCGTTGTCCACATGTGTGACAGTGTTTGGATCATTTGATGGGCCATATGTGCTGGGCTGCAGAGCCCAGAGACAATGGGGATAAACCCAGAACCCACCCGGGACCACCACACATTCCCCTCCTACTGTCGCTTCCCATCCAAACAGTATTTGATTGAGCATTTCTGTTCTTTCTCTAGTTTTGCTGTTATAGCAGCATATGTTTCAAAAGAGGATTCTTCTAAAGAAGGGAGAGTTTTTCAACCTTTATACATCTGGTTGGTTTTATCTTTATGTGTTTGTAACTCTGTGACTTGGACAACTGAAGACCCTGTTTAAATTCCAGGGCATAGGTGACTCTGTTGGGTTATAAGAAAGCAGAGGGTACAAATTTCATTTTCTTTCTCCTTTCTTTTTTTTAATAATAAATTTATTTTTTATTGGTGTTCAATTTGCCAACATACAGAATAACACCCAGTGCTCATCCCGTCAAGTGTCCCCCTCAGTGCCTGCCACCCAGTCACCCCCACTCCCCGCCCTCCTCCCCTTTCACCACCCCTAGTTCGTTTCCCAGAGTTAGGAGTCTTTATGTTCTGTTTCCCTTTCTGATATTTCCTACCCATTTCTTCTCCCTTCCCCTCTATTCCCTTTCACTATTATTTATATTCCCCAAATGAATGAGACCATATAATGTTTGTCCTTCTCCGATTGACTTATTTTACTCAGCATAATACCCTCCAGTTCCATCCACGTTGAAGCAGATGGTAGGTATTTGTCGTTTCTAATGGCTGAGGAATATTCCATCGTATACATAGACCACATCTTCTTTATCCTTCATCTTTTGATGGACACCGAGGCTCCTTCCACAGTTTGGCTATTGTGGACATTGCTGCTAGAAACATCGGGGTGCATGTGTCCCGGCGTTTCATTGCATCTGAATCTTTGGGGTAAATCCCCAGCAATGCAATTGCTGGGTCATAGGGCAGGTCTATTTTTAACTCTTTGAGGAACCTCCACACAGTTTTCCAGAGTGGCTGCACCAGTTCACGTTCCCACCAACAGTGTAAGAGGGTTCCCTTTTTCTCCGCATCCTCTCCAACATTTGTGGTTTCCTGCCTTGTTAATTTTCCCCATTCTCACTGGTGTGAGTTCTTTCTCCTTTCTGCTTCTCTTCCTCTCTCTTTGGGGCGAGATGCAACACCAGAACCACTTTCCATCAAATATATCTTCGCTCTTGCAGAAACTCTAGGAAATGAAATCCCTCCTGAGCAACACCTAATGTCTTCCAAGACAACATGAGACTCCTGCAGTGTCTGCTCTGACTTCTCTTCAGCCCCCAAGCTTCTCTGATCTGCGAGTACCACCCCTGCGTCATTCACATGAGAGGGGCAGGGGCCAGTCAGCCTTATGTGTACCCACTTTACGGAGGAGAAAAGCAAGCCTCAGACAGGCTCAGCAATTTGCTTAAAGCTTCACAGCACAATTTTAGAATCCCAATGTTTTTCATTTGGATTCCTCTAGAAGCGGACTTGGAGACAGAGATATTTGAGGCCAATAGTTAATTTGGGAGATGATCCCAAGAAATGCTGCAGGAGAGTGGGGACCAGAGTATGGGGAAAGAGAAGAAAGCCAGTTAAAAATGCATTATTTGGTGACTTACCGCAGGGTGGGGGCAGGGAGGAAGATGTCCCCAGAGTTATTCCAACCCCAGAGTCTTCACTGGTTGAACCTGCTTCTGGAGCATCATGCTCTGGCATATGCTGGCCAAGTGCGGCTTCAAAGGCAGAAAAAGCCTTCCATGAATGGAGAAATCTTCAGAATAGGGAATATTGGTGGAAGGCTCCTGCCACACCTGCCTTCTGGATTCCTCACCCAGTTTTGTTTCCCATACCCCGTGGTGTGCATTGCAAGTGTTAGAGGCCAGAAGAAGGGAGGTAGAGGCGGAGATAGTGGAGAGGAAGCAGGTTTTGGCACCGTTTTTAAAAAAAGATTTATTTATTTATTTGAGAGAGAAGGGGGGAGGAGCAGAGGAAGAGGGAGAGGGCTCCATCTCACGACCCTGAGATCACGACCTGAGCTGAAACCAAGAATTGGACGCTTACTCGACTGCACCATGCAGGTGCCCCTTTGACATATTTACTTGGTATGATGCACAATGTTTACAAAGAGACATCGCATATCACCATCTCCAAACTTTGATTTGATGAGTGAATAAAGCCAGATTATTTTTGTTAGAGAGGCTTGTGGACAGATGAGCGGTGTGGCCTATGGGTTTCCTCGTGTAATGTTAGTTAATTTTCCATGTATGGATGTGTGTCATCAGAATCATAAATTTTAGTGCTGGAGGGGAACTCAGAAAATGCCTGGTTCTGAAGTAAGACAGAGCTTACCCTCATGTTTTTTTAAAGATTTTATTTATTTATTCATGAGACACACACACACACACACACACACACACACAGAGAGAGAGAGAGAGAGAGAGAGAGAGAGAGAGACAGGCAGAGGGAGAAGCAGCCTCCATTCAAGGAGACCGATGCGGGACTCAATCCTGGGTCCAGGATCACGCCCTGGGCTGAAGGCAGGCGCTTAACCGCTGAGCCACCCAGGGATTCCACTTACCCTCATTTTACAGATGATGCTCTGAAACTTAGAGAAGTTATCTCTCTAGAGCCCGTTGCATGTGGAGTCCGTATGTTATTCTGTCCATATTCCAGGTTCTAAACAATAGAGCCAAGGGAGATTTCCTGCCAAATGCCCAAGCTATCCTTAGGTTTGCTTTTCTCTCTGCATCTTAGGCTCTATGTTTGTTCCCTTCTCTTGCCCTCTGGACCCTAACTTGATTGACCTAGAACTCAGTAATCAAAGACTCCCAAGCTAAAATTTCCTTTCAGCTGGTGATGTGCAGTAAAGGTTTAATACTGCCTTTCCAGGGGTGGGAGTAGAGAGAGCCCAAATTTTTAGCATTTATTGATCTCTGTGGTACAAATACTCCTACCATGGAAATTTTTTTTTTTGAGCCTCCAATAGAATGTCACTCAGTACAGAGTTGGGAAAAGATACCCGCAATTGGTGCTGGTGCAAGCCGGCTCCACATATCCTTACCCCAGTCCCCAAAACGTTGAAATGGCCACCAGATTGGGAAATCTTCCAGCCCCAAACATCAGCCCTCCATTGGAATCTACTTCCCTGTGACCTCACTCACCCCAGCCCCCCATTTCCTCCAGCACTTCTAGATCAGGACTTGATCCCTTCAAAGAGTCCACCTAGGACAGCTGCCCAGGGAGAGGGGAGTGGAGGAGGCATTCCCCCGCCTTCCTCTTACTGTGTGGTACCTGATGGGTCTTCGGGTCAGGTTTCCCTCTCAGCTTATTAGGTTCTGCAAAGTTGCCTCAACCTCCCTCTGGATCTTTCTGCAAGTCTTTGCTCATTGAGACAACACTGGGACAGGAGTAGGATGCAAAGCTGACACAACTCACATTTCCTACGTACCTATGCTTGCTTATTTAGGGCCAGGACCGTGCCCAGGACTACTCCTCAGGGCAGCCTTCCATGACTTCCCCAGGGTAATTTCTCTATTGTTGCTGTCACAGCCCCAGATTCTTTTCCCCTGGACCCCTTTGGTCATTCTTCAATGTGATTACTTAGTTGTTCCTCTCCTGCACTAAGCTCTGTGAGAGAAGAGTCTATTTTGGCTGACTGTGGTGTCACCAGTCCCCAGCACAGTGCCTGGCACATAGTACCAATGGATGTTCGTGTCACGACAAAAGAGCACGTGAACAGAAGGAATGGGACCAGGGCGCCACTGCTCAGGAAGAGCCACTGTTCCTGCCCCTGGTTGCACATTGGCACCATGGGGTGCTTTCAAGAAATAATATGCTGGAGGGCCTCTGACTCTGGTAGTTTCAGAAAGCTCTGACGTGATTCTCATGGGCAGCCAGGGATGAGAACCACCATTCTTCAGGAAGGGCTTGGAAGAGTCTTTATGAGTGTGCTTTTCAAACTCAACAGCATCTTGCTGCCCTGATGCCAAGACTGTGCCCCAGAACAGAGTCTCTGAGGTGGGACCAACACATTGGTAATTGTAAAACTCTGGGTGATTCCAACATGCAGGCAAAGTTGAGAACTACTGCAACACATCCTGTTTCTATTAAGCTTCCTTCTCTCTCTCTCACTGTGATGGATTAGATCAGAAATCTACTGTTGAGGGGCATCTAGGTGGCTCAGTTGGTTAAATGTCTGAATTTGGCTCAGGTCTTGATCCCAGGATCCTGGGATCCAACCCTGCATCCGGCTCTCTGCTCAACAGGAAGCCTTCTTCTCCCTCTCCCTCTGCCTGCTGCTCTGTCTGCTTGTGCTCTCTTTCTCTGTGCTAAATAAATAAACAAAATCAAGAAGGAAGGAAGGAAAGAAGGAAGGAAGGAAGGAAGGAAGGAAGGAAGGAAAGAAAGAAAGAAAGAAAGAAAGAAAGAAAGAAAGAAAGAAAGAAAGAAAGAAAGTCGAGCAATATTAACCCCCTTCCCCCACCTCCACGATCACCCCACCCTTTGGTGGTAGGTCTGACAGTGTAAGGGACCTTGTGACTTTGGCCGTGGGACGTTGGTGGACCTAAAGCAAACAAGGGCTTTGAAAATCCCTTGCAATATTGAGCTTGGTCCTTTGTGCTTTTGTGAAGAGTAAACAAACAAACAAACAAACAAACAAAAAAACAACCCATGCAAAACAATCGTAAAAATGATGACACTAGTAAGAAGACGTGTGGCCAGCCTGTTGGTTCAAGGAAGCTAAGGGACAGAGGGACCCGTAGAGCAGAGCCACTTCCACCAAACCCCAGACCTGCAGTGGGACACAGAGTCACCCCAGCTGCTGCTGCACGACTCAACCGCCCAGGTGAGCCAGCCCAGATCAGCCAAACTCAACCAACCCAGACACAGGCAGGCAGGTAGGTGATAATAAATGATGGTGTTTAGGGGCATCTTGGTAGCTCATATGGTTAAGCATCTGCCTTCGGCTTGGGTTATGATCCCAGGGTCCTGGAACTGAGCCCCATGTCATGCTCCCTGCTCCTTGGGAAGCCTGCTTTTCCCTTTCCCTTTCCCTCTTCCTCCTGCTCCCTCAGCTTGTGCTCTCAACCTATTAAATGAATGAATAAAATCATAAAAAAAGAAAGATGATCAATAGGTAGACTTGCAACTGGTTTATAAAGTTGCACTATGGGGATCCCTGGGTGGCGCAGTGGTTTAGCGCCTGCCTTTGGCCCAGGGCACGATCCTGGAGACCCGGGATCGAGTCCCACGTCGGGCTCCTGGTGCATGGAGCCTGCTTCTCCCTCTGCCTGTGTCTCTGCCCGCCCCCTCTCTCTGTGTGACTATCATAAATAAATAAATAATTAAAAAAAAAAAAGTTGCACTATGTATGCATCTCATAAGTCATATGGGTTGGTCGCCCTCAGTTAAGTTCCCTGCTGGGGGCTGTGTGACCTGAGGCAGAGGATTAGAGGATTATAGAATCACACTCTCCAAGTGAGATAGGACTGTGATCACACCAGCACTTCACTTCATCAGAGCTCCCCAAGGTCCTCGATATGGCTTCAATGTGTTGAAAAAGTAAGCCTCCCTTCTTCCTGTCAGAGCTAATCACGCATATGTTCATACTCTACCCCCTCCCCAAACTAAAGGGCAGGGTTTAAGAGGATTTCGTTGATCTTGTTGCAGTACATTTATCTGAAAATTGTCGACAAATAAAATATTTTAAATGTCACCGTAAGCCAGAAAATATTCATAATTCCTTGACCCCAAATACGAGTAGAATGAAATAAAAAGGCTGTGAATCACAGATACTTTCCTCCTTACCTCCCTGGTGACATCAAGTAAAGTCCTTTGCCTTCCATTGTGAGCCCCAGACTGAGCAGGGGTGTTCTCATGTCCAACTGGAGCTTGGGCTTGGTCTTAGCAAAGACCTTTTTTGTGGAAGTAGTGTCTTCTGGACAAACTGGGCTGGCGTATCTCAGCTCCATAATGGGGTAAACCCAACTTGGGGTCTACAGAGAACCCCATGGAAGAGTTCTGGGGTGGGGTGCCATGAATTCCCTGAGGTTGAAAGCAAAAGTGTGTGCATGCACACACACACAGATTCTTAAAGAGATCGGTGGCTTCCTAACAGGTGGAGAACCATCACCCTAGTGGAAAGTCCAGTGCAAAGGAGTGTCTGACCCTCTAAGCAATTATCCTTCAACGTCTGTAGTTCCAGGGGCACTGAAGATGAAGCATGATAGTGGTAGGAGCATTTACCGGGTGTTACTGTGTGCTGGGCGTGCTTAGTGCTGCATGTGTGTTATGACTGCGTTAAGACCATTTTACGGATGGACCTTGTGATAGAAATGAGGACCGTCTGATTTGAAGCTCACTCTTCACCATTGTGCATTAAGTCTCCTGCAGAAGTGCCTCAGAACACACGAGGCCGCCCACCCCCCACAAGGGTCACACAACCAACCGAAACATGGCAACAACTTGCAGCCTAAATACCAATCCCCCTTATTCGATGGCGCTTCCCCAAATAAAAAGGGAAAGGAATTTGCTAGGAGGACTCCATAGGTTTAAGACTTTTTGGTCCAAAAACATCAATGCCTGGTCCATCTGCGAACCAGGAATTCCAGAGGAGGATTTCTCACGGCGGCACTCAGACACTCCATCACGAAGACCCTGTGTGCAGGGAAACATCCAGCACTGTGTGGCCGCTCCCCTTCCTGAAGGTGCCATGTGAACCTCTCCCGTGTGCGCTGGCCAGGTGTCAGTCTCAGGTAACCACCTGCCCAGGTCCCAGCTGAGTTTCAGCCCCTGTAAATTGCTGCCTCTCGTGCTCCTTTTGCAGCCCTTCCAGCATTTTCTCTTGTCTCCTTTTGATGTTGCCATTTGATTTTGCCCTTGGCATCGATCCAGCTTCCAAGTACACTTTGGAGTCAAGAACCACATGGAGAACCCGGGCCCCTCGCCAAGCAAGCCTCCCGCCCTCCTACTTCTGGTGGATTCCGTCTCTTGCCCTTCTTTTGCACTGCTCCTGCTACAGCCGGCAACCATGTCAAAGTCCTCCTTGGAAGGAGGTTGGTGTGAATAAATTCAACAAATAAATGAAAGTAATTCCAGGTAGGGTTCTAAGACTCTAAGCACTGGGCTGTTGTTTATGGCTCTGTGATCACATTACTCTTGCCTTAGGTTTCCTTGGGTCAAGGTAACCCCCAAATTCCAGAGGTTTCCTATTTTCTCCGCTTTTAGCAGCTGCAAAACGTCTTTGAAAAGTATGGGATGTGGAGCACTTTTGAATAGAGCTTCTCAGGCTATGCCCTCAGGAAAGCAAAATTCATTCATTCGTTCAGTCAGTCAATCAACAAACATTAATGAAGTGCCTACTATGTGCCAGGCACTGTGATAGACATCGGGAGTAAAGAGGAGTCGAAAAGGTAATTCATGCCCCAGAGGACTCCCAGTTTGGTTGGGGAGATGCCCTTTCCTCTGGGATTCAAACTCCCATGGAGTCTGCTGAAGCGCATGTGGGTTAGTGATGTGCAGAGATCGCCTTGCTGCTTGCCTCTGACACCTAGTAACTGAGTTACCTTGGCCAAGTCACTTCATCTCTTTGAACCCAATTTTCTCATCTGGTAAGCAAGGGGCTTAGAGCTTACTTCAAAAACACATGGATGCTGGGGCGCCTGGGTGGCTGAGTGGTTGAGCATCTGCCTTTGGCTAAGGTCATAATCCCAGGGTCTGGGGATCGAGTCCCACATCGGGCTCCCCTCAGGAAGCCTGCTTCTTCCTCTGCCTGTGTCTCTGCCTTTCTTTGTGTGTCTCTCATGAATAAATACATAAAATCTTAAAAGAGAGAGAGAGAGAGAGAGAGAGAGAGAAAGAAAGAAACACATGGACCAAATGTGTGCAAAGCTCTTGTCACCACACCCCACAGGGTGGGTGACTAAGGATGACCAATGCCCCATGAGCCTCTCCACTTTGTTAGGGTCTGTTTTCTTAGTTTCAGAGACCCTGTGCTTCACAGTCCTCACGCAGCCACAAGGGGTTGTTCTTTGGTGTCTGAGGGTCCAATCCCATTTTCCAGCCTCCTGGGACACAAGGGGGCCCTGTTCCCTCAAAGGGTGGGCCGGGAGAAGACTTGGAGCTTCTGCTGTCTCTGGTCTGGGGTACTTGCAGACCCTGGGGAGCCTCTGTGTGGCCCCCCAGCACAACAATCCATACAAACAGCTGCAGAGGACCTGTGGGCAGCCAGCGGAGGGCTCCCCACACTGTCCGACCTACCAGGCGGCTGTCTCTCTGGAACCTTCACAGAGTCTACTCCTCAGGCACTGGAGGCCTCCAAGTGCTCTTTCCCAGTGAGAATGACCAAAGCTTACTATAGAATAACGCTTCCTATTTTTTGAAAGGATTTTATTTATTCATGAGAGACACGGAGAGAGAAGTAGAGACATAGGCAGAGGGAGAAGCAGGATCCCTGTGGGGAGCCCAATGCAGGACTTGATCCCAGGACTCCGGGATCATGACCTGAGCCGAAGGCAGACGCTCAACCACTGAGCCACTCGAGCTTCCTGGGAATCAAGGTTTTAGCTCTAGAGTCACATAGCTGGCTTCAAATCCCATCCCTACGCTCATTGGCTGCACGAGTCCAGAAAAGCATCACCTCTCTGGGTCTCAGTTTCTCCATTACTGGGAACAGCAAGAACACCTGTCTCGGGGTCGCCAGGAGGGTGGACGGTGTGACAAAGGGCTTTGCAAGCAGTTTAAAGCACCATGTGTACGCTCTTTGTTTGATCACCAAGGAGAGCTTTCTCCTTAAGTTTCGAGAAAGACTAAATGTGGAATCCATCCTTTTAAATGCCCTTGCGCCCACATTTTCTGCCCAAGAGGTTGGGTTTCATCCCCGATGTCGTCTTTCCTTCTATTCCCAGCCTCTTGTTTTGGTTGCATAATCAATTCCGGGGAAGACCACAGTCACCACAATTTTTAAACAACATCTGCGAGGCCGTTGTGACATTCCTGGCATCCAAACAGAGACATTGTGCTTAATTGCTGGGCTGAGGCCCGATTTTGACACTTACAATACCTGGTTCAAGTCGCCGCTAGCCAAAAGTCACCCACAAAACATGTTTCCTTAAACACGGCTGATAAATTGTTACCTTCCAGCTTCTGCTGCTAATTAGACAACATGAGTCAAAGTTAATTTGGTGGAAAACATTTCTCAACCTAATGACATTTATGGACAATTAGGCACGTGTGGCAGGGGCGCACATTTATATGTCAGCCTATTTCCAGGGCTTAACAAGAGATCTCCTCTTTCCCGGTTGGAGATTTCTCATTCTCAGAGGAATATGTTTGGTACAGACTCCATGGGTCCCCTTGTTATGCTAGAAACCGGCAATTGTTTGCACGAAACAAGCTAGCACACAGTAATGAGGTGCAGACAGAGTGAGGCTCAGTGAAGGCTTTTGTGTGGTTTAGACCCGGGTCTCGCAGCAAGAAGTTGTGAGCTGTGTGCATGGTGAAAACCACGGCCCCAGGCTCACATGGCTGGTAAACGTGGGCCACATTCCTATTTCTCAGCCCGTTGTTGGAAACAGCTTCTATTATCGATGTCAGCCTGTTTGAAAAATGGCCAGCCGTGTAAGAAATAGTGTTCCTATTTTTAAGATTTTTTAGATCCTGTGCCTTTGCTGCTGGGTCTTTTTTTAGGTCAGTGAAATCTTCGCGATGGGTCATTTTATTGTAATGAGTTGACACAACCCTTTGCCTGCACTCCACTGTGTGCAAATCTAGCATGGGCAGGAGCTGAAAAGCACAGGCCTGGGCACTTGGCCACGTTGATCCTGGCTCAGCTCCTGGACACCATGCTGCCAGCCTGCACCTGCCTCAGTCAGCATCCACCCTCACCTGGCTTCTGTCTTCTCTCCAGGAAACACTTTAATTAAATTCATGAGGATGGGGCCACCTGGGTGGCTCAGTGGTTGAGTGTCTGCCTTCAGCTCAGGTCATGATCCTGGGGTCCTGAGACTGAGTCCCACATCAGGCTCCACACGGGGGGCCTGCTTCTCCCTCTGCCCGTGTCTCTGCCTTTCTCTCTGTCTCTCATGAATAAATAAATAAAATCTTTAAAAAATTTTGTAAAATTCTCATACTTCACTTAAATATCTAAAAATTTTAATTTTGTTTACTGTACAACATACATAGACATTGTATAGCCAAACATTAAACAAAATCATTTGCTGGGTGGTTTAAGGGTTGGATTAAGTTTTCCATAACAACCAATAATGATAACTTTGGAGAAGCTTTACTCTATACCGAAGCTGTTATACACCAAGGTGAAACAAAACAAAATCCTCTAAAATGTTGTATTAATTATATTTTAATATATAAATATTATTATATAAGTATATATGTAAGCTATAAATATAATATTAAAATAAGAGGAAGGTACAAAACAAAATACTGATCAGGTTAAAACCTTTAAAATCAACCAACTACAAATAAATAAATAAAATCTTAAAAATTAAAAAAAAATGGGTGCTTGGGTAGCTCAGTTGGTTAAGTGTCTACCTGTGGCTCAGGTCATGATCTCAGGGTCCTGGGATCCAGGGGTCCAGGTCCCTGGTGGACTCTGCTCAGCGGGGAGTCTGCTTCTCCCTCTGTCCCTCCCTCTGCTTGTTCTCTCTGTCTCTCTCTCTCTTTCTCACTTTCTCTCTCTCAAATAAGTAAAATCTTAAAAAAAAGGGGGGGGGGAGAATAAAATGAACCAGCTAAATTGGACTGTCTTTTAATAAAACTTTCCAGAAGACTGCTGTGATTTTCTGCGGCCTGTGTTTCTATGGAGAAGATTACAATTTAATTAGACCCAAATGTCCCAAAGAACCAATGTGGTGATGCAATCTGCCCCACCTCAGGTGGAGGCCTGGGGGCAGGTCTTGGTGGGCACTGCAGACCAGAATCCGTGGTTCAGAGGACTGGGCAATGCTGGGTTGGACCTCCAGGTGCCCACTGGAGTAGCTGCTTGGGGCTGCCAGAAAAAGGACTTTCCCGTGGAGAATGTCCTTGTGTGGGGTCTCCGCTAGATTGCCAGGTGCTTGGTGGAAGCCTTGCAGGCTGTCTGGTTGGGGCAAGTTACTATTCCTAGCTCTTTCTTCATCTGCAAAATGAAGATAAAAGTGATACCGAAAAAAAAAAAAAGTGATACCGACACAGTATTGCGGGTGTGGAGATGAAATGAGCTTGCATATGTAAACAGCTTCCAACAGCACCAGGCACATCACGGTGGCGTAGTAATAATAGTAATAATAATAATAATAAGAAGAATGCTGACAATAAAGCTAAATGTTAGCTCTTGTTAGTAGCTTGTGGATGCCAGTTGTGCTAAGAATGGCAAATGGGGAAGTCAGAAGAGCCCGATTTAAGTCCTGGCTAGCTGCTCCATGTTCACCAAAAGCCACATGACTGCCTTGAGCTTTGGTCTCCTGTCTATAAAATGGAGCTAACAACACCAGCCTCGCCAAGTTGTTGCAACAAGAGTGTGCATACTGAAGGCCGTGTGGAGCTGACCTGTCTTGGAGCTGGGGGGTCAAGAGGGAAGTGCAGCTCTCACTTGGCTTCTCCTTCCGGACTTGGAGCTGACTCAACCTCCTCTGGGCATTGCCTCAGACCACACGCTGCTCTCCTGGCTTTCCCCCCACTCCTCGTCCCCATCGCAACATGCCTAACGGGTGTCCTTCTCTGCAGGATCCTGCTTCCTGCCAGGTGACAGCAAAATAATCCAGCCATACGTCTTGCTAATGGGGATTAGGGTGCTAATGGATTCTCCCTCTGGGTTGACATATGTACTTGCGCACAGAGGCCTTCTGGAGATGATGCTTTTGCCAGAGAAAAGACTCTCATGGATGGAGTTTGCAGGCAGTGAGAAGGACCCTTGCAGGGCGGTCACTTACAGACTCTGTCAGCGGCCCCCTATTTACCTCGACACAAAAGTCCAGCCCAAACTCTTCCAACAAATCCATTCCTCTACTCCATTCCCCACTCACGAAACTCAGAAAGCTTTCCTTGGAGGACAAAAAAATATATATCTCTTAATGAATTAATCAATTTATCCAACGTTTCCCGAGCACCTTGTGAAATTGTAATGATAATTGTCACTTATTAAGCACCTTGTATGTACTGAAACTTGTACTCACTGTTCTATGTATATTATTTGATTCAATATCACCACCACCTTATGAGTGGAGAGAAGTTTCTTTTTAATTGTGGCAAAATGCACGTAAAATAATATTTATCATCTTGACCATTTTAAGGGGAGGGCTCATTGATACTGAGTATGTTCGCACTGTTGTGGGAGCATCACCACCATCCATCCACAGAGCTCTGTTCTGTTGCAAAACTGAAACTCCGTCCCCACTAAACACTAACTCCCCATTCTGCTCCCTTGCCAGCCCCCGGCAATCACCATTCTACTTTTTTGTCTTTATGAATCTGACTAATCTAGGTGCCTCATATCAGAGGAATCATACAGTCTTTTGTGTCCGGCTTATTTCACTTCACATCATGTCCTTAAGGTTCATCCATGTTGTAGCACATGTCAGGATTCCCTGCTTTTTAAAGGCTGAATAATAGAATATGGATATATATCTCACATTTTATTTATCCGTTCATCCATGGATGGTCACTTGGGTTGCCTCCACTATTTGGCTGTCACAAATAATGCTGCTCTGAACGTGGGTGTACAAATATATCTTTGGATCCATGCTTTCAATTCTTTGGGGTATACACACAAAAGTGGAATTGCTGAATCATATAGAAACTCTATTTTTGATTTTTTGAGAAACCGCCCACTCATCCACAGCCACTGAACCATTTTACATTCCCTCCTACAGGGCACAAGGATTTCAATTTTTCCACACCCTCGCCTGCACTTGTTATATTTTATTTTGTTCTTTTTTTTTTAATAGTACCCCTACTAGTGGGCATGGAGGAGAAAGTGTTTGATGGGGTGCTGTAGGGATGTAAAGCCGTCTGGTCCTTAGGATATAGTGAAGCATGTCCAGAGGCTGCTATACTGACACATTTGATGCAGAGAGCAATAAGTTAACCACAAGCGTACGAAGGGCTGGGTTGTATCCAGAGCCCAGTATCAAGGAATCGAAGGGATCTCCCGTGAGTGGTCGTGGGACCCAGTGAGGGTCGTGGAGAGGGTGGGTGGAAGCTCATTGGAAGACTGGGGAATGTGTTCTAGGAGAGGGAGCAACAGAAACAAAGGCCCAGCGGTGGCAATCAGTCCAGATCAAAGATGCCTCTGATGACGTTACATGTAGTCAACTATGTTTCAGGGCTACAGATACCATGTCAAAGGCGGCCAATATGGAAACCAGATTTTTCACTGTGGAAGAAGGTAGCTACACACTTCGAAAGGGAAACCCAGAAGAAGCCCTTTGGTGTTGGGCTGCAACTGGAGCTATCTGTGTAAAGTCAGCGTAAACACATATAAATAGATTCTAGCTCTGTCCACTGAGAGGGCCTGGGAGCAGGGCCACTGAGTAACAGATGACACATTTAGTGCTCAGATCTTGGTTCCTAAAAATCTTAACTAAAAGGAACCCTAGCTCCTTGGGAGAATGGCTGATTCCAGGGCTGGGGCAGGGAATGTACATGATGAGGTTGGAATATCTTGTGCCAGAAAGCAAAGAAGGGCCCGAGAATGATGGGAACATGTTAAGAGAACACAGAAGCCAGTGGGCAGGAGTTCCTCCTGCCCAAACCTAGGACAGTTTGGGCCAAAAGTCAATAATAATAGTAGTTTATTATAACCTATTAGATAAAATAAGAACCCACATATTCTCTTCTTTTTTAGAGATTTATTTATTTATTTTAGAGAGATTGGAGGGGAGGGGCATAGGGAGAGGGAGGGAGAGAATCCCAAGCAGATTCCCTGCTGAGCTCCCTGCTGAGCCCTGTGTGGGGCTCCATCCCAGGACCCTGAAATCACGACCTGAGCCAAAATAAAAAAATCAGACTCTTAACCAACTGAACCACCCAGGTGCCCCAGGAACCCACGTGTTCTTACTGATATATATGAACAGATGAATAAGTCAATGGAAAAAGTAAAAGCTTTCCCTTAAAGTAGAATTCCAACTAATAAATATAGAAGGGATGATTGATGAAATTAGAAAATCATATAGCTGGCCACCGTCATAGTGATTATTAATCCAACCAAGAAACATCGGTGGATGTTTAAAAAAAAAAAAAAGTGCAAGTTTGATGGGGAATGGGATATTTGCATAGTCGCAGAGTACCTCCCAAAATGTATCTTAATTACAAAAGGGGAAAGGCAACCTTACAGGGGAGACACATGGAACACATCTGGTAATCATTTGGTTTATGTTGAAATCAGAAGTATTGGGGTAAATTAAAGTCATGTGCCACTTGGCCAGAGGCAATGGGAAGAACCCAGCATCGCTTCTGTGACGTTTCTGTCAGAGATATATAGCCTGAATCTAATAATGAGGAATCATCTCAAAAATGAGGGACGTTCTACAAAATAACTGGCCTGAAATCTTCCTTAAAGACAAAAACTGTTCCAGATCAAAGGAAATTAAGTTCGATGAATAAGCCTAGACCGGGTCCTTTTACTATAAAGGTCATTACTGGAGAGATTTGAACGGTATCTGAGGATCCAAGGGTAGTATGGATCAGTGTTAATTTCCTCATTTTGATGGTTGTATTTGGATTATGACAGAGTGTCTTGGTTTGTAGGAAATAGACACTAATGTATTTTAGGGTGAGGGGTATGTCAGCATGTATGTCAGCAATTTATTTGCAAAGAAATTAGGAACGAAAATTCTCCATACCCTTCTTGCAACTTTCCTGTGATTTCGATCTACTTTTAAAATAGAAGGGAATTTTTTTTTTAAATCTGCAAGTTAACATGCGACACCAGAATCTGGGTCCCAGTCAGTGATCGGTAATGGATCAAGCAAAGGCACATCCCCTAGAGAATCTCTCGGAGGAGGCACATCCCCTGGAGAGTGAGTAGACCTATTAGTGTTCCAGCCTTCTAGCCCGACATTGAAGGACAGCCCTCCTCTGCTTCGTTTCCCATGTTGGATACCTTTTCCCAACAAGGGGCATAGTTTTCTCTTCTTCCTATTAAGTGAATGACTGTATGGTTTTGCCCAACAGTCCAGAACTGAGGCTGTGTCCCTGGCTATTGGATAAGCAGGAGCAGGTGGACGGGGGAAGCCACTCGCCGACCTACCTGCAGATGGTATGTGTTGAAAAAATACTACTCAAAGCTGAAATAAAAGACAGCATGTGGACTCCATGGGGTTCAATGTGCTTTATTAGATAACAGCAAGATTGTTTGATTATGGAATGTTGCTCTCCTTTCATCTATTAGAGTATTAATGAAAGGTGTTTTGGATGAGGGCAGAGGAAATCAGACTTGACGGAGCAAGCCCGGGAAGTCACTGCTGACTCCTACATAGGGTTCAACATATTGATAACGGCATTGGGAGGGATTAAGAAGTCTGGCTCAGAGCAGTCAGCTAGGCTAACCCTCTATTTCCAAAGGGGGAAGGGTATTATAAAATTATTTTGATTCAACACGCATGGATTCAGAAGGAATGAGTGAATGAATGGCTTTGGATTGTTGTGAGAATTCAGTGAATTAACACGTGTATAATCACAGCACGGTGCCTGGAACAATAAATCCCACCTACAGACATAATGAGCCCCCAGACAAGAGCTGGGCATATGAGAAACAGCTTCCCCCAAATGCCTAAAAACCTTCCTTGACCCCATGAGCTGAAAACCTGAGTCCGAAGCCACGGCACTGGTCACTCTTCTCCACCAACACGAGCACCGTGACCCCTTTATTTTATTTGCAATGGTGCTTTCCCTCTGAGGAGTTCCAGGGTTCTTTACAAACTTTAAATTACCCAAGGGGGACGGATCCTCACAAGCAAGAAAGCAAAATAAAGCTCTTCAACCAAAATAAATTCCCTCCGTCTCTCTGCCTTCCCGAGCGCCAACCCCCTCCCCTAAATAAGCAGGGCCAGCTCTCCCCACGCCTGCCCAGCTGCTGCCTCTGCCATCCAGAAGGCTCTCCCGTGATCAGCTGACCCGCTGCATTTTGCTAATGAACCTTGTGTACTTGGATCCGGAGGGTTTCTTTGGGGAACTTCAGCGAGGTGCCAGTCCCTCTCTTTTTTAACCGGAGAGGCCTCTGACACCGACCACTTAGAATTCAAATCCATCCTGCTCACAGGGAACACGGATTCTCCCGCCACTGGATTTGATACCGATGAAAGCTTCTTGATGCTTCGATCTGCTATGATCATATACAGTGTTTGTGGTTATTGGCCTCCTGGGAGAAGCAGCTCCCCTGATGATAAAACTCCCGCAGATAAACCTGACTTTGCCGAGACCAGGGTTCAAGACAGAGGGGATAGTCAGGAGCCCGGAGCTGGGATTTCTCAGGTGCTGGTGCACCTGTGCCTCAAATACTATAAATAGGGATGAAACAAATATGCCAGCTCCCAGGTAGCAAATAGTCATCGGAGGAGCCCTGGAACCTCCTGGATTTGCAACCCACTGGCCAGTAAGGGGCGCTGTTGATTGAGAGACTGGCTGGAAGCCTGGGAGAGAAGTGACCCGCGGAGGTTTTTTGTGTGTTCCCTGGCCCTTAGAGGTCTCCCTCTTTGGGAGGCGATCTGCTTAGAGCTGGAAAACTCAAAACAAGTGGGCTTCTACCTCTGCAGCCTTGCTGCTGTGCATGTCTGGACAGACAGCAATCCCCCGTGGGTGGGTGGGGGGGCAGGTTGCCCTGCCAAAATTTCCCTCGTCCCCCATCCCCTTGTCCCCTTGTCCCCTTTATCCAGCCACATTTCCATCCTGGACAGCTGGAGGGCTCCAGACCGGCCACATGCCAGCTTGCTGCAAACTTTAGCCTGCTCCGTCCACTTACTTTTTCCACTACTGTGCATTTATTGATCTCTGAAGACAATCGAGGTTGAATCTAGGGCTTTCCTGCACTCATTGCCGGAAGCCCCCCACACGCTGAAGTGGACTGAGTGCTTTGCTGGGTAGGCCACTAAGACTGTTGACCCAAGTCCTCAAATTAGGGATGGAGATGGGGCGCCTGGGTGGCTCAGGGGTTGAGCATCTGCCTTCAGCTCAGGTCATCCCGGGATGGAGTCCCACATTGGGCTCCCTGCATGGAGCCTGCTTCTCCCTCTGCCTGTGTCTCTGCCTCTCTCTCTGTGTGTCTCTCATGAATAAATAAATAAAATCTTTTACAAAAAGAGAGAGAACAGAATCCAATGCCTGGCATTGCCTCTCTCTCCTACGTGTGATGGGACCATCCTTGCAACTGGATAATATATTTGCTACGTAGCCTCTTTTAAAAACTCCCCCAGCCCCATTTAGCCTGGGTTTAATGACCCTGTGCTCCTGGCATCAAGACAGGAACCCGAGCTGCGACCCAAGGCTGGAGGCTCACCGGGTGGCAGGGCTCGCTCCTTCGTTTGCTGCAGACCCCAGGCCTGTGTTCATTGGGAGGGCACTTAGGGGTCCCCTCGAGAAAGGGCTATACAAGTGCAAATTATTAATAGTCATTATCCCAGGGATGCTCACTTCAAACTCCCGTTGGCAGCAGATGAAACAGTCGAGGCCTCTTGCCATTCGCTTGGGTTTCTCCTGCTGTTCCTCCTCAACCGAGAGGACAGCACCAAGCATGAGATGTTTGAACACTCAGGGTATCCGCATCGTTTTGTTCTTCCCGGTCAAGGGAGGGAACCTGGGTTTTGCAGGAAAGGTGAGCTCTCCCTTGAGCTGGCAACGAACCAGTTAAACGCATGCACACCGCTCCCCCCCACCCCCAACACCGCCTTTTTTTTTTTTTTTATTCTTGTTGAGGTTATATTTGAGGATGAAAGTGCTCCTATTAACATGCAGATTTGGGTGTCCATTTGCAAAGAACAGAGTTATTTCAGATGCTGTATGGGAATCCTTTCTTATTTGGGGGTGGAAAGTCCAGCTGCCTCTTCTGAGATTGCCTATAACTCTTCAGACGTCAACAAATCATTGAAAGGTGTCAGAATGAGGGAAATGAAAGATCATTATTCCAGCCGTGGAGAGCTACTTTGAAAGTGAATAGAATCTGTCAGATTGTCTTTTGAAAACAGCGGTTGGCTGCTTGTCTTGGCCATATTAAATGGATATATCTAGAGCCCAGCGAGGTTGTTTGAGATGGCGGTAATCAGCTTAAGTTGGTTTTGGTGGCGGGAGAAAAGGCACTTAGAAACAGGGCAATTACTGACTTGGCGTGGAACAGCCGCCCTGATATGGTGACGAGGGGGCTTCTATTCAATTCTCTAAAAAAAAAAAAAAAAGAAAAAAAAAAACCCCAAAAACGGAATCTTCCATTCTTTGTGAATGAATGAAGAGCAAAGTCTATGAGGACTTGGTAATTTCCAGATGGGGTGGGTGTGGGGCAGCAGAGGAGATTTCAAGGGGATCCTGTGGCCTGAGGTGAGTGCAGCTCGGCCTCTGCTCAGGGCACCTCCACCCGGCTCAGGGTGAAGGGGCAGGTGGGTGCTACCACGTGCTTACGAAAATGGGAACGAAGCCTCCATTAGACGTAGGTGACAAGACAACTAGGAAGCAATTGTAGACAAATGCTAGGGATGATATAGAAACCAGGGTTGTTTTTGCTTCTCTTACCCCAAAGCCAGGTTCTGAGAAGCTTTAACCTCCATGGTTGGGACGGTGGGGGTGGGGGGAAAGGAAGATCCAACAAAGATCCAGGCTGGGACAGGCGATGCCTGGGCCTCCACCCAGACTTTGGGCTCTCGGAACAAGGCCCCGTCCCAGAGGATGGCTGGCTGAGAGAAGTACAACTTGCCCTTGGCCCCGACAGTGGGCCACCCCAAAGTGCACCACGGAAGAAGTTTTTTCGAACCACATAGTTATTCTGTGGGTAGTGTAACTGTTCACACGTGTGATTTCTCTGCTAAAAGTGCATGTCTAAGGAAGCGACGATTTGTCCCTGTTTCAATATCTCATCATTTGTCAACAGAATGGGAGCCCCCAGTGGTCTGGGTGGTGCTGGTCTTGGGAATGGGGCAAAGCAGGCTTTCTGCACAGGAGCCTGGGCCACATGGTTAGGTGGCCTTGCAGGCTGTGGGCGGGGCTCCGTGGCTCCCCCTCTTCTCATAGTTGGGGGAGTCCGCTGAGGAGGACCCTTCTTACCCCATGTGAACCGTGCCCTCTGGCATGGTGAGGTTGCAAGGTCCTGTCATGCATGGGGTCAAGCACTGGGGGGTCTCTCTCCTGTGTCTCCTTGACCTCTCTCTCCGTAGCCCCTGACATTTTTATATGTAGAAGGCCCGCCTCCAACAGGGAGCTCTTCAGGATGGGAGAGCTCGTGTGCTGCAGGGAAGCTGCCTCTCTGGTGTGTCTCTGCAGAAACTCATGCCATCTGGGGGCATAGTTTTGACCAGAGACCTTCAACCTCTTGCCATAACTGGTGACCACTTGTGCAGGCAAAAGCACCTTCTCAGAATTCCAGAGGCCTGGGAGGAGGTTTAGCCTGGGGTCCCTGTAACCCCTTGGGAAATTTCTTTACCAACACAGATCGCTCATTGTCTTTCTACCTCCTCTCCTAAGGGGAGGGGATGCCTGTAAAATTCTTCTGATTCAACACATATGGGGGTGAGGATTAATTCTTATGCACACATTTGTAGGCCCCTGACACATTGGCTTGATCCCATTATTTTTCTTCTGTTGTATTTTCCTGCAGGACTCAGGCTTCAGAAGGAACTAAAAAAAAAAAAAAAAAAAAAAAAAGATTCTGAGTGCTAGTAACCGGTCTTAGAAAGGTGAGTGAGCCCCCCTCTGACAATTTCTGCATCTCAGCTCTTGTCTTGTTAAGGTGACATCATCAGAGGTGAGTGACATATTGGGTGCTGGCTTTATCAGGGCACTGGGCTTTGCTCCAAGTGTCCAGAGACCCAGGTTCAGCAGCAGTTAGCTGCCTGTCTTTGGTCAAATATTTTGCCTTCAATGACTTCAGGGTAATTTTGAAGAAGAAAATAGATTTCTCTCTTGTGATCTTTTCAGAAAAGCATGTCTATACACATGCGTTCGTTTATATGGCAAGGCTGGCCCGGTTTGGTCATTCTCTGGCAAACTGCCACCCAGTGACAAGTTTCAGAGTCATAAAAATGTGTCCAAAAGCAAGAATATGAGCCCAGACTCCCACTGAGGTCACCATGTGCAAGATGTATGAGCATTTCTACAGGTTTTTTGCTACCTGGGGAGGACAGAGTCTAAAGGCAGTTTGTGTACTGCTTTTGCTCAAAGGCCAGAGCAAAGCAGATGCCCTCCATTAAGAAGTGGGAACCCAGCGGGGGAGCCCTTCCCATTGTGCACAGACTAGGGAGGAGGCAGAGACAGGGTCCCCAGGGTGCTGGACTCTGTGTGCAGTCGAGGCATATGACTGCCAGCCCCAGTATCATGACTGGACTCTATAGGAGAAGAAATTGTGTGGGACGCTTTTCCCTCCCTGACAGGCCCATCTAACAAGTTTCTTTGGTAGGCCCATAGATCCATCCTCAATTTTCGTTAAGAAATTTTACTCTTGTATTTGTGGGAGATTTTGTTTTTTACTTTATCTTGATTCTTATGGGGAAAAGGATTTCCAAAATGTTAAACAGAGAGCGGAGGGAAAGTGAGATCTAGTTCTTTCCGGAATTATTTTTCTGGGGATTCCGCAAATGTTCATAAACGAGTAAGGAAGACTAAGCTGAGAGTATGCAAAGGTAGTTTCTGGCCCCAGTTTCACTTTGGGCAAATTACTCAACCTCTCCAAGGGGCATCCTCCTCTTCTGTTGAATGAAGAAAATCCCCCCTTGGATTATATGCGAATACACTAACATAGGTGAAGAGGGTCTATACAAGGTGAAGGACCGCATGTCCATAAAGCACTAGTATCAGTAGTAAAAATAATATAATCTGATAAAAATGACTTGTGTCATCATTGCTGTGAGTTACATCTGAGAATAACATAGCTATGGGGAAAAGGTCTTGTGCTTTCTGGATCACACACACACACACACAAATACAGTTGTTTTTAGTTGCAGAAAAGACAGCCAAGGTTTCCACTGGCTCCTGTGGGCCCTCTGCACCTGTTCCTAGGAGAAGAGGTTCTCCTCTGGACCAATTAGAAGAGAGGAGTCTCTTTTCTAGCTTTTATTGGTTAGTCAAGGTGTCAATCATTGTCTGCCCACCCATAACTCCTTAATAGGCTTCCATGGTCATTGTCCACGCCACCTGACCTGTGCCCAGAGTTTCTGACTCCTGGCTGAGAAAGAGGAGTGGGAACCTTTCATTGCTGGAATTGGAAGTGAGAGAATTAGGTGAGGACAGGTGGAGCAACAAAAACAGCATGTGGGGTTCAGGGTTCAGTGGCCAGTGAGGACCATATGCAGGTGGCAGGAACAAAGTCCTACCTCTAGTACACGGCACAGCTGACTGTATTCTGACCCCAGAAATCTGGACTCCTGACTATTACACGGTATGACCTGCTTTGATGTCACAGAATCAACAATACATAACGACAGACCATTAGAACCCTGCAGCTGGGTTCCTTCGCAGCGCATGTTCTAGCCACAGACCGATTATGCTCCGTAAGCCCTTTAGGGAAAGAGATTATATTTTTCCTCTTTGGCTGTGACTCCCTCAGCCTTTGGCATTGACCCCCTTCTCACAGCGGGTGTCCAGGAAGCTTTGCTGGCCAACTCTCCTTCCCTTCTCCCTCATGAATTTGATGTCCCCACACCATGCAGAGGTATATCAGCAGCCCAGCAGTGAGCTGCTACTAGGAAACATATATATATTTTCGTATTACTTTTTAATTTATTTTATTTATTTGTTTGTTTGTTTGTTTGTTTATTTATTTATTTATTTATTTTGCATTACTTTTTTAAAGTACAAAAGGATTGTGTGTTCCGGGTTGAAAAAAAATGTGAGTAGCACAAAAGGGCGTGATGCGAAAACGAAAAGACCTCCATTTTCCATCTTCTGAACGTCTCACTGTGCATTTTTTTTAGATAATTTCATAGATCGATACGGGTGCAGACACCGATGTAGAGCACACTTTACGAACGGCACCCCTTCATTCTTTGTATTGGATGCACTGTATGTTTTTTAGTATGACCCCCATGTAGGAAATTTAGGTCATTTCCAATTTTTTTTCACTTTTTTTATTTTTACAGAAGCATCGATTTATTTTAGAGAGAGAGAATGGACAGGGCAGACAGAGAGGGAGAGAATCTTAAGCAGACTCTGCACAGAGAGAAGAGCCTGACACGGGGCTCCATCTCACGACCCTGAAATCATGACCTGAACCGAAATCAAGAGTCAGTTGCTTAAAAGACTGTACACCACCCACATGTCCCCCATTTTTTTTTTACTTTTGCAAATAGTATTATAATTAAACTCTTTGTACATATGTTCTGGCACACTTGAGGGAATAGCTCTGTAGGAATCAGTCCTAGAAGTGGAGTTTCTAGATCCAAGGGTGTAAGCCATTTTACATGTTGGTAGAGATCGTTCCAACTCACATTCCCACCCACGATATACTCAGTCCTGACTCCCAACCCAAAGATATACTTCTTTTTATTTATTTTATTTTATTTTATTTTATTTTATTTTATTTTATTTTATTTTATTTTATTTTATTTTATTTTATTTTATTTTATTTATTCATGAGAGACACACAGAGAGAGGCAGAGACACAGGCAGAGGGAGAAGCAGGCTTCATGCAGGGAGCCCAATGTGGGACTCGATCCCGGGACTCCAGGATCACTTCCTGAGCCAAAGGCAGGTGCTTAACCACTGAGCCACCCAGGCGTCCCCAAAGATATATTTCTAAGTTTAATTTCATTAGTAGTTGTCCTCAGCTTGACTTCTTAGGGGCCCAGGGTTCCTAGGTCAGTGTTCATTTACCTGGTTGACTGGTATCCTGGGAAGACTTTTCCTACTGAAACTAACCAGGTTCATAGGGATAACACCACCTGCACCACAGCTTCCACATTTTAAACATTAAAAAACAAACAAGCAAGCAAGCAAAATCCCTACCAAACTGAGGTGGACATTGGTATGTATGTACTGAATACCTTACACTCACTCTTCTAGAGATATAAGGTCTGGAAGGTTTTCCATATGGAAATTTCAACTTGCTTTGATGTTCTGGGAACACATTAAATTTCTATTGAAAATGTCTAGCGGAGTCGTATAGATGGTAACTGGAGTTATAGTGATATTCTGCTAAGTTGATTTAATACCCGTTACTAAAGGGTCCAGAATAAATTTATTGTTGGTCAAATATAGCATTTGCGGTCATTTTTATGAAGAATTATTCCCTAGACACTGGATCAGGATTGTGTCCTCTCAAGGAACCGACTGTCTGAGAAAAATCAGCCTTCATAATTTCAATCAAATGGCTTCATTTCTAGAAATCAACTCGTCATAAATGAAAAGATTATTCTTTCATTTATTAATTGCAAAATCTTGGGATTGATTCGAAGTAAAGCAAAAGTAAATAAAATCCTTTTACGATATCAAGCCAGTACCAGTGACTTTATACCCAACATAGGACTGCTGTGTGTGTGCTTTCTCATTATTTTTAAAAATAATTATCCTTGAGTCTCACAAGGATAATTTAATACACAATTTGGACTGCCTTCATGCTGCATGCAGAAAAGTCTATCTTAGAAATAGGAAAGAGGACAAGCCAACTAGTATTACGGTAGACAAAACAACTTTGCCGAATTATTTGGGTTTATGGCAGACAATAGTGGTAATAATAAATGTCACTATTATCAGGGATCGGGGTGCCTGGCTGGCTGAGTGGTAGAGCCTGCGACTCTTGATCTCAGGGTTGTGCGTTTAAGGCCCATGCTGGGCATAGAACTAACTTAAAAAAAAAATAAAAATTTGTATTATCAAGGGTCAGTGTGCATTTAAATGGATGACTGGTACCCTGGAAGCTGTGTTTCTCCTGAAGGTACCCAGGAGCATAAAGACACTGACCCCATTACCCGCTGTCATTATTTTTCTGGCTACCATTTATTAAATAAACCCTTACTACCATACACATGCCAGGCATCAGGTTAAGCATTTGTCATACATCTTCCAAATAGAGTTCCCATAAAAAAGAAAATATCCCCTTTTATAACTGAGGATCAGCACCGAGAAGTTAGCTAATTGGCCAAAGATGACAGGGCTGGTGAATGTTCACATAGGAATTCAGTCCTCTGTTCATTACCAGACATCACCTTGACCCATCCCTCAGGTGGGTCTGTCTGCAAAATGGGCTAATGCTTCCTTGCATTTGGGACGCATTTAGAGATCTGATCTTGTGAGGCATTCTCTGTGCAGAAGGTTTCACACGCAGGAGCGGATCGGGGTTTCTTTCTTGCGAAAACAAAACAAAACAAAAGTAACAGGAGTTGGAACAGGTGGAACGCTCACGCCAATCCAGCTTTTGGGTCTGTGCTTCATCGTGCAGCAGTTTCAGTAATGAAAATTTTCCCACCAAACGGCGACACAAATGTCTTGCTTGTGAAGCCTGAGTCGGATCCTTTCCGGAGAATGACACTTCTCCCATTGAAACGGCCCCTTTCTTGGATGGGGAGATGGGGAGTATGTGTGTACTGTTGGCCTAGTGAAGCGGGCATTCAGGTGGCGCAATGCTGCGGGTGACTTGGGCTGTTTGTGAAGAAGCTGGCAAACGTGGGCCTTCTCCCTGGCAGGGAGGAGAAAGGGCTGCTTGTTTCTGAAATATCGGAGAAAAGGCTGGTGCAGGTGGGGCCCCCATCAGTGAAATGTTGGAAGCCGTAGCTGCAGGTGCTGCCCCTGGACACGGATGAACGTGTGCTTCCTGGGGCGGGCTAGGGAGAAAGAGGACTGCCAATCCCCAAATAGAACCGCACTGTTGTCCCAAGGGTGAATGAGAAAGATGTTTCAGTGCTGTGGACGGATCTGGATGCTTTGCCACGGAGGACAAAAAGTCTCCTATAAAATTCCATTTACATAGTGCTATCTCACTTGGGCTTTTGGTGACCAGATTCAATTGTGCTGGTGTCCCCTGTGCAGTGTGATATCATAGCTTCAGAGGAAGGCTTTATTTAGAGGTCACACTAGTTTGTCCTGGGGATGTAGTCATTTTTTGTGTCACAGACAATGTTTTACTGTGGAGATATGAGCCAGATGGCTCAGCCACTTGCAGTCCAGAGCTAAACAGAGTCTGTATTGTTGGCGAATAAACAGCATCTATTGTGTGCTGCTCGTGAAACTCTAGTGCCCACCACTGTTTAGAGATGAAGTATTTAATAAATTGTTAGGTCTCGCTTAAAGAATCTGAAACAACATCTCAGAAAGGATGCGGGCCTCCCAAAATATAAATCTCCCGTGTTCTTAAAAGCCCCTGCCACCACCTTCCTGCCGGGCTTCCTTCCCCGCCCCTCCACCTCGTGAGGCCCTTTTTACAGTAGCGAGGCTCTGATTTTTGCTTCTTTCCCACCGCAATCCATATGCTAATATGATCTGTAATCCTCGGGCAGCAGCAGCGGGGACCAGGAAACAACATGAGCCTGTGCTCAGCCTCCTCCAACTTTCTCACCCGCTCCGCAGCCAGAAGCCGGGTGCACAGAGCACAGTGCAGACTTGCAGGGGACCGAACGTGCTACAGAAACGCCCTTTTAGGATTTGTTTCTCGGCCCTTCGGCCTGAGATGACTCCAGAGGCCCAAGATAGGACTCAGGATAGGAGGTCTGGTGACTTGGCCGGCCCCCTGTTGTAGGCAGACTTGGCCTCGCACAGCTGGGGAAGGGGGGAGGCCAGGGAGGGTCCTCTGGCTCACCCCAAAGCACCACCAGGCCACACAAGCAAGCCAGCACAGCAACACAGAAGGGTGACAGACTCGTTTCCTCTCGCCCGAGAATGTGTGTGGAGGGTCACTTGCGGAGCATTTAACCACTCTTGGCCTCCTTTTCTTTGTTTTCTGTTTTTGTTTTTGTTTTTGTTTCTCCAGGCTGCAGCTCTTCTTCCTAACCCAAGCACACTCTTCCGTTTAGCTTCGCCCAGCTGTGGCGGGGTATATTGCAATGTCAGAAGTACGCGTTTCCCGCTTTAATTGCCGCCCAGGCCAACCTTGACTGGCAAGGAGAAAGCCACTGACAGGTTTGGGCTGTGTCCAGACCTCCTCAGACTTTCTGTCAGCCAACTGTTTGACAGTCTATGCAAATGCATGCAAATGCAGGGACACTGGCCTAACACCTGCAGAAAGTGACCATCCCCGCTTGGGCTCTGCCTCCCGGTAACTGGGGGTTTTGAAATGCTGCTTGGTGGTTCTCTGTCAGTTTATTATGCATTTGTCAGCAGAACGTTGGGCTGATAAAAAACGCTCCTCTTTGTCCTGAAGAGCCGCAGAGCTCCATGTGGAACTGCAAGTGCCAGGGATTGTAAGATGGCTCGTGGCCAGCCCTTGTGAGTCCTCCCTCCGTCTCCAGGACCCGAGTGGCAGCATCTGAACTCTTGTGGGCTCGCCTGCCTCGAGGAAGGCCTTCTGTTTCCCTGGGTGGACAGACATAATGTTGGTGGTGAGGCAGCAGAGCGAAAGGCCGGCTCTCTAGCAGCTGGAACTTGGCGACTCTGAGCCATAGTGTGTCTCGGATTTTCAAAAGCCAAAGAAAAATCTGCCCGGGCTGTCAGGGAATTGGAAAGGGGGAGAGGGCCCGCCACCTCGAGTGGGAAGCGAATTGCCAGCCACACACACACCACCTCCCGCCTGTGGGAAGACTGCCAGGCGGTGTGACTCTTGTAGCCACTGCCGCCCGGCCACGGCGGCTCCCATCTGCTCGGCCTCTGCTGGCCTCCGACAGCCCCTCTCTCTAAGACGTGTGGGGACCAGCCAGTCAGCTGTTCCTGCAGAGTTGTGTGTGGGGACTGCGTAGTTTTGAATCTGGCCTTTCTTGGAGGTAAGGTGAGGGACCCCACCAGCACGACCCCACAGCTGAAGACTGGTGGAGAAGTTTCTGGGGCCTCCCTTGGAGCCATCGTGGAGCAAGGAGAAGGCCTGGGACGCTGCCTACCAGAGGTCTATGTGGTCCTTAAACATCCGCCAAACAGAGCCGGGGAAAGCACTTTGCATTTTTGGGGTGTGTGGCTGGCAATTCGCTTCCCAACTCGCTTCTGGCTATTCACTTTGGTTCTCCAGAAGAACAGGTCATTTTGGGGGTGGCTGTACCAACCAGAACTTGGAAATCCGCCTCCACTCTCTATTAAACGTTCAAAGGACCTTGATAGATGGGTGTCACATTGTGTAATTTTGGATACCCGAATACACACAACCTAAATATAGGGCCATGGTGTCCTGGGTAGAGCTCTATAACCAACTCTGGCGGTGTCTGGGGAGTAAGCAGGTACCGCTCGTAATGAACAGGTCCCTGATGGCAGTGTCGACTGCTGATCTAAACCATTTAGGCTCCAGAGTGGCTTCTTTTTTTCCTTAAAGAGTCATTTCACCTTTAAGGCAACTTCAACCAATCACATAACTGCCCATTCCTTTTCATTTATGAAGAGAAGGGAAGAACCCTTAAGATGTTTGACTAGCAAGACATTTTCCTCCAGAAGGAAAAAGGAAAAAAAAAAAAAAAAAAAGCCTACCTTTGGGCTTCCCAAAAGCTACCGTTCTGGAACCTGGTGGGAAATTTAAGTGCGCGTCTTCAAGGCAAAGATAAGGGTGCCTGTGTGTGCAAACATGCCCCTGGCGGCCCCGCACAAAACATGATGCATGAGCAAAGGACCCAACAGATTGGTGAGAGCCAGGCCTTCGCAACTGGTGAACATCTTGGTATTGATATCAGCACAAGGATGGTGCCGAGGGCTTGTGGGGCCAGTGGGTTCTCCGCATACAGATTTATTCGGAGGGAGAAAGTTAAGCCCGAAAAGGCATAGCAGGGGCCTGCTGACTACCTGGCATTGGGCATCTGCTGCTATGGATAAACAGAGGCACAAAAGCGTGGATGAGAACTCCCTCGGTCATATAGTAGAACCCGCGAATCGTTAACAGGACCCCAGAGCCCCAGTGCAAGTCCCACACACATATCTTCTGCTAATTGGATCACCCAGTACACGCAAGAAGGAAAACTTGCGGTGGGACCAGATGTCCACAGAATGGAGGGGGATATGCATGGGAAAGATGAAGGTGATCTAAATTAGAAGCTTCCTACATTCTAATTAGATGATGAGAGCCTCCTCCGATCAGGTCCTCAGTCCCTTTGAATATCCATGAGACTGATATTGTTTGTGGTTGTCATAACATCAGCCAGGAACGAAAGCCGGAATCTCATCAGCTGGGAGGTAGTGGGTGGATTTTTTTTCCCCCCCAGCCCCCACGCTTGGCATGAAGGTGACTGGGTCCTCCTCCTCTGCCCGGAAAGCCAGGGCCAGGGCATCAGTTTTAGTTTTACCGATCGGAAAGGGAGTTTTTTCATCATACCAGCTGGAATTCATAACGGACGGGCACCTCTTATTGAAATGAGCCCTCTGTGTGCCTTAAAGGAAAAAAAAAAAAAAAAAGGCCAGAAAGAAATAAAATGCCACATAAATGAGACCGTTTCGTTTCTCTCTCTTGCACGCATTTTCTCTCTCTCTCTCTCTCTTTTAAAAATAAACGTTAGAACCCAAGGTAGTTGTATTTAAGCAGCTTTAATTTCCTTTCAGGGCTGTGCGCTGGGTTGTGGTCACTCAGGCAGCAGTAACTTTGAAAAAATGACCCGTCTACACCCAAACAATAACAGAATCTCCCTTTTTATGTTGGAAACGCCCACGGCTTTCTCTGTATCTGCAGACTCCCCACGTAGATGCAACTGTTTGACCAGCCTTCTACTGAACAACTTAATTAAGCAAAAGAAAACGTGTCAGTTTCTGCCAACCTCACAAAAACAGAGCTGTGGGGGTATAAAGGGTCGGCCGAATTAACCCACATTCCTGAACGGGTTCACTAAAGCGAGGCCTGGCTTTGCAGCAATGCCAAGGGGAACCGTGCGCTGGATTGCCATTCAGATTTATCAAGACATATTGTTTGGTAGATCATACTGAACACAATTAAAGCGGCAATACCTCGGGCGGGGCGGGGGGTACAGCTCGGGTGTGAGCTGAGGTTTATTTAAAAAAAAAAAAAAATCTTGTCACGACACGGTGCCACGGTTGACGGTCTGCCCAGTTAGGGAGACAAAGCTGTTTTATCCCACCATATGAAAACAGCAAGTTGTTTTTAGTTTTGTTCCCCTGGTCAGTATCCTGCCCTCCCTCCGGCCCTCTGTTCCCGGGCCATGAAAGCACAGGCGATATGCAAAGCAACTGTATACTCTGCATGCAATTTGTACTAGCCAGACCAAACCCTGAATTTAATCCTTTTTTTTTTATCCCCAGGGTGGAGGGGCAGGCGGGTGGTGGGGGGAGCGGGGAGTGCCCCTGCCTAAATCCTTCTCTGGAAGCCCAGAAAGCATAGGCCCCAGGAATCCTGTTTCCTAGCCAATTAAATGTAGGTTTGTGTTTTTTTTTTTCCCCAAGGCTTGGGTTTTGATTTTGCTTCCTTTATGTGAAGCCAGGATGGAGCTTAGAGCCCAGCGCTCTCCCTGTCTCCCTGCCCCCACTCCACCACCCCTCGACCCACCGGATCGGAGAACCCTGCAGTGCTCAGGAAAAGCAGGGGCTTTCGAGGGGCAGACAGAGTGAATTCAGAAACATCACCGTGCATCTGGGGAGAAACCGGATGGGCACCAGTTTGGCTCTGAGGCCATCAGATTGTGGGGGTTTTTATTCTGGATGGGGAGACCGACACCGCTCAGGTCAACCTTTACTTCCTAATCTTGCAGGGAAGCCCATACACCAGTGTTTGTAGCGTGGCCGCCTCCAAGCCTCACATCAGAAACAAACAGGCTCTCTGATCAGCTGAAGCACCCATGCTTTCCTGTGGGTGCTGCCTTTCTGAACTCCCTGTGATGCAAAGAGCCATTTGGTGAAGAGGTATTTGTGCTTGATGTCTACTGCAGGCATCCTCCGCGTGGAGATGTCTCCTAAAGATTCAAGTGTGGCTCAATGGACGGAAGACCATATAGGCAGCTTTTGTTTGCTCTGCCGCTTGGAGGAAATGCATCAAAGTTTTGCTACATAAGGCAGGCAGAAGCTTGCCAGTTCAGCAAGGCTGGGCAGACAGAAACCAGAGGAACCAGCAGAATGGCCTGGAAGACTAACAGGCCTCTGTGCAGAAGGCCAAGGCCACAGTGTCAAGGAGCACGCACTCTTTGGCGTGCAGCGCACCGCAAGCCACTATGATTTTTTTTTTCCTTGGGATTTTAAGGTGGCTTCACTCTTGAGCTTGACACCCCACGTAAAGTGGGTCCTCGAAGAGGCTTGACAAGGCTTCCAGTGCAGAAATGCACACGTTTGAGACACACCTAAAACATGCTGGTGGAGGAGAGCAGAGAACAGCAGTGGTGAAATATGATCGGGAGTTTTTATCCGATAATTATCCAGATAGTTCATCTCTAAAGAAGGGTTTTGGCCCCGAGTACACGGATGCTTCAGGCAAAGGCCATCAAAACTCAACACCCATGGCAAGAATGGCTTATGCTTTGAAGGTTTCCTTATACAGATAGGAAGCGGTCCACATGTCGCAACAGGGTGCCCTCATTTCTGGGACTGGCCTCTATTGCTAACATTTTTTTTCTCAAATAATTCAGGCCCCAGAGGAGATTTTTCTTTTTGGTCTGAAGGGTGAAGTTTGGTTGGTACGTTTCATCTCCCCAGAGGTCTCTGCGCTGTCCTCAAATGGTTCTTCTGGGGCCTGATGGAAAATCTGAGCCAAAGAGCCTCAAGTCGGCAGAGTGCCTGAAGGATGCACCCTCTCCTTGAGGGCAGGCCTGCCAGCCAGCGGCCCCTCGCCCTGCCTGCGTCCCCCTCTCTGGAATGCCTCGAATGTCTCACTGCATCCGGTCCCCGTGTTGTCTCCACAGAGAGCCTGTGGCCTCTGTCCCTGCCTCTCACTATTTGCATGGACCAGCATGGAGCCTGGAGCTGGCTACAAGGTTCTAGTCCCTGTCTGTTTCAACTGCAGGATGTCTTTAGGCAGAGTACTTAGTGTCCCTCTACCTCAGTTTACCCATCTGTAAAACTATAAGCTAATGATAGTCTCCACCTCAAGGGGCTGGTGTGAAGCTTGAGTTCATCTATGTAAAGGGTTCAGGGTTCGAACAGTGCCTGGTGTGTAAGAGGGACTGTTAGTCTTCTAGCTCCTTCTGGGCTCGAGCATCCCCTTACCTATCGGAACACTTCCAGGAGGCAGTCGGCAAAATGCCAGGAGTGGATATCTCCAGTTCTGCTTCCCCTGTTTGGACAGGGGCGATTTGGCTTGAACGCCCTCCTTGCATTGACGTGGGCTGGACGTTTTGCAGCTGAGCCAGAGAGAGGGCCAGTGCCTGGAACGGTTTCCCTTGAGCAAATGGAAGCAAGATGAAGGTTGGATGTGGTCAGAGCAGGACCGCACAGAGGAGGGTGGGCAACCTCCCTGAGGCTCTTGGGTCCCAAAGGGACCCAGCCATCCAGCACTGGCCTGCCAAGAACTCTCTCACTTCACTGCTGGGAATGAGGTCAGAGGCCCAGGGTGACTGGCCCAGGGTCCCGTAGCAGGGCTGGGACGAGAAGCTGTCCTGAAAGCCTGCGGCTGTATGTTTTTGCTGGGCACTATCATCTCATTCAGACAGGGACGTGATAGTAGTGCAGCGGTCAACACATTCTAGTCATGCAAAGATTTCCTTTCGGGAGCACATGGCCTCACCTTCAGGCTGGAAGCGATCCAGAGGGAGTTTAACAGGCAGGTCTCTCCAATCTAAAGAGAAACTCCACTTCTGTCCCTCCCAAAAGTATTCCTGGGCCTCCAAAGAGAGTCACCAATGCTGGGAGGCAGAGGGACACCCAGGCCCCCTCTCTCTTTCACAGATAGGGCTCTGAGCACAAGGACCCTCAACAGCTCTGCCCCCCCCAACTCCATCCCCCCCCCCCCCCCACGCCTGGATTCGTGGCTGGGAGGTTCCCTGACATGCCTGAGCTTGATGGGAGCCTCTTGTTGGGTGAAATTTATGACCAGGCACTTCCTCGGGGGAGACTTCCCACGTCGAATTGTCCAACATTTCTGACCTTACAGCCCCAAACAAGGCAAGGGTGGGGAGGGGAGGGGCTGGAGGGCGGAGGAAGTAGGCAGAGGGAGGTGCCACTGGGCCAGATGTCCTGGAGCGGGGAACGCGCAGATGCCCTAGTGACACCCTGCGTGGCCAGGGGGCACGGGGACCGGGGGTCACCAGGACACCCGGCTGGCGGGCGGGGCTGCGAGCACTCTGCTGTCCCTCTACCTGAGTGACAATCGGTGGCCCCGGGGAACCTCGCAGATGGGCCCTGAGTCTGGAGGGGGTGGGGAAGTGAGGACCAGCCCCAGCCCAGCTCCTCCCACCCGTGCCTTATCCCAGGACACCCCTAAAAATGCCCTAGAGGGAGAGAAAGAATTGCTCAAGGTGACAGAGACTGGGGGGGGGCTTGCTGGTTATCCGCCTTTGGGGTGTTTGTTTTGTAGATGCTGCATCTGCAGATTCTGTTGGGATAGTCTTTCACCATCTAGTCCCCCCCCCCTTTTTTTTAAGATTTTATCTATTTATTCATGAGAGACACAGAGAGAGGCAAAGACATAGGCAGAAGGAGAAACTGTGGGGAACCCGATGCAGGACTCGATCCCAGGACCTCAGGATCTCGCCCTGAGCGGAAGGCAGATGCTCAACCACTGAGCCACCCAGGTGTTCCCAGCTCACCCCCTCTTTGGGGGCAAAAAAGTCGCAAATCCTTTGAGGGGACTGTCACTGCCACTCTTTCTTTCCTCCCACTGAGTGGGGAGTATAGAATCATCTAGAAGAGCCCCTTACGGATGGCAGCTTCTCAAATGTGGCTGCCCACTGGCATCACCTGGGGAGTTAAAATAAAATACAGATGCCAGCTCCCCCACCTACCCCCCAAGAGTCTGATCTAACTGGTCTGGGACAGGCCCGGAGCCTGGGTTTTAGAAGCTCTCCGGGTGCTCTAATGTGAGGCAGAGTTTGAGAGGTGCCAGCTCAGTTCCTCACTGTGGGCCCCATGTGACAGTTAGGGTCTCCCCTCCTCCAGCGGGGAGCATCTGGAAAGTGGGCTCACCTCCAGCCTTCTGTGTGCAGATTTCAAGATGAAATGGGAAGGAGACAGGGTTGCTTGCGGTGGGGAGAGGGGCGGATAGTGAACAGATAGGACAGTGTTTTGACAAGTGACCCATGTAAAGCCGGGCAAACCATTGACTAAAATAAAATTGAGCTGACCCTAATGTTTTTCATTTTGTGGGGTTTTTTATTTATTTTTATTTTGTGAGGAAGTGGGGGGGGCAGTTGCAGTTCCCCATGGGCAGTTACTCAGATGCACCAACCAACCAGCTTTGAGTTCTGGCTCCGTGGCCCCACTGATTTTGGGATAAAGACGCACATCCTGTCCTGCAATGAGCGACTCTGACTCCCTCACCATTCCCACCTGCGGAGCTACAGTCTCTGCTCCTTGTTTCAGGGCTGGGTACAGCTGTACCCTCTGCATGGAATGCCTTTAAAAATTTTTTTTTTATTTATTCATGAGAGACACACAGAGAGAGGCAGAGACATAGGCAGAGGGAGAAGCAGGCTCCCTGGGAGGACTTGATCCCAGGACCCCAGGATCAAGACCTGAGCCAAAGGCAGACGCTCAACCACTGAACCACCCAGGCGCCCTGCTTTATTTTTTTTAGGTCTATTTATTTATTTTAGAGTGAGTTGGGGGAGGGGCAGAGGGAGAGGGAGAGAGAGAATCCCAAGCAGACTCCCCACTGAGCGCAGAGCCTGATCCCAGGACCCTGAGATCATGACCTTAGTGGAAATCCAAGAGTCAGCCGCTGAACCGACTGAGGCACCCAGGCACCCTGTGCGTGGAATGCTTTTACACACCCTCCATCCCACACACCCCAACATGCAGAGCACACGCACTTCACCTAGTTAATGCCTACCTGTTCTTCATCATTTATGTCAGACATCACCTCCCCAGAGCACACCCCAGACCTCCCAGACCCTGTTATGTGTGCTCACCATCCTGGCAGCTTGCCTTCAGCAATTATCATATAAAAATGCAGTTAAAATTAACTGTTTAACTAGTTGTTCTGTATTTCTCTCCCCTGCTAAGATGTAGGCCCCATGAGACAGGAAGTATGCTTTTCTTCACATTGCTGCCTTTCTAGGTCTGTAGTAAGACCGCAATAAATATTGATCAAATGATAAAAATGGGCCACCCTGTCACTTAAAAAAAAAATCCTTGGGCTCAGTCTTGCATTCACTTGGCTTTTGTCTAAATGTAGGGGCTGGTGGTTCGGATGTTCTGGCAAATGAGTTTGGCTCACTGGAGCGTCCTGCTGCATATGCGGTGGCTGTTTTGTTGTTAATGGTGATGAGTCCTTTATATGTTGCTTTGTGCCTCAGTTTACTCAACTATAAAGCCAGCAGGGATTAGAGAAAACCCGTAGGATCTCAGAGAACGGGCATGCTACCGCGGTGAAATGCTGTGAACACACAGTTTCATGCAAATAATAGAAGTTTTAATGACCTCCTTCATTATGGACATTTCTTAGCACATTTTCAATGTTATAATTAAAATATTTACAAGAGGGATGATTAAAGATATATACTATGTTCAAAGAGAAATTTAAGAAGGAAACATATTGACAATATGCCAAGTACTTTGTGTATTTGATGCCACTCGATCCTAAAAATACACCTATGATGTAGGTCTAATTATTACCATCTTACAGATGAAGAAATGAAAATTCAGAGAGGTTCAGAAACTTGCCCAGGGTCACACAGCTAGGGAAGGTGGCGGTGGAGATGAACCTTGCAAATAAAAATCCCACACCTATGACCTCAAAACTACATGCTTTCTGAAAAGACAGAATGACCATCCTGGGTTAATGGAGCTCTAGACTCTTTGTCATTTGGAGATGATTACCTACATTTTGGCTACCTCTCGGTTGCAGAGATAAACCGACTCCGGAAAAATCTCCAAGGGAGATCCTGACATTTGTACTAACCCTTGACCAAACACCCAGATCTTATTCTCTTTGAAATTCTCTTTTCAGTAAGCATAGGAACTTAGTGCTCGAATCCAGGCCAAACAGAGAGTTGCCTCTGGAGCTGAGGGAGTGGTAGGTTTTCAGACCAGAGCCCCTTGAGATTAATAGACTCAGTCAGAGACAACCTAGCATGGTATAAATTTTACTTGGTTAGTCCATTTAGGATGAAGCTGACATCTACATTCTTCTTACTTTATTCTTCTGGGGGACTCAGCACAGCATCCCCGGGAATGTAAGCATCCTCAGTGAGCCTGTCCTTTTAGAAAACACAACACAAAGGACAAGACGCTACCCGGTGTCTCTCAAGGACAGGATTTTGCTTCAGGGCCAATGTTCTCCCCAAAAGGGACCAAGGATGGACTTGACTTCTCATTGATCACCCTGTCCTCTCCAACTCCAGGACACTTAAATCTCTCTCCTCCAAGAGAACTGGGGATACTTCATGCTTAGCTCTGCGGTGTGGTTTAAATATTGGGCCCCGAGGTAAAATTTTCAGAGACTCCTAGTTCCTGTGAATGCATGGGGCCCCGGTATGCCCAGAAATCTGCTCCTCTTGGCTGCAGTGATCACCTTGTCCTGGCGTGCCTGGGCCTGTCCTGGTTCAGTTCTCAGCTGCAGGCAACCCGGCAGGTGTGGGTGCTGGGCATTATTATAATTTTCCACATGCTCTATGGCATGGGGAGGAAACACCCAACCTTAACCTTAACCTCTATCCCCTTTTCATTTTGAAAAAGGCACATTTCAAAAAAAAAAAAAAGAAAGAAAGAAAGAAAGAAAGAAAGAAAAAGAAAGAAAAGAAAAAGCACATTTCTGTTGGAGGGGAGACCCTTCCCTTTGCGTTGGTGTTGTCCCTCTCCTGGCCCATCTCTAGGGCTCTGGAAGGCAGCTGTGAAGAGCTTTCTTAAAAAAAAAAAAAAAGTTTTGCCTTTTTCCATTGTGATAACAATCCATCATCATGGCAGACCTTCCAGACAACAAAGGAAATGGAAAGAAAGAAATTAAATTCACCAAGAATCCTGCCACCCAGTGATGCTGGTGATGGCGATGGTGATAATTAGCCTTTATTGAGAGCTTGCGTGTCTGGCACTATTCTAAGCTTCATATTTTTGCACATTGAATCTTCCAAACAAGCCCCCTTTACAGATGAGGCAAGGGAGGCAGTGGGTATTGAAAATGCCGTTGGCCTCAAAATTGCTGCTTGATTTTCACGCCCACATTGTAAAGAACCACACTGTCATGCCTCGAAGCAGCAGAGAAACACCTTGGGTCTTGGCCTCCAGCAGCTCCCAAATTAATGTCCCCTTGGGGCATTGGTGTCCTTTGGGCTACACTCGAGTGTCCTAATGAAGAGTGAACGCCAGTGGTCCTTGCCCCCGACTTGCTGCCGATTGGGCAAGCAAAGAGCACTTTTTTCCTTGTTCAGTTTTACATCTCCACCCCCCCCCCCCGGTTTTCTTCTTAAATCTTTGCCACGTTTATATGCTCAAATATGACATGAAGTGGGATCGGATGTGATGCCACATAGTAGGTGTAGTATGTTTCAGGGTTCCTGAAAGTGTGCTTCATGGGGTTCCACACGGTACACCCTGACTTCCCGGCTATTCCCCCCGCGTCTATTCCCCCAGCAGGAGGGTCACGGATGGGGGCCTCATCTCAGGGCCTGGAGCGTCCCTGGGCTGGTCCTCCTGCTTCCTTTCAGGCCATCCTGCCACCTGCCAGGCCTGGGGAAGAGGAGGAGAGCTGTCGGCCTCCCAGCAGAATTATGGAGGCCTGAGCATCTTTGCCTCCCTGGCCCGCCCGCTCCTAACCAGGCCACAGGCCGAGGTTAAGGACCCGCCCCTGTTCTGTTGTTCTCCATGGGCGCTGTCTCTGGGCCCCCTCCCTGGCCCAGATGATGGTACTTAGTGACCTTTCACACAAGCACTTCAAGCCTTTGTGCTGAGCAATTGGTCCCCCTGCTCCTTCTGTGGGAGGACACAGATGAGGACATTACAACTGTCAGCCCGCCTGGCGCAGCAGGAGTGATGAGCCGACGGGGACAGACAGCTCTCAAGAGGAGGCTGCAGCAAGAGGGGCCCTTCTTCCCAATCTCCAGGGTGACCACAGCCTTCTATTATGTGTACGTGTGTGCGCGTGTGCGTGCGTGCATGTGTGTGGGGGGTGAGTGTTACCTGCCTGTGACCCAGGGAAGGTCCTGTTTCCCGAGGTAATTGGTCCCCACGTATGCAGGGGAGACTCGGCTCTGCTCCTGGGTATGACTTGACCGTGTGACTCCAAGAAGTCACCCCAACTCTTAAGACAACTTCAACTGTCTCTTTCTCCTTATCCCCAGGCCCATTAGGAAAGTGAATTAAAAATACTTTCAGCTGCCTGGAGAAGAGTCCTGGGCATCATCCATCCTGTAAGAAATTAGAAGGGCACCTAGGTGGCTCAGTCGGTTAGGCGTCTGCCTTTTGTTCTGGGCAGGGCATGGCCCCAGGGTCCTGGGATCAAGTCCCGCATCCAGGCTCCTGCTCAGTGGGCAGCTTGCTTCTCCCTCTCCCTCTGCCTGCAGCTCCCCCTGCTTATGCTCTCTCTCTGTCAAATAAATAGATAAAATCTTCAAAAAAAAAAAAATAGAAGCTATAGGATTATCACTATCTCACTACCATTACTATTCCTAGAACTTCTCAGAGCACTGCATCTGAGTAATATAGATCCCAGCTTTGTCAGAAATAAAGGTAGAGGGACGCCTGGGTGGCTCAGTGGTTGAGCATCTGCCTTTGGCTCAGGGTGTGATCCCGGGATCGAGTCCCATATCGGGCTCCCTGCATGGAGCCTGCTTCTCCCTCTGCCCGTGTCTCTGCCTGTGTGTCTCTTATGAATAGATAAATAAAATCTTAAAAAAAAAATAAAAGTAGATGTTCTAATTATATATACATAAAAAGCAAGCAGAAGGAAATACATCTAAATGTAAATGATGGTTGTCTCTGGACAAGCGGTGGGATTGCACGCGCTCCATATTTTTGTTTTCTCTTGATTTCAGTATTTGTACTGCACGCGGACCTGCACAATCAGGTTATAATCAGAAAGAAACACTAAATATTGTTTTCTTAAAAAATGCTCATCTACATTCTGCGTGAGTTCTAATGACCCCAGAAATGTTCTCTCCTCCTATTCTGTTTGAAAATGGAACAATTGCCGCTTTTCTGGAACCCCAGGAATGGATTGTTGGAGAGCGTGTTTCCTACCTGACATCCCCTCTGGCTTGAGGTGACTTCAGAAAGGCCTGAGAAAGGACCTGGAGTTGGCTGTCCCACCACCCGAGGTGATCAAAGGGAGGGAGCTCATGCTCCGTTTGCCTCATTCTGCCTCTGAATAATCTAGCAAATTTGTTTTGGTTTGCCACCCACCCTGGCAAATTTTAGCTTGGTGCTCTGTGCTAGAAAATGGGCAGATGAGGTCCCCAGGCTAGTGTAGACGCTGCAGGTTTGTCACACCTTTCGTTGTCATTCTCTTGCCCCCAAGTCCGCTTGGTCCAATTGTGCCACGGCCAGAATTGCACTTTTGCTCAAAAGCACACAGGAAATGCCTGTGGGGGGCATCAGGTTAGGGTCCACTTCCATGTCTGGTGAAGAAGCCACATTCCCTGGCTGCTGTAGCAAACAGCCCTTAGAAACCTGACATGTGGGACACCTGGGTGGCTCAGTGTTTGAGCATCTACCTTCAGCTCAGGTCATGATCCTGAGGTCCTGGGATTGAGTACTGCATCGGGCTCCCTGCAGGGATCCTGCCTCTCTGTCTGCCTGTGTCTCTGCCTCTCTCTGTGTCTCTCATGAATAAAGAAATAAAAATATTTAAAAAAAAAAAAGAAAAAAAAAAAAAAAGAAACCCGGTGTGTGTTTTGTTCATGTCCTCTTGCACATTCTCCCTCTCCTTCCAAGCAGAGGGGCATCTTGCAATGAACCGGAACCAGAGTCTGACTTGAAGGATCAGAATGAAATGGCCTTTGACAGGTCACTTTGTCCCGCTTGGAGGCGTTCATTCACAGCGATTGCAGATTGCTCCAAAGTGAGCCCTGCGCAATTCCACCCCACTTTATCTAAAGGCCCAGGACTTGGTTAGGCCACTTGCTCAGAGGCTCACTCCCCGTCAGCCTGTGTCCTAAAGCTTGTTGGGTTGAAGTCAGATTGCAACATATTCACAGATGATTAACCTATCTCCATGAGGGGAAACCAAACTCCGAGGAAAAGGGGACAAGTCTCCAAAAGCAGAAGTTGGACTTTGAAGGGTATAAGTGGGTGAAGTGCAGGCATTGGGCTCATCCGCACAGGGGAGGCCACGTCCACTTTAGCCTTGCCTTCATTTTGGCCCCAGGAAACTGCATGATCTGTCCCTTAAAATCACTTCCAAAATGCTTGCATCCTCTCAAAAACATAATTCTTTCTCAAAAATAAGTTTTTTTCCTGATTGTAAAAGTAATTCTTGTTAATTGTTTAAAAACAAAAAAAAAATCAGTAAGTCCTGGAGCTCCTGGCCAGCTCAGTCGGTAGAGCTTGTGGCTCTTGATCTTGGGGCACATGGGTTCGAGCCCCACACTGGGTGTAGAGATGACAAAAATAAAAAAGCAACCGATAAGTGCCAAGAAAAAAAATAAAACAACCCAAATCCCACCACCCAGAGATAAACACAGTTAATATTTTCTCCAGGTATTACTCTTACTCCATAAACACAATTAGATATACTTAAACTCATGTTATACAAGAATTCTATAAACTGTTCAGCAATATATTATGGCATCTTTCTCTGACTCTCCCTCTCTAATCAACTAAAGCTCCAGATTGTCATTTCAGATCATTCAGATTATTTCAGACTTAGGTCATTAAAATGGCTGTGTAGTATTTTATTGTAAGTCCATAGCAAAATTTGTGAAACTCATCCCATAAGGAGGACCATTTTGGTCAATTCCTATTTGGTTTTAATATTCAATGCAACTCTGTGGTGAACATCTTGATACATAAATCATTAAGCCCTTTATGCTATGTCTATTTAGAGTAAATTCTTTGAAGAAAACTTCCTTGCTCAAGGGGTGAGGTCATTAATGATTTATATAACATAAAAGTTAAATATATAAATGTACATTATATAATAATATATAATATATAATATATTACAGTATAATTGTATATATAAATTGTACAGAATTATTTTTCACATAAAATTTATATGAAATTATTTTACAAACATGTATACAATTATATGTAACACAATACAAATAATTACATATAATAATGCAATATAGTAAGTATAAAAATATTTATATTTTATATAATATTTATATTTATATAATATATGTAATTTGCTAGGGACTTTAGGAATCCAGAAGGGTTAGATGTGCTCAATCCCTGAGCAGTGAAGATAGGTAACCATGTCTTCAAGACACTATACTTAATTTTTTCACTCAAATTTCACTTGAAATTCTCCAGGGACCCACTAATGAAAAATGACTCTAAACCCTGCAACAGGTTTCTATCCCCCCAAACCTCTTACAAGAAGGTGGGGAGTGAATAAGCAAGCAAGACTTCCATAACAAAGAAGGAAGGAGGGACTAGCTTATTTTTCAATATAAGTGTTTTTTTGGACTCCACGATGGTAACACAAATCTATACCTGAGCAGGGAGGAAGCTGCCTTTCACATGACACTGGATTATTCTCTCTGAGATTGTTTTGTTTCTTCTTCTCCTTCTTTTTCTCCGCCTCCCCCTCCTCCTCCTTCTTATTTTGATACCAATCGGATTATAACTACGCTGTTCTTATGACCTTTTGCACCTTTTGTTTCATAATTCGAAAGAATCAAAAATTCTAGCGTCCATGAATAAATCTAACTCTTAGCTCCTTCTTGCTGACTAAATGCAACGGGGGAATAAATACAGTGAGTGTTCACAAAAACAGTGAAGAATAGAAAATTGTTTAAGTGGCCAAAGAAACTTTATCCTATTGTGTGGCGGGCCAAGCTATGCCAGCTATATGTAAATGTAAGCAGTGGTCTGTGTTCATGCGTCCACTTTGAAATTGCCATCTGAATTTAATTCTGCCTTTGTGATTAAATCAGGCCATTACGTTTAATCTCACTTAATAGTAAGAAACGTCCTTTGTTGTTTTCTATAGGCAACATATTCCGCCCCTAACATATACAGCTTGGCATTCACACTTTGCTATTAATCCCCGATGGCTGATAATTGCTTCATCTCCAGGCCCTCTGTCCAATTCACAAGGGGCTGATTGCAACTATTCTTCCCCTATACATTAATGCACTGTTTGGGTCTTGCTTCTTTGGCTCAGTGAACCCCATCAAGCTGTCCACATTTTCTGGGCATGTGGGCGTATTGTGAGATGTTAAATTAAATTCCGTGTTGACCCCCCTACACACCAGAATCTATTAGCTCCTGCAACTTAGCTGATTGACAAGTGGGACTATTTTTCCACTCAAAATCCTGTGATAAAACAACCACCACCTCCACCAGAGGCGGGCTATTTTGTTTTTAGGCAAAGACAGGGGTTTTCTTACTGCTGTCTTGCTATGTACATTTTCTGACCACAGCAAGAGCAATTGCGTTATTGCCACGATGCTACTTCATTGATCTGCCACTTGTCTGTCTTGTGATTTCTCTGGGAAAAATGATCAGACCTCACAGGAGTACCATTCATGGCTTCAGGGTTCGAAATTCTTTTCACCTTGATTTCATTCCCCACCCCCACAAATGTTGTTTTAGGTGACGAGAATTAAGGCTCTTTCCACTTGTCATATATCCCATGAACTGCTCAGGCATAGAGCAAAATACCAGTCGGTGGAACAGCCTCTGTCTTTCCTTTTTGCATGAAAGGTAACAGATAGGGCTAATTTTAATGTTAAGCTTTGCAAAGCAGAGAGGCTTTCTTTTCTGTCACCCATTCATTAGCTGGGCAATAGTGGCTAAGCTTTTCATTGTGCTAATTTAGGAATACTATCATTATCAAGTTGACTTTGTGGTTCCGAAATTAGTATTAGCTACTTGTGTTTAATTCATATTAAGCACATACGGTTTCCTAAAGTTTGAACAGTGGCTACGGCATCTATATAACCTTCTGGTTCTGCAAATAGTTTTGCTGGGCTTTATACAATTTCAGCTTCAAAAATGCAAGACTCTTGGGAGTCTTAGAAACTCCATATATCCCTGTTGAAAACTTTGTTTTCTGATTATGAGCGACCCCATAAAAGTAATTTTATTTTTGTGTAACATATAACTCTCTCTATATATATATAGCATTATATAGCATATACTTATGTGAGTCATAATTACATAAAAGTATTTATATATTCATCACAGATAAATCTTAAAAGTTTAGAAAAACTAAAGAAAAAGTAAAAACCATTCCAAATCCCGCAGATACAGACTCTTCTCAGTTTGGCTTCTTTGCTAGATACATTTTTCATCTGTGACTTACTTGTGTGAATAGACTCAAAGTCTCTAAAAATACAAACACATATATTTTTTTTAAATTTCCAAAGGATTTTGTCATAGCAAATGTTACATAATTGAAGCATGGGGAATGTGTGCCACAAAGTGAAGATGTTATCTTACTTGTTAAATAAACATTTCATTTTGAAATTATTTTAATTAATTAATTTTCATTGAAGAATCACTGATAATGCAGTATCATGGTATACAATGTAAGTATTTGATATTTATATACATATCTTATTTATATGCATATACATTATATATGGTCACTACAATGAGTCCTGCTGTCATGTAGAATAATTTTAGATTTATAGAGAAGTTGCAAAGATAGTGGAGAGCTCTCTAATAATCCTGGCCCGGTTTCTTGCTTGTTAGCATTATATATAACTATGGTACATTTGGCACAACCAAGAAACACACATAATTTTTAAAAATACAGTGAGAAGCTTACAGTTTCTTAATCTGCTCTGTTTATCATGTAAATGAATAATCCTCTTTTGTTATTATCCATTTACCATATGAATAAATATTCTCCTATGTTATTATTCGTTTACCATATAAATATTCTTCTGCATCACCATTCTTAGAAAATGTCAGTTTAGGATCATCCTTTTTTTAAAAGAAGAAACTAAGGTAGTTAAGTGTGCATTGAATAATCACAATTATTCAATGAGTTAGATTCTAGCTAAAATTTTGATAGTGTGTGATCAGAAAGCTGCTTCCAGAACAGCTCCTGTGATGGAGGTGAGGGGTGGGTTGGGGAGCATCCTGTGGTGAGGAGCTTTACCCAGGAGCACCGTACCCTCCAACCTCTAATGGACCCTGGTACTCTCAGCAGATTCTGCTTGATGCTTGGAGAAGCATCAGCAGTGGGTCCTGGGGTCAACCTCTGCAAAGGAGATTGTGCAAGCACAAGGAGTCCAGGTGTCATCATTTCTAGCTTTTGCTTTTCCAATGACATGGGAATACATTCTCACAAGAGAAATTTTAGAAAAGATACATTTTAAAAAGCAAATAAAAGCTCTAACACAGCCTCACAGAGATAACCACCACCAAGTGGGCGTGTATTTGAGATTACACTGCTTTGCAATCTGCTTTTTTACTTCTGTCATGACCATTTTCCCTTATTATTCAATATTCTTTTAAAAAAATTCCTCATTGGCTTCATGGAATTCTATTCCAGAACTTTGTTGCAATTATTTAACCCCATCTCGTATTTTAGGGCATTTTAAGGTCTTTCCAGCGTTTTCTTATCATAAAGGGCACCGAGATCTTTTTTTCTATGACATGATGTTTCCTATTCTTTCCTATTTACATTTTCCTATTGTATTATTTTTTCCTCAAATATCAGTGTAACATAATATAAGGACGGAGTGTAACTAAGTAACACGTCATTTTCTTTCCTCAGGAAAAATCATCAAAAGCAGAATTAATGAGTGAGATCAAGGTTGCCCAGTTGCACCTTTTCCAAGTGGTATTTTGCAAGAGCCACAGAGAAAAAAAAAGAACACACTGAATTTCACTGCTTTTGGTGGGGGAACCCACTGTGGAAGTACGATTCTCAGAAGAAAAGGGGAAACCCTCACCATGGTTTTGGTGATTCACTGATTAGAAGTTACTGTTTAGTCAACTGTGTAGCTACCCAAGGGCTCCCACACAGGAGATAGGTGTGTATACAAATGAGGCGCTGAACATGAACGCTGACACCCGAGCAACTGCCCAGGACCTGGCCAAAGGGAGATTAAAATAAATGCAAGGAGGTAAGAAGGATTAATCGCAAATTGTCATTTGGTGGGTCAACAGTCAAATCGCTATCGTGTTCAGGAAGCATGAGTGCAAGATAGAGCAGTTATAAGTAGCATTAAACTGTTCACCTCCTCATGCAGAAGTGGGATTCGGCACTGCAGATAATACTGCTGTGTTGCTAGCTCGTAATTTCAGTAGGGTTTTGAGCTGGATGCCTGTGTGAGCTTATTATGATTGATTTTATCTACGTTGCCCATAAGTGACAATGACAATGGTCTCTCATTGAGTGGGAGTTGGTGTTTCTGTTTTAGTTTACACTAAGTAAGATGGGGGATTAGATATGTGATTTAGAAAGAGAGAGAGAGAGAGAGAGAGAGAGAGAGAGAGAGACTCCTAAAGCATGTACCAGGTATTTTTTTAAAAAGACTTTTTAAAAAGTTAAGCTGGAAAATAGAAAAAAAAAGCTAAAAATATCTCAGCTTCCAATGGACTTATTCTAACACTGGGTCAATTAAAAATAAAATTTACCAGCTCTATAAAACAACAGTCGCCTGTACTTGGAGTTGATTTTAAGCCGATTGAGTGGTGCAAGCTCCGTGATCTTTTTAGCTATCACCTCTCATTTCTGGAAGGAAGAAGCCAAACAGCAAAGGTCTTGGGGGTAAATGGAAATAGGTGCCAGGAAAACAGAACAGCTAATGACAAGCTCATGCAATGTGAAGACAAGAACTCTCTGGGGGCCCCACGTGGCCCTGTGGAACTAACTGGCCCTTCTATGTTTGAAGCATGAGTGCCTCTCTTTTCTTCTGCGTTCTGTAGCCCAGGGGTGTTCCTAAGCAATATCCTAACCTCATTTCTTTATTTCAGAGCATCAAATCAGTAGCCAGAGGAGCTATGGGTATTGGGCTCAACATTTAAATTCCAGCAGAGAGATTCCTTTGCAAACTGGGAAATTATTTAATTTCTGGCGTGATTTTGTCTTTATTTGTACACGCCATCAGAGTGTTAGGTGGGGATTGCATTTTGTTCCTCCACCCTCCGAGCTTCCCGGCCTCTCTTTCTCTGCCCACCTCTGTCCCGCTTTCCTCTCCTTGTCCCCTTCCCGTGTTCTTCCAGGGTTTGTCCTGCAAAAGGCACGGAGGAGGTGGGCAGACAGATCTGGGCGGGAGGAATGGCAAAGGAATGTGTCTGAGGGAGCGAGAGAGGTAGCAGGGAGGAAGCCCGTGCACTTGAGCCAAGTCCTGAAGGGTTTGTAGGGTTGTGGCAGACGGATGAGGGCAGCGACATGGAGGGTGACAGGCTGGTGGGAGGAAGTGGCCAGGATGTGGGTGGCGGGGAAGAAGGAGCGGTTGGCGAGGCTGGTACCTACAGATGAGTGGGGGGTGGGAAGAGCACTCCGAGGAGCTGGGAATCCTGTGCTTTTGGCACTCTAGCCTGCAGGGATGTGGATCATCCGCCTGACAAATGTTAATGAAAAGCTCTCAGCAGAAGTGAAGCGTGTATTGGCCAATATGTTTGCATTTCTGAGGCTCTCCCAAGCTTTCTATGGCAGATGGAGAAGCTGCCAACCAGGTGTATGCTTTAGTCGCATGTGTCACCCAAACACAGTCTTGCAGACGTCGGGATAAAACACCTCACTTTTACCCAGCTGGAAGATTTTTTTGTTTTTTTGATAAGATAAACTTTCTCCATCACCAGCCTGTTTATATCATCAAAATGACACCGCATGATCTGTCTGCTTTTGTGATGTAAATCATATTTGCTTCCCTAAAGCAGCCTTGGAGAAGGGACCCTGTGGGGGGCTGGGAATCTCTGAGAAGTGGTGTGACCAGACCCCAAATGGTAGCTGGGGGCCGGATGTGAAGGGCCCCTGCACGAGTCCCACCCACACCTGGTCTGAGCCATGAGATCAGTACCAACAGGCCAACAGTGAGCACTGTTGCGCAGTGTGCAGACCTCAGGAAGCAAAATGAAGGGTGTGAGGCGGGCTGGGTTTGGAAGCCCATCTTTCCCACAAGTGCTACCTCCACAAATTAACCTTTGTACCCACAAACCAAACCAAAGTGATTTATTGTTGTCTCCGGAATCCCCATGAATCTCCAGGCAAGATGGGAAAGAAGCACTGGGCTCTCTGATATAAAGGGAGCCGGCTGGAAACTAAAAATTAGAAACATGGCTCTCAATTTCTCCTTCTTTTTTAGTCTCTAAACGCTGCGGCGACGCTCTGTGGCTCCCTACCCCACCTGGGAGCATTTCAACTATTGTTGGCTGAACCCATTATAGATATTCCCAGGGCAATTCCTTGCCTACAGGCTCCCCTCTCAGAAAGCAGCATCCATCCTCACCCTTCTGCATGGAGCTGAGGTCATTGCCTAGGGGCTTGGGGGGCCCCCAGTTGTGCTTTGTGAAAAAGAAGGGTCCATGATTTTTATATGCACTCTCTTAACCAAATCTCCCTCAACCTGCCTCACCTTCTGCAAGCCACAGGATAGCTAGGCATCCCAGGTTACTTTGAAATGGATGCCTCATTTACTGAGACCCAAGACTGGCTTTATGACTTTGATTCAATACTGAAGAGTGTTAAGTCAGGAAAGAAAGAAGGAGAGAGAAGAAGAAGAAGAAGAAGAAGAAGAAGAAGAAGAAGAAGAAGAAGAAGAAGAAGAAGGAGGAGGAGGAGGAGGAGGAGGAGGAGGAGGAGGAGGAGGAGGAAAGAAAAAAAGAAAGACTGAGTTTATTTTTAAAAAACATTTTATTGATTGATTTGTCAGAGAGAGAAGGTGTGCACAAGCAGGGGGAGTGCAGGCAAAGAGAGAAACAGGCTCCTTGCTCCCCCCTGAGCAAGGAGCCTGATGCAGGACTCGATCCCAGGACCCTGGGATCATGACCTGAGCAGAAGGCAGATGCTAAACTGTCTGAGCCACCCAGGTGTCCCTTAAAACAAAAACAAACAAACAAAAAACAACCACAAAAAGATTTTATTTATTTGTCACAGAGGGAGAGGGAGAGGGAGAGAGAAACAGAATTTAAATGTTGCAGAAACAGTCCAAAGTTTATGGTTTAGCAAAATAGTCCGGAGCATCAGTAAGAAGGTTAAAGTGAGGACTGATCACTTGGGCTTTTGTAGCACCTGCTTATCTATGAACATGATTTCATAAACTGAAGACAGAGGCACAGGGATTGCTCTTCTCAGCTCCAATCAGCTTGCTTGTTTGGAGTGTGGGTGGCGAGCCCAGTGACCTCCAAGACCAGGTGAGGGGCCCGGGTAGCTGGAAGGGGTTGTGGAGACGCTGGCCTCAGCTCTAACTCACCGGGCCATGCAGAAGGGTAAAGATCTGGATTTTTATGTAAAGTCTCCAGCTTTTCAAAGGCTGGCAATTACGAATTCATTTAAAACAGACAAGCAAGCAAAATAAATAAATAAAATAAAATAAAATAAAATAAAATTAAATTAAATTAAATAAAATTAAATAAAATTAAATAAAATTAAATAAAATTAAATAAAATTAAATAAAATTAAATAAATAAATAAATAAATAAATAAATAAATAAATAAATAAAACAGACAAGCACACATATTTGCAGCTGCCTTCCCCACAGGCCACCTCCAGTTGAGAGGCTAATAAAGACTTGGAGGCAGAAACATCATCGAAATTGAGCCGTCTTGAATTCCAGTCGTGCCCCTCGGTGACCTCGTCATTCTCAATCAGGTGTGTTCACCTGTGGAGTTTTAGAAACCGAAGACATGCCCAGCGTACACACAGACTAAAATTCTTTGGGAATGAAACCTGGACATGTGCCTGTTGTTTTAGGAATTATTTTTTACTGTGGTAAACTATCCACAACATCCAATTTACTATCGTAACCATTTTTTAAGCGTAGGGTTCAGTGGTTTTAAGTAGATTCGCATTGTTGTGCACCCATCGCCACCATTCATCTCCAGACTTTTCATCTTCTCAAACTGAAACTCTGTCCCCGCCAGGCACTAACTCTCTATTCTCTACTTTCTAGCTCTGAATTTGACCCCTGTAGGTACCTCATACCATATTGTGTCTGGCTTCTTTCACTAAACATCATATTTAATTTATCAATTTATCTATGGGTGGACATTCGGGCTGCTTCTACCTCTTGACTATGGTGACCAGTGCTGCTTTGGGCATGGATATATATTATATATTATGTATTATATATTACATATTATATAAATAAGTATATATATATATAAATATCTGTTCAAGTCCCTGCTTTCAATTCTGGACATGCCAGTTCGTTAAGTGTCTGCTGATGTTCAGAATTCAGGTTCTCTTTTAGGACCTCTCCCATAACTGGTCCCTTACCTGCCCTGCACCGTACCACATCGCCTGTCACATCATACCACCTGACTGTGATAGGTGAACGGAGAGTCTGGGTTCTAGACTCTGCTTCACCTGGCAGATAAGGAATTAGCTAAGGGAGATTGGCTAGCTCATCAAATCAATGGGGAGGCTGAGAAACTGGATTCAGGGATAACTGAGACAAACAAGAGCCTGCCACAGGAGCAGTCTACTTTGGATGCTACCACTGTCACCACTGCCACTGGACACTTGCTACTGCCCCAACTGGATGCCCCCACTGAACTATCCCCCAGAAGATCCCAGCCTCTACACCACTGAATGCTTGAGTTGGCTGTGGCCACAGCAAATACTCCCTAACAAGCCCCCGGCCTGTCTATTGCAGCCCCCAGATGCGACGTCCAGGGCAGGGGCATCTGATTGACTTCGCTTACACCATAAACCTAAGTTCTGGGTACCCAGGAGCCAGGTAGAAGGAATATATGGGACCTGGGCTGTCCTGAGTGGCATTGGGAGCCCTACCCTCCCCGAGGCTGGAAACTGAGCCTAAATAGGAAGAGGATTCATAATCGGTGCTAAGGTTGAGCTTATCAGAACACGCCCAGGTTCAGGGACTTCTCAAGGGCAGCTTGCAATGAGCCACGGTGGGAGTATTTACACTACAGAAGGGAACAAACACAACAAATTTGTTTTCTTTTTTTCTTTTTTCCTCAGAGGGCCAGTTTAAGAGCATACCAATGGTTTGTATACCAGGTAGCCAAAGTGACACATGTCAGCTATCCAGGGGAAGTAAGTAATGATTTCCACAAATTAGATCCCTGAACTGAGTTGAAGAAAGGCAGAGAGCGTGAGCAAGTGTGCGAGTGCACACAAGTCTGGATGTGTATTTGCAGGTGTAAAGACAGCTGAGAACAGTGCCATTCAATAGAAATATAGTTCAAGCTACATATGGGTATGGAATCTTTCTTTCTGGGCACCTGGGTGGCTCAATGGGTTAAGTGTCTGCCTTCGGCTCAGGTTATGATCCCAGAGTGCTGGGATGAAGCCTGCATTGGGCTCTCTGCTTGATGGAGACCCTGCTTCTCCCTCTACCTCTGTCCCTCCCTCCTCGTGTCGTGCTCCCCCCCCCCTTAAATAAAGAAATAATAAAATCTTTGGGAAAAAAAAGGAATATTTCTTTCTTTTTTTCTTTCATTTATTTTTATTTATTTATTTTAAAGAAAGAGATGCAGGACTGGCCAATGGGGGGGGAAAAAAAAGCTCAAAGGCACATCACTTGTCCTCATTCATTTGATTTTCTAAATGTGTCCTGTGCATCCAGCCTAAACCCTATCTTTTAACCTAGGCCTACCCTTATACTTTTTATATATTCAAATCCCCAACTGAATCTTTATGTTTTTCACTTTCTTCTCTACGTGTATAGATAATGTAATGCTAAATTCTCTACAAGTCACACTAAAAATGAAAAGAAATAGGTAAAATTAATTTTACTAAGATATTTTATTTAACCAATGTGTCCAGAAGATTTCTGTTTGAGTGTATAATCAATATAAAATCCTTAATGGGATAGTTTACATGTTTTTCTTTATACTAAGTCGTCAAGATCCAGTGTGCATTTTACACCTGCAGCACATCTCAATTCAGTGCTCGACAGTGACACAGGGGCTTGTTTCCAGGACCCTGAGAATCATGACCTGAGCCAAAGGTGGGCGTTAACCCACTGAGCCACCCAGGCACCCCTTTTAACACGGTTTCAGTTGCTGTGGATCAGGGCGGGTCATTGACCTCGGATGGCCAAGTAGAACTAACAAATTCTCAAAAGGGGGTTCTTACCAAATTCCGTGTGCGTGTGTATTTTAACTTAAAAATGAACTTATCCTAGTTTTCTTGGCTGGGGAGGATCGTCCTGGCTGAAGGGGCTACTGAGGGTTATCAGTTATTCCTGCACACACTAGAACCAAGCATGCTCTTCTGAAAGCCACAGCAAATGCTTTTCAAATGAATATATTGATTTTTAAGAACCTGACACAAAGACTCGCAGACAACCAGCACATGAGAGAAGAGATCGGCTGCCCGTCCCTTGTCTTGGGGAACCGTCTCCCAGGGTTAAGATTTTGGTGTGAGGAGCAGCCGTGTGTGAACATCAAGCCTTGCCTGGAAGACACAACTTCTTTATTTTATCCAGTTAAGCACTGGGGTGATGTGGGATCATGCTCCAAGATTCCTTATGTTTAATTTTCAAATGTGCTCTCATATGGCCACCCCAGTCTCCTTGCCCAGAGTCACCAGTCTTCCAGGACCAAGTGACAGCCCTCCACCCAGGAAGGGGTGGGGGGAAAAAGCCAGGACTGACGACCTGGGCCTGGCAAAGGCCCCCTTAGGGCTTCAGACATTGAGGCTGGAAGTTGGGCTCAGCAGGACTGACTGCAGGGCCCTGCCAGGTCCAGCCGCACCCCTGCCTTCCCTCTCATTGGTGGGATTCCCTCTGCTGTGCTCCACTGTTGACCCCAAGCCCTTAGCACAGACCTGGCATCAAACAGGTCCAATAAAATGCTCAGTAAGGGTGCTGTTGTCGCAGCCACCACTGCTGCTACCCACCACCTCTATTTTTAGAGTTTACTTAGAGAAACACAAACCACTCCATCTGGCACCAGCACGTTCTCCATTGTGGGTTCTTCCGAAGTAAGTCCATCGGCCTGGGCTCCAAAGGGGAGGAAGACGAGAAGCGTTTGTGGGCATATCAATGGTAATAAGGGTGCCGGGAGCTTTCCTGAGTGCTCATGAGCGTCACTGACTCCTAGAAGGGAGGCATCATTATTGCTTGCTCCCATTTTGCAGATGGGGATAGAAAGCCTTAAAGAACTTATGTGTAAACCTGCATAAGGAAACAGCAGCAGAGGGTGGAGCTGGGGTTGGTGTGGGGGGTTGTGGGGCCCCCTTATGCCCCTGTTACCCTGCGCCGCCCTGGAATCCAGGCCAGGGACAACCCTGTGACCTCATGTGTAACATGGGAATGGCCTTTGCCAGCCGGGAGGGCGGTCAGAGGCCTTGCCTGCATTGCTGGGCTGGGGTCTGGGGACAATGAAATCAGCGACGCTGCTCCTGTCTGGATTTAAACTTCTAGTATTTTGTTCATTGCGTATTTTTGCATCCATTCTGATTTTAGAAGCTATTGCATTCAAATATTATTTATCAAAAAACAGAAAACAAATATTATTTATCATGCTGAGTTTTTTGGTGCCCCCCCCTTAAAGCGTTCTTTTTTTTTTAATTAATTTTTATTGGTGTTCAATTTACCAACATACAGAAAAACACCCAGTGCTCATCCCGTCAAGTGTCCCCCTCAGTGTCCGTCACCCATTCCCCCCCCACCCTCCCCTCCTCCCCTTCCACCACCCCTAGTTCGTTTCCCAGAGTTAGGAGTCTTTATGTTCTGTCTCTTAAAGCGTTCTTCCAAAGAAAGCATGTCACTGGCCTCGCCCTAGCCTGGCCCCACTTGCTTCTAGCTGCCCTGGGTAGTTCCTCCTGAGGCCCGAGTAGCCCAGAGCAGATCTGATCTATTATATTGTACTTTGAGACACAAGTCTAGTTAATCAGAATATTTTTTTCTATCTGTGCATTGTTGACAGGTTTAAAGTGGATTAATGTAATATCTAAATATATAAAATATATTATAAATAATTATAATAAATGAGTTTGAAGCAAAACATAATTACTATTTAGAACTTTGATATTACTAAGAACTAACTTCCTTCCTTCCTTCCTTCCTTCCATTGTTCCTTTCTCATTTTAATAAGTGTTTCTGTTGAGGGACATTCCTGAAGCAGGCTGAAATTTGCTCCAGGCACCAGCCACCCCCCCACCCCGAGTTCAGATGCCTGCAAACATACGCCCCATCCTGAGAACTGATCGGGTCGTCCTGCTGGCCCCCAGCAGCCAGCCACCCAGTAAGTGGTCTTGCCCAGACAAGAGGGACAGATGGCTGAGCCCCATCCCTGTCTCAGTGGCAGGGAGAACCCCAGCACCTTGCCGGGAGCCCCTCCCAGGCCCAACTGAGTTCTCTCCAGCCTCCATGTGCAGAGGATGACTCAGTCAGTGATTTCATTCACCCAGCCTGGTGTTTATGCCACTGACCACAAACCAGTTGATACTGTTTGGAGCCGTCCTGAGCTGATGCCACACGGGGGTGGGGTGGGGTGGGGTAGAGAATGTCATCCAGTCAGCTTGTGGCCTCTGTGTCCAAAACAGATGAAATGTTGTGGCTTCTGAGGAACTCATTGTCTGCTAGTCAATCGGAGAGGAGAAGGAAAATCCTGGTGCCCTCCCTCCCACTGGACCTTAGAGAAGCATTTTGGCCTCCTTGGAGGCTCCATACAATCTTGGTGGGTCTGGGTGAGCTCTGTGAGGCAGCTTGGAAGGATGGAGTTAGTGTAGGACTCTGTAGGGGAAACCACATGAAAGATAGAGTTGGGGGCACCTAGGTGGCTCAGTTGGTTAAGCATCTGCCTTTGGCTCAGGTCCTGATCTCAGGGTCCTGGGATCGAGCCCTGCATCGGGCTCCCCGCTCAGTGGGGACCCTGTTTCTCCCTCTCCTTCTGTCCCTCCCCCCTACTCATGCTCTCTCTCTCCCTTTCATTCACTCTCTATCTCAAATAAATAAATAAAATCTCAAAAAAAAAAAAAAAAAGACACTGTTGGGTGCAAGTTAGAGACAGAAGTTTGGGAAGGGGGTATGAGAAGGCAGCTTTGCTTATTTCCAAATGGATTTCTACACAGCACCATCCAATGCTGGCCTTGCAAGAGAAGACTGAGAACATGCCATTGCTTTCTAAACAACCATCAACTACATAATCATGTAAATAATGCATTTCCAGGCAGTGGAAAAAACCACATGAGAAGGAAAAGCAACCCCATTGCAATAGGCGCCGTGCTGACAGGTTTCACATGCTGCCCCGTATACACCCCGTGAGGTGGGTCCTAAGATGACCAGATCTTAGAGATGACCACCCAAGGTCAGGAGGCCAGTGAGTGGAGTGACCGCTTGTGATGTACAACTGAAGGGCAGTGGGCTTCTAAGGCCTCATTCACTGGGCAGAGAGGAAAGGAGGGTAGGAAGGAGGATGGGAGAGGAGATGGGAGTGCGATTGCATTGGAACACAACAATCTCAGGTCCCCAGGAGTGGAGGCCACCGTGGGGTGATTCCCAACAGCGCCAGCACCCCATGCCCCCCAACTGGATGGTTCTGTGATCAGAGCTGCCAACTATCCATCTGAGTTACTGTGGGTCTGTGTGAATATGAAATAGTAAAGGGCGTCCTCTGGGGCTCTCACAGCCCCTAGAACCATGGAGTCCACGGTCATGAGTGGTATCAAAAGTTGTCTATTAAATGGGATGCTGTGGTATCCTGCATTTATGGTTTTTTTCTCCACTGGGGTTGAGTGCAGTGAGAGTTGTTGGCTTTACCTCTTGCCCAGGACTATCTCTGAGAGAGCAAAAAGCCATGGGGTAGGGGGGTGATTGTCATTCCAGGGGGGAAATTCTGGAAACCAGAACTGCCAGAAGCAAGCAAATGAAACAGAATGGCAACAGAATATTCCCTTGGGCTGGTAAGTGAGGTAGATAAAACGATAGCAAATGATTCTTAAAAGTTTCCTTTCCTGATTCTTCATCTGCTTGACTGTATTTTTTTAAGATCTGAACTGGAAGATATTTGATGATCACTACCCCGAAAAGCTTTTTTGGGGGTTTGGTTTTTTAATTTTTTGCCTGGATGCTCGCAGTGACAGAAGGACCAGGGACACGTACTATCTTGCTCGAAGGGTGCAGGTGATGTGACATCTGCCTCCCGCCCCAAGCATGTCCCTGTATCTCATCGCTGTCCCGCCTCAGAGCAGTTGCCACAGGAGCTGGAAACGTTGGAAATCCCTGCGTGCTGGGACACGTGGGGACCTGTCACCGTGAGTAGAACACATTCTGAGGAGCATCAACCAGACCCGAGGCCGGAAGAAGAGGAGGCAGGTGGGGGTACCACAACCTCGTCTGCAGAGGAGGAGGAAGGAAACGTAGGGTCTTCCCTCTTCCGGACAAAGCTCGCTTTCTTTCAGCGCTTGGCTTCTACCACTTTCCTTAACCAGCCTCAGCTTCCTTAGTTTTTGCCTCTTGGTGCTTCTGTGTTGTCGTCTGTAAAATGGTGGAATCAGAGGGCCCCCAAACGAAGTGATGCATCTGAAATGCTTAGAGCACTGCTTGGCACCCGGTGTTACCTTTGGTCAACACTGTTATTGTTGTCATTTCTAGTTGTCGTACTCTATCACCTCTACTGCGAGCTGTTCTAAATTCCACCTGCCTGGCCCCGGTGACTTGACTTCTCTCTCTCTCTCTCTCTCTCTCTCTCCATCTCCTTCTTTCTCCCTTTCTCACCCCCTGTCTCTCTCTCTGTCCCTCTCTCCCCTTCTCTCTCTCTCCCCCGCACACAGATGAGTGCTCTAAGTTGATCTTGTTATCTCCTGGTTGTACCACTGTACCATGCTCTGAGGAGGTACCTGGATTACTTAGAAGCTTCTGGAACACAATAGCCCTGCTTGACTCCCCACCTACAATGAGCGTTCTCCCCAGGCCCTGTCACCTACCTCTGGCTGGTGCTCCACATGTAGGGCCCACTGTCAGGGGTGCCTGTGCTCTGTCCCCCGGGCTTGATGATAGCCAGGGCTTACTCCTGCTGAGCAAGCTTTTGGAAAATCACCCACAGCCATGAAGAACACTTGGCAAAAAGACGCTCACATTGTTGAGAAAATCAGAGTCCATCAGCATCAGAACATCGAGCATCAAGGTGGAAAGGGTGAAAGGCACCGCAGAAGGGAGAGGCCCTATGACGACACTGCTTTCCCCTCCTGCCCAGCGCCCTGGCCCGGCAGGTGTCTGCTCCGTCACCTTCTGCCGGTTGCTTTCTGAAACCCTGATGAAAAACATGCAGCCATCAGAGGTTCTCTCAAAGGGTTTGCTTCACGTCTGCTGCTCCCTGTCACCAACCTGGGCCTCCCTCGGGGCTAGGGGGCAAGGCTGCTGGAAAAAGTTCAAGTGGCTGAAACGCAGCTGGTCACCTGGTGGGGGGGACTGGCCCTCAGTCTGCCTTTTCTCGATGCCACTCATAGGGGCAGCCCAAGGGCTGGGCTCTAGAGAGCCTGGAAAAGGCAAAGGTCAGAGATTTTCCAGGAGGCAGGAAGAATGGGTTCATCTCTCGCCATGATTCCTATTTCCAGGACATTCTAGTTCCACCAAGGTAAAGCAAGGAAGCTGTTTTTGCCTCCCCAAACAGGTACTGGTCCCTGGCCTTGCTGCCTCTGACTACCTGTGTGGCCTTGAGCATGTCTCCCAAACGTCCCGGACTTCGGTGCCTTATTCAGTAGGGACGAGGGTAGACAGGTAATCCCTAAATTCTCTTGCCTGTGAGCGCTCTGTGGGATTTAGAGATAGGATCTGGCACCTGTGACCTTTGTCCTGGGCGGTGGCCCACCTCTGTGTTCTGTCCTCTGTGGTCATGGACAAAGGCTGAGTGAAGGAGAAACGAACTCCTTTCACTTTTAATCCAGGTAATGTCCCTCCCTGAGCATCAAGCAGCCTGTAGTGTTTAAGGACGGGGACTATTGACCTGACAGTCCCGGGCTCACAGTCTGACCTCTGGGCAGTCTCTATTAGCCAGATGTGAAGGGGGAAGTTCTCTGATGGAGCAGCTAATCCCTGTGAGCAGTAAGAATTTGGCTTAATTTCTGATCGGGCATTTCAGCTTTTATGCTGGGTTTACTAAAAAAGGAGAGAATGGAGGGGCACCTGGGTGGCTCAGGGGTTAAGCATCTGCCTTTGGCTCAGGGCATGATCCCAGGGTCTCAGGATAAAGTCCCAATTCAGGGTCCCTGCATGGAGCCTGCTTCTCCCTCTGCCTGTGTCTCTGCCTCTCTCTGTGTCACTTATGAATAAATGAATAAAATCTTAAAAAAAAAAAGGACAGAATATTCGGGGAAGTGTTTGAAGTGTTTGAAGAAGTCATTTGCGGCATCTCCATAAAGAATGAGGCTAGTCTGTGTGTGGATTGGGGAATATCTTACTATTTCCTGCTCTCATCTTAAATGTGGTAGGATAAGCTGGACTTGCTTGAAAAAAACCTTTTTTTCCTTACAACTAAAAGCTGCGTGAGAAAAGTGAATGTGTGTTTTAGAAAAGCATGACGCTTCCCAAACGTCATGCTTTATGAAGTCGAGGTGGTCATCTTTTTATGGAATATTTATTGAGTGTGCAGAAATGGAAGGGGTAGCCACGAGCAGGACAACGCCTTCTGGAAGAGATGCACTTTCCCCGTAGAGGTGCTCTAAGCCGAGGTGAGAAAAGGCATCGATTTAAGGGCACGTCCTAGTGATCACCTGGCCAAGAGAAGAGCCTTTGCTCTTGCTGGTTTTCTTTGTGGCCTGCCTTCCTCAGGCTCCAGGAAGTCTGGCTAGCAGGCTGAGGCTCTGGGATTGGCCATTAACCGGGGTCCAGCCTCTCCTGCAGACTAGTCCACATAGTGACCCTGAACCAGAGGGGTGCATGCAAGCGCTATTGTTAATAATCTGACCTTTGGGAAATCGAAATACTTTCCAAGCTTGGAGCCGGTCTCTTCCTTGAGGGGACACTTACCTTCGAAGTTATATATTTCACAAGGTTATATTTTCATACCTGGTGTAATCAGTTTCCCTTAGAGGAGAATAGCTGTAAATAGACCATCACTACGAGCTAGGCAAATCCCATGGTGCCTTTAATCTGCTGTTTACTGATTGCTCACCTGGCCTCCCATACGTCTAGCAACTTTCTCAGGGGCTCGTGTATTTACCCCTTAGGTTCCATTCGCTCTAATCACCGGGATTGCACATAGGTGGGTGGCTGGGTGCAGGGATCGGTTTTTTTTTTGGGGGGGGCAGCGAGTCACATGTTCCTTCTCATCTTGCTCCTGAGGCTTGACGTGCTTTTCTCAAGGGGTCCAACTTATTCCTTCTCTTCTTCCCCAATCCCTTCAAAGACCAGGGTAAATTTTTTTCTGCAAAAAGCTAGCTCTAGCTAAAATCAAATGAGGTGGGTCCATCAGCTAGCTCCTCTGTACATGTGACATAGCACTGCAGATTGGAAAGAAAAGCTCTGCGCTCTACCACGTACATGTCTGGGCTTAAACACTGCACCTGCCACATGCACGGCTCTGCCCAGAGGCCTGTGTCAAGAGGTCTAACTTCTGTCATCGACAGCAGATAGAATTACCTTTTCGTGGTCGCATCCTACAGGACTCTTAAATACCCACTGATGCTAATTTTTTTTATCTTATAAGGAGCCAGTCTGCTAGCCTTGTTTAGTCCAATGGCCAACAGAGGCTACATGCGGACAGATAGCTTAAATATTTCGATGAGACTCAACACAGCCCTACAGATTCTTGTTAAATTCATTCATAATTGGGCAGCCCCAGTAGCCCAGTGGTTTAGCGCCCTCTTCAGCCCCGGGTGTGATTCTGGTGACCCGGGATCGAGTCCCCACATCGGGCTTCCTGCATGGAGCCTGCTTCTCTCTCTCTCTGTCATAAATAAATAAAATCTTAAAAAAAAAAAATTCATTCATAATCTCTAGAAGTTCTGGAAAGCATGACTTTCTAGTTGAGTAAAAGAAAAAAATCACATACACTATTACCTTTTCTGTAAGCCAGGGGTATCTGCTCCAATTTATAAGTAGAGACAGGAGGGAGGGAGACCACCCACCCCTTCTCTGCCCTGTACATTCCTTTTGTCTTTTGGGATGATGGTGGCACTCAGGTGATGGAGTTGTGGCTGACGGAAGCACTATTTATTTCTAGTCTCTTGGAAATAATTATTTTTCAGGGAGGACCTGATTTGATTTTGATTAGTTGTTGATTTTTACTTTGGGTTCCTTGTCAAGATGCAAGGGAAGCAAGAATGGGCATTAAGCATGAAGAGAAATCTCACAGAGGAAGACATGGACATGGCCAACATGCACATGAGAAAATGCTCCGCATCACTTGCCATCAGGGAAATACAAATCAAAACCACAATGAGATACCACCTCACACCAGTGAGAATGGGGAAAATTAACAAGGCAGGAAACCACAAATGTTGGAGAGGATGCGGAGAAAAGGGAACCCTCTTACACTGTTGGTGGGAATGTGAACTGGTGCAGCCACTCTGGAAAACTGTGTGGAGGTTCCTCAAAGAGTTAAAAATAGACCTGCCCTATGACCCAGCAATTGCACTGCTGGGGATTTACCCCAAAGATTCAGATGCAATGAAACGCCGGGACACCTGCACCCCGATGTTTCTAGCAGCAATGTCCACAATAGCCAAACTGTGGAAGGAGCCTCGGTGTCCATCGAAAGATGAATGGATAAAGAAGATGTGGTTTATGTATACGATGGAATATTCCTCAGCCATTAGAAACGACAAATATCCACCATTTGCTTCAACGTGGATGGAACTGGAGGGTATTATGCTGAGTGCAGTAAGTCAATCGGAGAAGGACAAACAGTGTATGTTCTCATTCATTTGGGGAATATAAATAATAGTGAAAGGGAATGTAAGGGAAGGGAGAAGAAATGAGTGGGAAATATCAGGAAGGGAGACAGAACATAGACTCCTAACTCTGGGAAACGAACTAGGGGTGGTGGAAGGGGAGGAGGGCGGGGGGTGGGGGGGAATGGGTGGCGGGCACTGAGGGGGACACTTGACGGGATGAGCACTGGGTGTTTTTCTGTATGTTGGTAAATTGAACACCAATAAAAATTAATTTATTAAAAACATCAAAAAAAATAAATAAAAATAAAAATAATGGTCAGGAAAAAAAAAAAAAAAAAGAATGGGCATTAAAGAAACAGGAAATCCCGATTCGAATTTACTTATTACAAAAGCCTGTGACTTTTCTGATGGTGGAGTCTGGGAAGAATGAGACGCTCCTTCCTGAGATGGGTTGGTGCATAGAGCTTCTTTCCCTCACACCCTCTCCCTCCTCCTCCTTGAGGAAATAGACACTTAACCAGGGTAGTGGGGGAGGCAATTCCCTCCTTCTAGCATTCTGTCCCCCACCCCCCCCACCTCCCGCAACATGTTCCCAACATGAATGCTCACCATCCCTAAGTGCATACATACCTCAGATAAACCAACGTGGATAGAATGAAGTCATCTCAGGTTTTCTTTCATTTTCTGCAGGCTAAAGGGGACACTTTCTCCTCCATTAACCCCTGCCCTTAAACAGTGGTTGGATTTCATTAATAACTACAAAATATTTACATATTGCATGTGAGTTAAACATTTCAAATTCTTTATAATATTGCCAGTCACACAGAGGAGCTTTCTTCACCTCTCAGAATGATGTCCAAGGTCATAAGTTCCTCGGAGACGGCTCCAACCTTATGTAAAGAATGGGAAAAAGCTCATGGCAGTATGACACTATTTCACCTTCTGTCCACTAAGAGGGAAAAAGTAGATTTTCGAGAAGGACGTTGACATACCAAATAATTTTATGATCAATGTATTTTTAAACTCATTTTTAGAGAAGAAAGTAATCAAGAGATCCATCTCGGCTAAGAGCTAATTCCTGAAGTTGCCATCCACTCACTCACCCGCGGTCCTTATATTTCTACCTGGTGCCTGAACTTGACGTGCAGTTGATCAGATCATTTTACAAATTCATTAGATCATTTTACAAATCACGAAACCAGGTTTAAAAACTTTGAACCCTGGTCGTATTTAACTACCAAACATCCCGAGCATCTGAATCCACCAGCGCACCAGGACATTTTTAAAAATTTTAATTTTATGTAGGCTCCGTGCTCAGCCACGAGCCTCGGCCTGAGGCTTGAACTCAGGACCCTGAGATCAAGACGTCAGCAGAGATCAAGAGCTGGAGGCTTGACGGGCTGAGCCACCCAGGAGCCCCACCAGGGCATTTTTATTAACAAACAAATCAGAGGAAAACGTTAGGTCTTTAAATGTTTTATTTTGTTGATTCTTCACCGAGCAACGAAACGAAGTTAGAGATAAAATAAAAAGCCAGTTAAATTCGGCTACTACCAACAACCAAAAACCTTAAACAGAGACTTCAAAGCAAGCTGCTGAAAGATCATAAAATAATCTTGGGTGAAGTAATTTGTTAACGTCTGTAACGAATCAAGACCGGTCATCTGTGCAGTTCTCCAAATGTCAAGCTGCGGGGAGCGCAGGTCCAAGACCCCTGGCGCAAAGGGACAGCGCAGAAAGCGCCACCGCAGCGGGGACCCGCGAGCCGCCGGAGGGAGTTTTGGGGCTCGGGTCCTCCTCTGCGCCTTTTAATGAGAAAGTTAATTAGCGATCGTGCTTTTCCGACCAGACTGGAGGCGACTGCGAAGTGCCGCTGTTACCTATCTTAGTAAACCAAGAACACCAGCTGCGTCAAAGGCGGGGATGGGGGTGGGTTTCTGCTTTTAAGCGAGCTCCAAGGTTGGCTACGCTACCTCCGGGGAAGGGCAAACAAAACGGTGAATCTCAAGTCCTAAAACTGTCTTCTTAAGACCTCAGGATTTAAAAGCGAATAATCTCCGCCACAAAACAAAGATAATCTACTGGTTACGCGACTCTCAAAAATTGCACTCTCGCAGCCAGGGTGGAAGAGCGGCCCAACCGCCCAGCCCGGCCACCCAGGGACCCTGGAGTCATCCACGCCCGCGCCTCCTCCCGCGGCACCGCGATGCGCACCGTCCCGCCGCCGCCGCTGAGGGTCCGTCCGTCTGCTAAGCCTCGGACCATCTGCACCGACTAATTGGTCTTTCTCTGCTTCCTGAGGTCGCGCAGCCTCCTTGGACAGGGCTTGGCTGGTGGGAACAAGGGTGCCTGTGACCTCCCCGGCTGGGGAGAAGGAAAAGCACCCTGCCCCATCCCTCGGAGAGCAGCCACTTGGTCCCCGCTCTGGCAGGTGTCGCCTCTTTGAGCCGTGGCGCTGGGACCGGCCTCCCGCCGCACCCAGAGCAAGCAAGCCGAAGCCACCGCGCGGTGCCCCGCAGTGCACACCACCCCCGCGAAGCGCACGCCCCCAGGGACCCGGGGGAGACCGCAGCCGGGCAAGAGCGGGGTTGGCGGCGCGCACTTGCCGCCCGAAGCAGCCGGAATCGACTCAGAACCCGCATCGGCCTCGACGCTCCGTCGAACGTCCGCTCGCATCACTCTGATCTCCCCGGGGTGGGGGCGGGAAAGGGGGCGCCCCGCGGTCCCTTCCTCTGGGCGAGAAGGTTGGAAGTGCATCCCGGCCCCCCCTCCCCGCCCCCGCCCCCGCCCCCGTGCTCGCCCGCCCAGGCAAGGCGCGGGGAGAGGGCTGGGGAGGGCGCGGAGCAGCGGGGCGGCGGGAGGCCGGGCCTAGGTCGCGCCCCGGGCCCGCGCGGGGCCCCTCACTTGGAAAACTGCGCCTGCACGGCGGCCAGGCCCAGGCCGGCGGGGACCAGGTGCGGGAACTTGCAGACCGCGCAGGTGCACAGCCCCGGGCCGCCCGCGCCGCCGCCCGCGCCGCCGCCGGGGAGCGCGAACTGGCCGCACGGCGGCTCGTCCAGCGCCAGCGACAGGTACTTGGCGGGGCGCAGCGCGTCGGGGGGCCCCACGGCGCCAGGCGCCAGCAGCACGGAGCCGGGCGCGGCGGCCAGCAGGGGCAGGCCGGCCAGCAGCAGGCGCGGCGCGGCGGGCCCGGCGCCCTCGCCCAGCGCGCGGCGCAGCTCCTGCAGCGAGCTGCCCAGCAGCAGGATGTAGTTGCGGGCGAGCAGCAGCGTGGCGATCTTGGAGAGCTTGCGGCCCGGCGCGCCCTGGCAGTGCGCCGCCGAGTAGGGCAGGATGACCTCGCGCAGCGCGTCCATGGCCAGGTTCAGGTCCTGCATGCGCTTCCGCTCGCGGCTGTTGATCTTGCGCCGCAGCTGCTGTTGCTGCTCCTCCTTGGGGTCCGCCCGGGAGCCGCCGCCCGCGTGCGCGCCGGGCCCCGCTCCCGTGCCCGGGGGCTCGCCGGGCGCCTCCGGCTTCTCGCGCGCCGCCTTGGGGAGGAGGGGGGCCGCCGTGCAGGAGGAGGAGGTGGAGGAGGAGGCGGAGGCGGAGGCGGAGGCGGAGGCGGAGGCGGGCGGCTGCCGGTAGCCCACCAGCTCGTACAGGGAGGCCCCGAGCTGCAAGTCTCCGGGCCGCTGTGGCCGCAGCATGGTCGCGGGGGCCGCGTTCACGCGCGCCTGGGAAAGCGCATAGTACATCTGGGGGGCGGCGGGGGCGGCCGAGGGCGCCCTTCAGGAACGCCCCGGGGTGGGCCCTTGGGCGGCCGCCCCTCCCCGCGGACCTGCGCGCGGGGAGCCGATGGCCCGGCAGCGGCGCGGCCGACCCCTTTAAACCCGGCTTGGGAACCTGCGGGGCCGCGGGCCGCGGGGCGCAGCCAATGGGGGCGCGAGGCCGGGGCCAGGCGCGCGCTCATTGGCCGCCCCGCCTCGGGCCGGCGCGGAGGTGCCGCTGGCACCGCTCAAGAAGGTTATTGTGAGGGTCACAGGACCGGCCGGGCCCGGAGGGGGGGCGACGGCGCCTCTGGGGTGAAACGGGGTTGTTCCTGCAGGACTGCAGGCTGGGCTGCGGCTGCCTGCTCCTCTCCGCCTCTACCCTCTGTACACGGCTGCGTGTCTTAGATTGTCGTCCAGGGCAAGGAACATGGCATTGCCCGTCTGAACCTAATGCACGCAGAGAGTGCTGAGTGACAGCCGCTCGCACAGCCAGTCCCGGAACCCCTCACCGTGCAGGATGCGAGCCCCGTGCGCACCAGGGATTCCCAGCCCGCCCCTGAGCAGCGCTGGGCCACCGCCCTTCTTCTGTCCATGCATTTGACTACTCTACCTACCCGCTCCCAGTGGGATCTTAGGGCACTAACTAACTTAGCGACTGGCTGAGTTAGTACAGAGGCCTCAAGGTTCATCCGTGTCGTGGCCCTTGTCACAGGCTGAGTGGCACTCCGTGGTGCGTGTTCACCATATTTTGTTTGCCCATCTGTCCAGAGATGGACCCTTGGGTTGATTCCACCTTCTGAGTTCTTTTGTGAATAATGCTGCAATGAATATGGCAGTGCTGCAATGGGCGTAACGTGTTTTGTCTTTTTGTTTGTTTGTTTGTTTTTGTGTTTGTGTTTGTTTTAAATGTGTGATTTCTTGCCAGGTTTTCAGGACTGAATTTCTAGGCTCAAGGGCTAGTCGTGTTAGAATGGTTACACCAGGGAGATCCCTGGGGTGGCTCAGGGGTTTAGCGCCTGCCTTTGACCCAGGGCTTGATCCTGGAGTCCCGGGATGGAGTCCCACCTCGGGCTCCCTGCTGCATGGAGCCTGCTTCTCCCTCTGCCTGTGTCTCTGCCTCTTTCTCTTTGTGTCTCTCATGAATAAATAAAATCTTAAAAAAAAATGGCTACACCTGGCCACTGTCTCCCCTCCCACTGGTTGAAAGGTCTTTAAGGGACTTAGGGGCTTCAGGGGTCCTAGGTACCTTTCCTCCCCAAAAGGGACATGCATCCATTCTATCAGTGACTCTACTCTGGTTTAAGCAAAAACCACATAGAAACTGGCCACAAGCAAACAAACAAAAATCCACCCACTGGCTCATATCTGTTGAGGGTGGGACTGTATTTCCTCTTCCCCAAATGACATCATGTGGAGGCTATAGAAGTTTTCTACCCCAGGGCCTGGGCCTAGTACTGCAGCCTGTCATCATAGCATGGCAAAGGGGAACGTGGAAGAGGGCATTGGCATCTAAACCTCTACCACCCACTACTCCACCTGTGGCTAATAAAATCTAATTAATTAAAATTAAGTTGGAATTTAGTTCCCAAGTTGCACTAGCGTTGTTTGAGCATTTAGGAGTTCCAGGTGGCTAGAAGCCATCTATTGGACAGCATAGAGAACATAACCTTTGTCACAGAAAGTCCTGTTGGACAGCGTGATGTCAAGGGTCACAGAAAGAAAATGAGCTTTTCCATCTTGGTCCTCCCTGGGATAAGAAGAGAGACGTTTGTTCACTGATCTCAGCTCTAGAAACCTGGGCTTGCAGATTTCAAGGCTGCTTGGTTCTCGTTTTCTTCCACCACCAGCTCCATAGGCTCATTCTGATCTCTGCTTCTGTGACATCCTGCCCGTCCCTCTGTTCAATTCCAATATTACTTTCTTCTTGAAGCCTCGATGAAATCTCATTTCTCTCTCCCACCCCCATCATGTTTGACAAACCATTGAGAGCATGCCCCTGTGGCCTCAGTTGTGTTATGTGGAGATCATCTCTGCATTTGGACGTGATTATTTTGAGGGCGGGGACCACCCATTCACTCCTGTATCCTTCCAAAGTTCAGAATGGAGTTTTGCCCCTACTGTGTGTCTGGGGGATGTCTAGGAATCGGTCTGAAATCTCTAGCTCACAGGCTCACCCCTTGAGATGTTCAAACTCCCAATTTGCTGTAATCCAGGAGTTTCCTGTCGGTCGCACAGAGAGGGGAGGAACCAGGTAGGACCCCCTGGGCCCCAGGAAGCCTTGACTTGACAAAGTGTTGAAGAGGTCACTTAGGAAGAGACATGAAGCCTAGGTGGGCAGGAGCTAAGTCTCCAAGCAGAAATGTACTGGACAGGAAGGAGAGAGAAGAGACCAAGCAGATCGACCTCAGAAGTTCCAAGTAGGTAAGCAGCTTGCTGCTCATTTGAAAACAGTTCTGCTTTTCAAAATATTTTTACAGACATCTGGTTTTTACTAGAACCCTGTGAGCTGGGTATTTTTAAAAATCCCTGCTGTAGATGATGTAACTGAGGCTCCTGGAGGGTAGTGGGTTTCTGGAGTTGACGGTGTGCCATCAGACAGGAGAGGCAGAGCTGTACCATCAGTGGCTGGCTTCTAGAAGTCCCTCCAGCTGGACCAGCCTTCCAGCAAGCCAAGAGGAGGCCATCATGGGGAGGGTTGGCGGCTGGGGGAAGGGATGGAGGGACCAGTCTAGGCCAAGCCAGTAGCAATGAGTTGATGGGTTCCAGCCAAGTCCCAGAAGAGAGGGCTCTGGGGGTCCCACCTCGGCAAACCCTGCACCAGCCCACGCTGGTAGTGCCCACTTTCACTCTGAGGCCCCCTCTGTCCTACAGCTGGGGTACCATACTGGGGCATTCCTCTTGTGTCCCCATGCTAGGCAGGGGCCCTGGGGCCTTACCCTGCCAGCAGGAAGACGAAGTGAGTGAGAAAGACAGAAGCTAATGCCTGGGATAGAGTGGCCAAAAGGGACCCCCATATGTTTCCCACCCACGAGGCGGGGGAGGCACCCCAGGAATCCATGAGATGGAAAGACACATACTGCTCTCCCCCCTTGAAGGGCCCCTCTTTACTAGGGATGTCCCTAAGGGTTCCCTTTAGCTCTTGATCTCACCACATTTCTGTCTTGGGAAGGAGAACTCCATTCCCCTGGCCCTGGACACAGTCAGGCGGACATGCTGGTCAGTGTGCATTGAAGTGTTCTCCTTGGAGCCCTCCAAGAGGGTTCTGGGTGGCCGTACGGGCCCAGCATGGGCACAGGATTTGGCGCTTGTTGAAACTGGTGACTTGGATGGCCCCTTCTGCTGGACCGGAGCTCCAGTGGCATGCAAAGTGTGACAGCTGGCAAGGGCCAGCGAGTCATTATAGCTCCTGGCAGGGGCCCCATGGGCTGTCTCAAGGGGAGGCAGCTGCTGTGGCCTCCCACATTCAGGACATACTTGGAGAGCTACTTGTGTCCCCCATAACAACCACTCTTGTCTTTGCCTAAAGGGGCTTGTGTGAGTGTGCTAGTGACTCCTTTCACCCCCAGGAGATGTGTCAGGCTTCCTTTCCCCTGTATAGAAACCTAGAGCTTCTCCCACCCGTTCCTCCAACCCTGCTGGCCACCCTTGCTTTGGGTCAAGAAGCTCAAATCTTTGAAATGGCAGACAGTGGGGACCCAAAGCCCCAGCCAGTGTGTGAGGGGAAATGTGTGCTTGGGATGTAGCCCCATCCACCTCCCCATCATCACAGACAGACCATGCCTCTGTGAAGCCTGCCCACCACTCAGAGCCCTCTGTTGGCACTTGAGAGACTGCCTCTTTTTTTTTTTTTTTTTTTTTTTTTTTGAGAGACTGCCTCTTGAGGAAGGTCAGCTAAGTGGGGAAAAAGTTGTCTTTGTCAAAACGTGCTGTTCAAACTGGCCAGAGCCTGGCTGATAATCAAATAATAGAGGTTGCTTTTTAAAGTGCTACTTTCTTCTAAGATGGGCAAAATTCTTCGGAAAGTTTAAGGGATGTGCAAGGTGTTGAAATTTATAATTCACTCTGAGAAGTGACAGCCACACCTAAGGTTTGCCTTTTAATGAGGTTCCATCCCAGGACAACCCTGCCTGGAACACAGAACACAGGGAAGGCGTCGCAGGGAGAGGGGTGCTCAGCATCTTTCTGGGTACAGGCGAGCAGTAGTGAGTAGCAGGGAGATAGAGAGCACGGGCAGAAGGCGGGTCGCCCTTTGGTAAGTGTTCTTGGATGGAGCAGAGCTCCTTACAGACATTGCTGTCCCTCTCCCCTGGGGACCACCTTGGCACAATCTAAGTCACACTTCGACATGGTTCAGGTTAAGAAAAAATTCCTGCTGGGCAAATTGGAAAGAATATGATTTTTGTTCACTTTTGGAAGGGTAGGCTCAAGGTAATTGAGTTGTTAAGAGCAGCCAGGATGTTCACAGGGACTTACGATGTTATTTCAAAGCTATGTCATTGTCACAGTTGTCCTTACGTCTGGTGTGGAAGCACATGGGCAGTGATGCAGTGTACTCCGTTCTGGTTCAAACGCTAACGATGATCAAAATAGTGAGTGTGCTTCACAATTATTATAGGGAGGTTTATTTTATTTTTATTTCTTATTTTTTTAAAGATTTTATTTATTTATTCATGAGAGACACAGAGAGAGAGGCAGGGACGCAGGCAGAGGGAGAAGCAGGCTCCATGCAGGGAGCTGGAGGCGGGACTCGATCCCTGACCCCAGGGTCCCAACCTGAGCCGAAGGCAGACGCTCAATGGCTGAGCCACCCAGGCGTCCCTATTGTATTTTTAATAAATGTCATTTGGATCCAATTTTAATAAACTTGACTACTTAAGAGTATTTCCAAGTCCACGTTTGTCTTGTGACTCTTTTTGTGTGCGTGGAGAAATGTTTTTTTTTTTTTTTTTTTTTTTTTTTTTGGAGAAATGTTGAAAGAAAAAAATAGGAAACAAAAATCAGAGGGCATCTGAGTATTTTTCGGATTCCTTTTTACTAATAAAAGGTTGATTAGGCTATTGGCGACAGAGCTCAAACAGACTGGGTGTTTGGGTTTTTGTTTTTGTTTTTGTTTTTTCAAACTCAGGGTGATCTAACAGAAATAGACATTCTCACTGCTTCCGTGAGGACCAAATGCTGAAATTCTACATGTCCCTGGAGCTCTAGAAGAACACATTTTAATACCTCTCCCCACGTATCCTGAAAGAACTCTTCTTTAAGAGAAATTTCAAGTCATCCTTGTGGAAAGCGGTGTAAAGGAGAGAAGTAACATCCTTTTTTAAGAACAACCGGAGAGATCCTGTCCCATCAACACCTAAAAGCACGTTTGCAGAATTTGAGGCAGGGACATGGAATGTCACGCACAGAGGTCCTCCGGGTCAGCGTGATAAGGGTAACTGCGAATTAAAGATACATACGATATTAGTACATGTGACTCGATGCCTGAAGGGGTTGGTTTGGGGCAGAACAAAAATATTCTCTGCGTCTCCCTAAAGTCAGTAGCTGAAGCCAAATGTTCCAAAGGCTTCCATTGATACAATGAAAAGAGACAATTTGCTTGGAAGGCTGTGGCTAATTTATAACACAATGTCCAATGTCATGGTTAGTTTTGTTGCAAAAATTTGGCAGTTTAATCTAGAGTCTCAGGCAGCCTGAAAAGATGCGAGCGATTCTGGCTACAGCCATCCCTCGCTCGCTAGATGTTCCAAATGGTTCAAACAAGCCCTTTCATAGAGACGCAGGGCCAAGTGTGCTCAAAGGAATGAGGGGAAACAAAGGTGGCTCTGAAGTCATTTCCCCGCACTGGGTCCAGCCATCCGGTTTCACTCTTTCCCCATTGAATGTGCAGAATGCAACAGGAAGAGCAGGGATAAAGAGAACAAATAGGCCGATGTGTTTGGGGAGAGAATGGGGGAGAGGCCGGGGCGCTGAGCTGCTATACTTTCATTCTAGGGTTTCAGAAAGGAGTGAATGATGAATTATAGAAACCTGAAAGGTAATAAAATATGGGTCACTGAAGCGCTGAGGCCAAGTTCCTAAAACACCTGCAGAGACAGAAGGTTCTGGAAGTCACTGCGGCCCTGCGGTCGCCCGGGCAGACACCCTGCCTGGGGCACAGAAGGGGACTGTTCAGAAGCTCACCTGTTGTTTTCCTGTTGGCTCGCAGTCCTTCCCCGGCTGTAGGAGCCAGCGGCTGGATCTGACTCCAGATTAGACCACCGGGGGAAAAGAAAGGCAGTGTGAAGACTTCCCAGGGTGCACTTAAGGAGACCGGAGCTGGGAGGCCGCCGCCTTCCTCCCCAGAAGGCGCTCTGACCTGGAAATATGAACTTGGATGCGGAGGCCTGGCCACGTGGTACATGCAAATCTCCTCTGCTGTAATATTCGGAGGCTTTTCTGCTCAGAGTCTCAGCCTGTTTTATGTCTTACAAAGAAGAGTCCTGGGCCCTGGGCTGGGGATAAGAGCTGGCCTGTTGCCTTTGCTCTTCGAGCTAAGTTTTACTCACTGGGGCCTCTGTTTCCTCGTCTATAATAAAATGGGACTAATCGTATTTTTAAAAAAGATTTATCCATTTTTATTTGAGAGAGAGAGAGCACACGTGCATGAGAGAGTGAGGGCAGGAGGGGTTCAGAGGGAGAGAATCTCAAGCAGACTCCCTGCTGAGCTGATGCCGATGCCGGGCTCGATCTCACGACCCTGAGATCACCGCCTGAGCCAAAACCAAGCGTCGGATGCTTAACCGACTGAGCCACCCAGATGCCCCTGGGTATAATAGTATTTATCTCCTAGGGTGGTTATAAGCCTTAGAAGGAAATAGAAGTCAGGTGCCTTGCCCAGAGCCCGGCACATTGTAGCTGCTTAGTGAAATAGCAACGGTGGCTAACATTTCCTGGGCACCTGCTACCTGCTAGGCACCACCAGAGACACTTAGTTTATGGTTTTCCTTCAGACTAAGGTGGCATTCCTGTTTTGTTTGCATGTTTTGGTGCATGTTTTCTCTGCATCAAGGGTCCTCGTGCTTGCCGAACACCGTGGATCTTCTACTAGACCATATAGCTCAGTTTCAGAGACACTGTCCTGGACACACCGAGCCAAAACCCAGCAACAATTTGCGAACGAAGTGATATAATCAAGGGGCGCCTGGGTGGCTTAGTGGTTGAGCGTCTGCCTTCAGCTCAGGTCATGATCCTGGGGTCGTGGGATCGAGTCTCGCATCGGGCTCCCCTCGGGGAGCCTGTGTCTCCCTCTGCCTGTGTCTCTGTGTCTCTCATGAATAAATAAATAAAATCTTTGTTTTAAAAGAAAGAAATGATATAAACGTGATATCAGTATCCTCCCAGACCACCCACCACATCAGATGGAGGAGTCACATCAGAGATGCTGCTTTTAACTCTGGTGCTGTAACAAAGTACTGCACACGGGGCATGTGACATGAGCCATCTGAGAGGGCTGTAGGACACATTTTGAGGCCATACAACATGGGCCTGACTTGCGTGACTTAGGACAAGACACACTACCTGGCAGTGGCCCAGTTTCTTCCATCTGTAAAACGAGGATGAGACTAGAACTTCCAGGGTCATGGTGAGGACTGAGTGAGCTGACACCAACCAGTACAGGCACAGAGTCAGCTGTTACTGTCTTTTTGTCAACCTCCGTGATGGGTTGACTGTGTCCTCCTAACGTCACATCTCAGTCCTCATCCCTGTACCTCAAATGTGACTTCATGTGGAAATAGGGTCATTGCAGATACAATGAGTTAAAACAAGGTCATGAAGGTGGGCCCTATGCAATATGACTGGGGCGGAGAGATTTGGACACAGAGACATGTGAAGATGAAGGCAAAGATCCCGGTGTTGCTTCTAGAAGCCAAGAAATGCTAGAGACTGCCAGCAGATCACCAGAAGATGGGGTGAGGGATGGGACAGGCTCTCCCTCACAGCCTGGGAAGGAACCAACCCTACCGACAGCTGGACTTCTGGCCTCCAGAACTGGGAGGCAGCACATGTCATACACCCCAGTGTGTAGTACTCTGTTCCAGCACCAGAGCTAACCGCACAATCTCTGAGAGGACTCCTCGTATGCCGTGGTGGGTGGCCAAAGGCCAGGCCCTATAGTCAGACCCATGGGTGCTCACACTCAGCCTCCCACTTCCAGGCCTCTGGGCAGGCTGCTTAACCTCCCTGTGCCCTGTGAAGCTCATAATTATGCTTCTGTTCACAGGCGTGCTTTAGACCATTAGTTAGATGGTTGCCTGCCTCACGTAATGTGAGCTGTTCTACGTGGCTTGTTTGGTAGTTTCCAGAGATCATTGGAGTCTGGAGGCAGAACTCTCTGCTCTGGACCAGATTACCTCGGGGTCTTGTTAAACTACAGATTCTGGTTGGGTAGGTTTGGGTAGAGCCTGAGATTCTGTGTTTCCGATAAGCTCGCAGATGGGGGTGATGCCCGTAGGAAGACCACACTTTGAGCAGTGTGTAGTGAGGGCCAGGATGGCTTCACCTGGTCCCAACCAGGAAGAGGAGACTGACTATTCAAGAAGAGCGGTATTAAAAGAAGCCCTGTTTCCTTATCCCTGTCACTTGGGCACATGGATATTTGATGAGGTCTCAACCATGTTTAAAGCAAGAGCAAAGTTGGCTCTGGAGAAAAGGATGGGTAAATGGGCATGCCTGTGGCTACCCGACAATGAGGAAGGCCTGCACATTGGCCAGGCACACAGGTACAGACGGGTGGACACAGGCCTGGGATTTGTCCTTCCCCGAGAGGCTGGTGGTGGACAGATGAGACGTGGTGGGGGGAGGCTGTGGTCACCTGGGATCGGGCAGGGTAGATAGGACCCATGGGAAAACATGAGTCAGGCCCTCCCCTCTGTGGGACCCTAGCCCTCCCCCACTTCCCTCCATCTAGAAGCCTCAGCCCATGCCTTCCCGTCATTGGGCTCTTGGTGTAGATATGAACCCCTAAGGAGACCTTCTCAGACCATCCATCCTAATGGGGCCACCTCCCCACTGGCCACTGTCACTCCTGCCAGCTTTATTTTCTCCATTGCACTTGCCAGCTCATCACTTACTTACCTACTTACATGCATGTCTTACCTGCTTATTTATTTCTTCCACGCTTGAGGGGAGGCTCTGCAGGAGCAGTGGTCTCCTCTGTATCCTGGGGCCTTGAACGGGGGTGGGCCCCTACCAGGGGTCCAGCAAACATGTGAACGAATGAGGACACAGGCCACATCTAGACAGACTGGCCAAGTTCACTGAATGTCTGTGTGCAGAGCCCTGTGTCTGGTCCTCTCAAAAGTGTGGGCACCGTGCCTTCTAGTGATTTGTAATCCACCTGAGGATATGAAGTTCATGTGTGAACACCTGCCTGGCAGTATCAGGTGACAAAATATGGGGAGGCCTGCCTCTTGGGGCCAGGTAATCAGAGCCTGGGAAGCACCCAGGGTCTTGTTAAAGTGGAGAGCCCGGGTCAGTGAGCCTAGGTAGCACCCGGGGTGCTTCTTTGGGCCCCTGGGTGGAGCTTTATTGTGATCTAGTGCCCAGTTGATGCTGATGCAGCTGGTCTTAGGGCCACGGTTTTTAGGACTCCAAGGCTTTGCTTTCGCTTCTGAGAAGACGGAGAGGTTGCTGGCAGCGGAAGCCTCTTGGAGGAGGATCTGGGAAGCAGAAGGGGACAAGGAATGTGCCCTGATGGCTGGAATGGTGAATGGAACCAGAATGGAGAGATACCAGGAAGGTTGGGGGAGTGGGGGGTATGACAAGCGAAAGCCCCCCAGCCCCTGCCACACCATGGCACACACCCTCCTTCTGCAATCTTGTTTTTAGAAGCAGTTCCTAGAAGAGTTGAGATATGGTGCACTGCCTTCCTCTGGTCTGTCAATCAGTGAAAACATGTTTTCAGAAATGTTACAACCTGAGATTGCCCAACACAGTCTTGTGGAGGTGGCAGGACAAGCTCTGTGGCAGATGTTGCCAAGGCCCGGGTTTGCAGGCAGGTGCTGTGCAGTGGTGGCAGTTCTTTTTTTTTTCTTTTTTCTTTTTTAAGATTGTATTTATTTATTCATGAGACACACAGAGAGAAGCAGAGACATAGGCAGAGGGAGAAGTAGGCTCCCTGGAGGGAGCCAATGCGGGACTTGACCCCAGGACTCCAGGATCATGCCCTGAGCTGAAGGCAGACACTCAACCGCTGAGCCACCCAGGCGTCCCCTGGCCAGTTCTAACCAGTTGGGAAGGGCATGTTAGCATCCCAGGAATACCCTTGCACTTATTTCTTTGCAAACCACATCTGTTAACTCATTTTAGCCTTACCGTAGCCCCATGAAGTCGAGAGAGCAAGGGCCCATGTTGCGGTTTGGGCCACGAAGGCCCAGAGAGAGTTAGGGCCAGCTCAGTGTCATGGAAGCTGAGCCCAGACTAAGACAATCAGGGGAAAATTGCCCTTTCTTTCTCTTGCCTCCATGCTCATGGATGTGAACATGTCTCTTCCACCAGGGAAAGCCCTCCCCGGAAGCTGTGGAGTGATGGTGTCTTGGTCAGCAGAGTTCTCTTGCTGTGATGAGACCTATTCTTACCAAATAGTTGCTGGAATGCCAGAATATTCTAGAATATTCTAGAATTTCCGGGGTGTGTGTGGCCTCCATCAGCTCCCTCCACACACACACCCACAGGAGAGAAAGGGGTACAGCTGTGGAAACTGGCACTGCTTCCCACATTGCCTGGAGACTAAGGTCAGGGCCAATTTCATGCTCCTTCGTCCCCTATTATGACCTTTATTTTCCGGGCACATGGCAGCTGCTTGTGTCCAAATGGGGAGATCGGAAGTATTATATTGTGAATAGGGCTCGAGAAGAGCGATGACACCCTCTCCACTGACTTGATTCTCCCCAACTTTAACAGTGGGGCCGCTGAAAGTGCTGTAGGGCATTTGGGGCAAGGTTTCAGTGGCTTTGATAGAACAGGGACTTGCCTGCATTTCAGGATTCTTGCATGCTCGGCAATAGGCAGGGCTGAGGGCTTTTTATCAAAGGGGACAATCGAGGCAGCGCCTCTCACCCTTCACATCTCAGATCCCGTTAGCTCCCCGCTCTGGCCGTGGCTCCAGCTAGCCAGGCTGCTGCTTCACGCCTCCGTTGCATGCTTGCTCGGAGCTGGTGTAACAAATTCAAGGCAGAGGGGCCTGCTCATTGCTGCTGCAGCGTCCCCCTGGGACGCCCCCCGGGGCACCCTTCCACTCTGCTGCCTTTCCCCCTTTATAGTATTCCTGGGCTGCTGCAGTAGTGTGGCTTTAGGATATGCTCACGGAGCTCCAAAGGGTTGCCCCATGCGCACTAGCAGCAAACAGCCCAGACCCCATCAGCCACTTCTCTTCGCCGACATCTGCTAGCAACTTTAATTCTTTGCTCTCCTCCTACCCTTTCCTTTCCAATCTCTCCAGCTTCTCTGCCCGTTACTGCACCTGGTTCCAGCCCAGGTCCTAAACTTGCGTCCCAAAGCCATCCCTCTGCCCTCTGGCTAGCAGGACTCACCCTCTTCGGAAGATTTCTTTCTCCTCTGCGTGTACCCTGGCAACCCATCGCCGTGTGTCATCGGATCAAAGGCAGCGCTCTCTCTGGATTTTAGTGAATGAAATTCTCTTTGTCTTACTACCCAAATAATAGATGCCAACTGTAGTGCCAAGAAAAAGAGGCATCGTGAGCCGGGCGATAGCCCAAAGTGTGTCCCCGTCCGGTTTTCTTTGATGTCTATCTACCTTCCCGCTGTCACCTTGGCTATTCTCACCTGTCTCTTGTCTGTCACTGGGACTTGGACAGGTGGAGGCAGTGAAGGCATGAGGGGTCCCGGTTTGGGTCTCAAGCTATGTGGCCTCAAAACGCAGCCTCTTCTAAAATCAGTGCAAGAAGACTGTCTGCAGGGATCCCTGGGTGGCGCAGTGGTTTGGCGCTTGCCTTTGGCCCAGGGCGCGATCCTGGAGACCCGGGATCGAATCCCACATCAGGCTCCCGGTGCATGGAGCCTGCTTCTCCCACTGCCTGTGTCTCTGCCTCTCTCTCTCTCTCTCTGTGACTATCATAAATAAATAAAAATTAAAAAAACATTAAAAAAAAAAAAGAGGACTGTCTGCAAACAGATTCTTGGCCCTGACCAGGAGCCCTGGGTGAGATTCTGTGTTTGTCCCCCTGGCGTCACTCCCCTGTTCCTTCTGCTGCGATGCCGTGTGGATGTTGGAAACATCCCCCCACGCCAGGGCTACACCATGGCTGGACATCTGTGGGAGGCTCTGTGCTGAGGACAAGGTGCTATCTTTGGGGGAATTAACTCATCATCCATATTGTGGCCTGATGATCAAATCTTGATGCTTCTGGTTCCCTGCGGTCATGGTCTGAACCTGAATTGCCTCTGAACGCTCAGACTCAGGCAGCTTGCTCTGGGCACAGGCTTGAGGGGCCCCACTCCAGTCCTGCTCTGGCTGTGTCCCTCTCCATGGGGAGAGGAGTGCCTGAGGCCAAGGGGATGTGTCCTCCCAGAGCTCGCCCCATCCCATGCATGTGCTTGAGGCCTGTAGCCGGGGGAAGGGAGAGAAAGGAATGGGGCCAAGAAGGCCATGGGGGCTTTTTTCTCCTCTTCCTCTTGGCTGCCCCCATGTTAGGAGTGGCTCCATCTGAGCCTTTATTTTTTATTTTTTATTTTTTATTGTTTTAAATTTTATTTATTTATTTGAGAGAGTGAGGGAGAGAGTGTGCAAGCATGAGAGGAGTGGGAAGAAGCAGAGGAAGAGGGAGAAGCAGACCCCACACTGAGCAGGGAGCCCGAATTAGGGCTTGATCTCGGGATCCTGAGATCATGACCTGAGCTGAAGGCAGACACTTCACTGACTGAGCCACCTGGATGCCCCCCGTCTGAGCCTTCAGTCTTCACTTTCTTGTGGATAAATGACCAACACCCAAGCTTCCTCCAGTGAACATCTGGAGACTACCCCAGTTCTTTTTTTTTTTTTTTTAAGATTTTATTTATTTATTCATGAGAGAATAAATCAGAGAGAGGCAGAGACATAAGCAGAGGGAGGAGAAGCAGGCTCCATGCAGGAGGCCAACGTGGGACTCGATCCCGGGACTCCGGGATCATGTCCTGAGCCAAAGGCAGGTGCTCAACCGCTGAGACACTCAGGCGTCCCAACTACCCCAGTTCTTAATAAAGTGTAGGTCAGTGGGGTCAGGTCCATCCTCACTCAAAGCTTTTTCTGACATACTCAGCTGAATCCAGGGACCCAAAGGCTCCACCCAGCCCTGCCTCTGAGCTTTTGTGCTTGGAACCTGGCTACCATTTTTGAAACCCAACACTTTTGTTAGAGAGCCATGTGGAGAGAGAGGCTGTGCGAGTACCTGTGGCTCTGTGGGCCCCTCAGACTCCCCTCCTGCCTTCTTCCATGCCCTATGCTGCTGCCCCTCAGCTACTGTGCTCCAACCACACAGGCCCCCGGGGACCTTTCAGCAACACCCAGCCTCATCCCTGCCTCACACCATTGCTCTCGCAGTTTCCTCTCCCTGGCGCACCCACTGAGTGGCAGGTGATTCACACTTCTGCAGGTCCTCTTAGTCCAGCTGCCTCTCCTGTCCTCTAACCTTATAATGACCACACCCCTTTACCTGTGAGCTTTGTTTTCTTCCCTATATAAAATTATATCACAAAAATTTTGTTCTCAGAGCCTAGAACTGTGCCTGGGACATACAAAGTTCCAAGTAAATACTTTTAGACTGGATGGATGGATGGATAGATGGATGGATGGATGGATGGACAGATGAATGAATCTCAGCCCTCTTGTTCCTTCATCACCTTCAAACTGTTTTGCTGCAAAAACAAACATCTCTGCCACGCATTTTTTTACAGATACCTTCTCAAATTTGGGGAAACTAAGCGTCCATGGTGGATATGGTAACTGGCCCCTGTTCCCATTCTCTGCTTCTTGTTTTCCCATTTGGGAGAGAGGAAGCTCCCATTGATGGCCATCTGTCTTTCCTAGATTATGGCACAGCCTCAGACGGACAGACCTTGCCTGCAGCCAGCTTCCCTGTATCACTGGATGCAAATCCTGTGGGATTGGATTCCAGGCTGTTGTGAGGGGAGTCAAAGTCTTCACTTTCCTCTGTTGGGCATGTGTGAGGCCCCACTGAGAGCACACAAAACGGCCTCCCATTTCTCATTTCAGACTTCCCCCTAGGCCTGTTATCAGGCTTGAGCAATTGCTTTCATGCTGCAAACTGCTTTTGTTCACTTTTGCACCAGGGAGAATTTTCCATTCGTGGCTGGATGGTGCTGTCAATGTGCGTCCACTGCCAGTGCTCCTGGGTGCTGGAGAACAAATTACTAACCTTCAGAATCTTGAGAAATAATGAAATGGTAGTTTCAAGCTGCCCTGTGTGGAGGTAGTTTATTCTATCACAATATGTAATTGAAACAACCCCAACTCTTGTTGGCACGTAACTCTTGTCGGCATTTTCTACTTAGGAAAAATGTTTCCCTGGGCCTGACCCACCCCTGACCACATAAAACAAGAAGAACTTTGTTCCCCCTTTGGGCAGAGGATTTTTTATCAGTATTAGTTTCCCCTGAACAAAATGGAAAACACAAAATAATAGTAGCTGAAATAAGACATATTCCCCACCCCTTGTAAAAGAAATCTGGGGATAGCCAGTGCCAGGGCTGCTCTGTGCATCCCTCTAGCTTTTTTGCCCTACCATCTTAGTGTTTGGCTTCTACCCTTAAGATCACCTCACAGTCCAGGATGGGTGCTGCAGAATCCAGCCATGAGACCTGCTTCCAAGTGGTAGGGGAACAAAATGACAGAGGGCAAAGGAGCACACCACCCAGCCAAATCAGCATCCTTTACATAGTCTTTGGTCTTATTAACCGGAACATATTGATCACATAGGTGCAAGGGATGCTGGGGGAATGCAATCATACATCTCAGCCCATTATAATCCTAAATAAAACCAAGGTTCTGATGCCAAAGGAGAAGGGGTGCTAATAGGTGACCAAGTGAGGGTGAAGTTCTGATACAGCTGAAGAAGAAAAAGAATGGCAGCGAAGAGGGGGTCTTGTCGCAGCCAGCTGCAGAAATAAGCTAGAACCTTGAGGTGATAGCTCTCTGCTCTCTCCCGCTCTGTGGGCTCCCTCTGCCAAGCTTCCCCCCGCCCCCTGGTCTGCTTGCTTCCTTCTCAACCATGTCCCCCAGGAACTTTCTGCCACCCTACCTACACTCAGGGAAGAAGTTGTTGCTCTCTGGGGCTCTTGCTCCTATAGGCCATGCTACCTCTTTGTCTTGGGTACAGGTCAGCCTCTCGGCCGCACCCTACAAAAAGGAAAGGGGCCCCAGTCTTGTAATAGGCCCTCTACTGCATGGCTTTGATGCATGTGGCTTTGATGGCTTGACCCCAAGGCCAGTCCCTCCCTCACCAAGCATGTGTGTGAGTGCGTGTGTGTGTGTGTGTGTGTGTGTGTGTGTTGGGATCCTTGTGTTATATTCTGTTGTGTTGTCTAAAGAAACCATGAGATAAGGCCACAGCCCTGGAGGAATCCCCCTGAGGGGGTTACTCTCCCATTCTTAATCTTCTGGGGGTGTTACTTCTTAGACAGGACCCTAGGAGCCAAGATGTGGCTTTGGGCAGGAGAGGGTCTCTCTCACTTGCTCTCTCTGGACCTTGTTCCCTTAGATGTTGAGGGACATCTATGGGCAGGAAGAGGCTCCTGGACGAAGGAAGATGGTTTCTACTTTCACCCCCAGAGGTGGCCTCGGGGCAGCCAGGAAGACACCTTCTGCAGGAACCCACGTAGAATATGATAAACTGTATTCCGTTTATTTTCTTTTTTCCTTCTGGCATCCTCAGGCTTCCAGTAAAGTCTGGTTTAAATGCTCCAAACTGGTCTCTGACATTGGGTGAGGATGGACAGAAGACCGAGGAGCCCTCAGCCAGGCAAACGTGTGAGCAGAGGACGATGTGGTCTCCGCTCTTGCTCCCAGCCTCTCTGGGTCATGAGCCGGGGGAGGGCGAGGCTTTGCTCTTGCTGCCCAGCTGCCTATCCCTGTGAGGACCACCTGTTCCCCAGGTCTTTGCCACCCACGGCTTGACCCCAAGGCCAGTCCCTCCCTCACCAAGCATGTGTAGAGGGCCTGACCCTTATGGGCCAGCCCATGGTTCTAAGTGTACACAGAGGGACGAGGTGGTAGGGGAGGGGAAGCAGACATGCTCACGGGACAGATGGCTGGCTGGGGGGCTTGGGGTGCCAGTTCAGCCTGGGGGGAGGGGCACGAGTGAACATGTTAGCTGAGCAGTTAGACCCAGCCAGGCCCTGTTCTAAGCCTTTTACCCAAGTGGCCCCATTTCATTTAATAACCCCATGAGGTTGGTGGCGGTATTTTTATTCTTCCTTCCTCAAGTGGGGAAACTGAGTCTCAGAGAAGAGATTTGTCCCCAGCCAGCCTGACTCACCAGCAGGACTTGATTTTTTTTTTTAACAGTATCGTCCACATCCCAGGCCATAGCTGGGGCCCACTTCCATGAGGTCCCCCACCCCTTTCCTAGAAAGATGCCCAGGGAGGGACCATGTTTTCTGGAAATAGCATCAAACTCAAAGTGATGAGACTGTCTCCAGCAATGTCTTGCCAGGGACCCCTCTGGGCCTCAGTTTCCCTATGTATGAAGTGATCCCTGCCCTGTGATCCCTTACGGGTCTTTCTCTTTGATGGATCTCTAATAAACTCATTCACACAGAGGTGATGACTAAGGAGGCTCCTTGTATTTCTTTTTTCCTACAAATATTTGCATTTCAGTTCTATGGATATTTGAGACAAATAAGGAAATAAAGATTTGGGAAGCTATTAGTTGGGAAGTAGATGGATGGAGGCCCTTCAGAAAACCCTAAAGTAAGGATACACGGGGAGCTGCTTGGCTTCCTTTCTTGTGTCTGAGAGACTTGTAGCCATTACTAAGGCTAAACATGGCCAGAGGGCGATCACTCTTACTAACAGTAAAGGCAAAATGGCTTAACAAATTTCTTAGACATTTGGAATATACCTGAAAACTGAGTGGCACAATTTTTCCAGTATCCCTGCTTTGGGCCCCAAGGCGCAGATGAGGCAGTGTGGAATAGTGTAGAACTAACTGTGTGGAAGAGTAGAGAACAGAGTAGAACAGTGTAGAACACTCTGGAACAGTCTGGAACAGTAGAGAGAATGGGTCCAATGCAGTGGCTGAGGCTCCTGTCCTGCTCTTGGCTCTGCCATGTGACTCTGGGAATCTCTTGACCCCGTGAGCCTTGATTTTTTTCCACTGCATACTGGAGCGATGGTGACCTGACCTGCTGACTTCATGGAGACAAAGGTAACAATGATGGGGAACATTGACAGAGCATTCAGAGAGACTTGCCTCCTTGGAAAGATTCATGTTCTCAAAAATGGAAACCAAATCCTCATTACCCACTGGGGGTTTCTTCTAGGATAATTATTTAATTCACCAGAAACTTCTCAATAGAAATCAGTACGTGTATTGGCAGTCCATCTATTTTCTTTTGTCCTAGGAGAGTGGCTTTCCAAGGCTGACGTATCCAAGACAGGAAGCTCATTGGAGTCGCCAACATTCTCGAATTGTTGTCGTTGGTAGATTCTGACAGTTTATGACCTGTGGGAGTAGAGTAAGGTGGTATCTGGGAGAAAGAAAACATATCCTCCACACGCCAATCTTGACAGCTACTTTATGGTTTATTCATTCTCTGAAATAACTTAAGATGAAATGAAAATCAAGTTTTGGTTTGTTTTCATGTGTTTAAAAACCACTTCTTCTTCATGGGTTCACCATGCAACAGACTTCCCATCCATGGATTCACCTAGGAAGAATACCTAATAAAAATGACCCTTCTTAAGGTCAATTCTGTGTTGGTTATTTATGAAGGAATGCATATGCATTATGGGTGCTCATCCATATGGCACCTAGGAGAGAGGTAGGAATTTTCTAGAAGTCAGGATATAAGTAGCGGGTGCCAGGTATACAGCTGGCAGGTGGTGGTGCTGGGATTCGGACTGCCATCTGCCTGATTCTAGGATCCAAGCGTTTGTTCTTACTGCTAACTTGGAATCAGAGTATCAACCCTCGGCTGACAGTGGACCTCTCCTGGGTGCCTTCATTCCAAAGCTGTCCAGTTACTAGAAGCATTGTCCAGACGCTGGCTGATAATATGCGTTTCTTCAGAGCTCCAGACTGGAGATTCCTGGATTCCCTACAACCCATTCTAAAAGAGGGAAGGAAACCTGCCAGGGATGTGTAGGAGCTCTCCAGCCTCCATGGGGCTGAACTGAGGAATGACCCTCACAAGCCAGCCTGGAGCTGTCTTACTGCTCAGGAAGCCATCCTAGAAGTTGTGTGCCGCCTGTCCCACACCCCCTCGTTAGAGTACTGGGTTGGCCCCTGGGGCCCTGGATTCCCGACTTTGGTCTGCCAGTTGCTAGGTGGGTGCCCCAGGCCATCACACTTGTTGGGTCCGTGCTCAAAAGGGTTCAGCTCTCCCCTTAGGAGGGTCAAGTTCTGACTCTTTGAAATAGATTTGGCATATGTTTGAAGACTCTGGGTTCCACCAGATTAGACCCTGTGTAAAATAGTAGGAGATGAAAAACAGAGCATGCCCCTCTCCAAGTGAAATTGAATTATTTCACAGTATCTTAGAGGTCATTGTGATACTTGGCGGGGGCACCTACATGATGGCTCTGCTCTTTGGCAGCTGATGGGAAATCAGAGAGTTTCATATTTTCACCCTGTCCACAAACTCCAATATCATGTCAGTCCCGGGATGGGGATGGGGAGGTTAGAGTAAATGGTGCTTCTTATTATCCCTTAAACAATGTATTATGAATTAAACTGTGTCCCACCAAAAATGATATGTTGAAGTCCTAACCCCCACTCCCTCAGACTATGACCTTATTTGGAGATTGTGTCTTTACAGATGTAGGCAAATGAAAAGGGGGTCATTGTGACAGGCTCTAATGCAATGTGACTGTGTCCTTACCAAAATGGGGAGTTGGGACTCAGAGACACACATGAAGGGCAGACAAAGTGAAGACACAGGAGGAAGCCAACCATCCACCAGGCTAAGGGAGAGATCTGGAACAGACGGACTCTCCCCCGCAGCCCTCAGAGGGCACCAACCTTGCCAACACCATCATCTCAGACTTCTGGCCTCCAGGACTGTGAAGCTCCCCACTTTGTGGTGCTTTGTTATGGCAGCCCTAGCACACTAATACACAGGGTGAAATGGTCAGCTAAAAGGAATCAGACTTGGTTCTAAGACGGCGGTAGAGGCCCAGACTCCTGAGGCGGAGGCGGAGTATAGGGGGTACACAGTACTGGGGACCCAGTTTTCATTTCCTGCTGTTTCCAAAGGGAAGGTCTCCCCCCAGTTTGGTCCTGCCTCCCTCTTTCATGAATTCAAAGTTCTATTTAAAAATGGAAATGATAAGAATTTAAGTTGACTTTAAAATTGCCCAAGTCTCATGCAGCCGAAAATTGCTTGAACCCGGTGGGGAACTGTCTAGATCTGCCCAGAAGATCATCTGCTTTTCCACTGCTGAAGTTTGCGACTCCCCAGATACATTGTTCTTTGTGCTCCCAACGAGGGTGCATCCGGCCCAGCGGACCCAGACCCAGGCTCCTCCCTGTTCCCCGAAGAGAAAGCCAGCTCTAGGCTGGCGGTTGCAGGTGACGGTCCTGACCGGTCCAGGAGCCGATGAGAAGTTCATAGGCTGTTAATAAACTGGAACCAATCGGTGAATGCAAGCTGATCGTGCTGGGGCCGGCTGGGGCCGCAGGTCCTTGGGAGAGCTTGCACTTGTGCTGCTTTTATCTGCATGGAGCAGAAGCATGAAAGCGCCCGGCCGCTCTTGGTGTTTGTTACAGTGAATAGACATATGTCCCTCACACTAGCATGGGGAATAGCTAATTAAGCGACACAATGATTGCTTATGCCCGGGGCTGTCACAAACGAGGCCCTGTCACTCTCCTCGGGAGAGCCACAAAATGGGAATTCACTTTTTAGTGCATGATAATGAATATATTCGAAATACATTAAAATTGATTTAGATGCCACACTCCTACCCTTGAAAAAAAATCAAGAGCAAATGCTATTTTCACAAAACTATTTTGAAGCCCACAAGGGGCATGGGGCATGGGGTGTGGGGGTGAGAGAAGCCTCCTGGTAAAGGTTGGCTGGTTGAGGACGGTGTTCAGCATTGGCTCTCCGGTCGCATTGCATGAATGAGTTAGGGTCTTAGGGGTGCAGTAGCTATTCTTTGCCCAACATTAAAAGAAATGGTTGCATAGGCTACCTGGAAGCCACAATGTATCAGAGTTTTAAGGGTTGAATTATGTTTTTCTTAGGTGAGTCCTCCCTTCTCTTCCTTTGCTATAGATGGCACTCGTGGGGGGAAATTTCGTTTCCTTCAAAGCTGAATCATTTTAGCACATCAAACAGAAGTACTGTATCCTATTTAAGACTCATGCTGCTACTTTATTTTCTTTCTCTCTCTCTTTTTAAAGATTTTATTTTTTATTCACGTGAGACACACAGAGAGAGGCAGAGACATAGGCCTTCCACTGTCAGGACCAGGAAGGAACCAGGCTGGGGAAGTGGGAACAGTTTGAAGGGTCACATGGCTAGAATATGGAAAACTTGAAACCCACCTCAAAGTGTCTTTTGTTACCAAGAGCAGGACTGGCTACCTAATTTTCCAGTCCTGATGCAAAATGAAAACAGGGGGCCCCTTTGTTTGAAAATCATTAAGGATTTCAGGGCACCTGGGTGGCTCAGTCAGTTAAGCATCTGCCTTCGGCTCAGGTCATGATCCTGAGGTCCTGGGATTGAGCTCCACATCAGGCTCCCTGCTTAGTGGGGAGCCTGCTTCTCCCTCTCCCTCTGTCCCTCCTCCTGCTTGTGCTCCCGTGCTCTCTGTCAAATAGAAAAAAAATCATTAAGGATTTCCAGACAGTGACAGCAGAGCCTTAAACCAAGTGGGGGACTCTTCTCAGCCCAGGCCCCGTGGGACTGATGACATGGGTGGCACACCCATGAAACTGGTTCTGGCAAGAGCCATTTTTTGGTCTTCAATAAGACGAAGGGGAAAAGAAGGATGTCCAGGTGGCTCAGTGGTTGAGCATCTCCCTTTGGCTCAGGTCGTGATCCCGGGGTCCCGGAATCGAGGCCTTCATCGGGCTCCCCACAGGGAGCCTGCTTCTCCCTCTGCCTATGTCTCTGCCTCTCTGTATCTTTCATGAATGAACGAACGAATGAATGAATGAATGAATGAATGAATAAAATCTTTAAAAAAAGAAGAAGAAAGGAAAAGAGAAGTAGGAGACAAGAGGAGATATTAAGTCCTAATTTTTATACAACCCATGAGCCCACAGAAGGTCGTCTGCTGAAGAGAAATGGAAAATGAAGCCCCAATTAATTTTGCTCATCCTCATCAGTTGAATGTGAAGAGTACTGCAAAACTGCCCACGGAGATGTCTGTGTACTTTTCTTTCTCCAGGTGTGACAGGCTTTTTCTTTCCACTCCAGATTGTATCAGTTCAGGGAACTAGATCCTCATAAGAACTACACCTTTTATGGACCAATCAGAATTTGGGGGAAGAGAAACAAAGACGGAGAAGTCCTGCCTTCTGCACGACGATGCACAAAATCAAAGTCTTGATTAGTATTCATCCAGATGTTGAGAGCCCTGGCTGCAACCGGCTCTTGCTGGGCTGAGCGGGTGGGGTGGCTTGTGGCTTGTCTGTCTCTTGTTGGCTGTGTCCCTATGACACGCACACAGATCAGGCGGCCTCAAGGTCCCTGCTCCCCTGCCTTGGACCCCTGCCCACCCCCACTCTTTGTGGGTTCCTTTATGCTGGGAAATGACCCCTTCTTGGCTCCACCCACGAGGCAATGTCCATGGGAAAATTGCAGGGGAGGGCTGTTGGAAGAAACCTGTCACATGTTTTTTTTAAATTGTGGTAAAAAACACAAATTTTACTCTCTTAACCATGTTTCAGTATAGAGTTCAGGTGTGTTAACTCTATTCATATTGTACAACAGATCGCTAGAACTTTTCCACATCTGTTGGGTTTTTATGCTTGTCCCCATGACCCTGCAGGCCTCGCACTGCAGACACCCAAAGGAGAGGAAAAAACCAGCACTAATTAATGTCCTTAAATGAGTGGGACCTTGTTTATGACCAAGCCAATTCCCTGGGCCCCAAAGTTTGTGACATGATTTTATTGTCTCCTAATCATTGGCTATTAAAAAAAAAAAAAAAAAAAAAAAAAAAAAAAAGGATCTGTTGGTCACTTGGATTCTTTGATTTGTTTTTTCAGGCAACTCTGAACTTGATTTCCAAATCATCTCCTAATCATGTCATACTGAACCTTAAAATTCACGAACTTGCAGCTAGCCCAGGGCTTAGTTCGGTGCATATGAGAGATGCTTCAGGGATGCCTGGGTGGTTCAGTGGGTTAAGTGTCTGACTCTTGATTTCGGCTCAGGTCATGATCTCAGGGTGGTGAGATCGAGCCCCCCACTAGCTCAGCACTGAGTGGGCAGTCTGCTTGAGATTCTCTCCCTCTGCTCCTCCCGCTGCTCCTGTGCATGCATGCTTTCTTTCAAATAAAACAAGAAGTCTTTTTTAAAAAATGGGTCATAAATATTTGATGAGTGAATGAGTGATGGAATGGGTTTTCCATATGAACGAGGAGGAGGAAGGATAAAGGAGATAAATGTGTGTGATTTCTAAACCTCACTTACGCCAGTGGCCTCAGTCTCTCACCAGAGATCTTTGTCCAAGCAAAGCTTATGGGGTGTCAGGGCAATGGGCAGGGACAGAGGGGAGAAAACAGGGCCAGGTGACCCTCACCTGGGAGGATTCACCTTTGGAATGAAAGGCAAGCAACTCTTTGGAAACGGACCAGGTGGGACGGCCTGGAGAGGAACCGAGATGAGGGTGAGCCGGCTGGTGAGAAGGCCAGCACTGTTTAAAAGCAGCCGAAGGTCGATCTGAAGGCTGCCTGTAGGGGTGCCTGATGAGGAAGGAGGTTGGGTAACAGGTTCGGGCGGGGCTAGCAAGAGCTGCAAAGCCTCTTGGGAGGAAGTGTTGCAGGGAGAGCAGAAATCAACAGTGGCCTGGCTTGGGGATCCAAAGGCATCTGGAAAGAACTCTGGAGGTGGGGCATTATGAGAAAAGCAGGGAGAGGCACTAGAGATCTGGGACATGAGCCTGTTTGGCTGTTTGGGCTGAAATAGAGCAGGATTTGCATGTTTATATGTGTCCTTTCCAAAAATAGGAATAGAGCCTAAAAGCATTTGCAAGGGACCCCTAGGATGGCAGCCTAGAAGGAATGAGGTTTAGGCTAAGTGGCAAGAAAGCACCCCTCACTTACTCAGAGACAGTGTGTCTGCAGTGTCCTCTGAGGCTGAGGCCAAATGCGATACAGGAAAAGGCAAAACTCTAACAATCAGCAAATGGGTGGTGGGCATTGAGGGGGGCACTTGGCGGGATGAGCACTGGGTGTTAGGCTATATGTTGGCAAATTGAACTCAATTTTAAAAATAAATAAAATTAATTAATCATGTATCTCACTTAAAATAAAAATAAAAAACAAAGACATTATATTATATACAAATGTATGAACTACTCTAAAAGCAGAAACTGTCATATTGTATCCAAAAAAAATTGATGTTTTGTTTTGTTTTGTTTTACCATTCTCCGCCTGACTAAGGACAAATGGTCCAGTTCCAGCGGTAGAACAGAAGCTGTTGCTTTCCCCTTTAGATGAATAGGTTGTTACCAATGAAGTGACTCACAAGGCAAGGAAGCCTCGTTGCATCCTTCCATCCCCCAGGATACAGTGAAGGAGACAGGACCCAGCCAAGGAGAGGTATTAGGGTCACACCTGCTTGCTACTGCAGTGGGGTTTCAGAGCGCACCACTGGTGAAAAAGCGTTGGAAGAACCACTGGAAATGCACCTGCTAAATGAATCCACGATATGTGCCCATGGGCAAAATGTGTCCTGGCTTGGGCCTCAGTTTCTTCATCTTTGGGATGGGGTCACTGGAGTAACCCACTAGATCAGAATCACCTGGCGATCACAAACATACACATTCCTGGAAACCAGCCCCTGGACATGCCAACTCGTTAGGTGGGGGTCAGGCCCTAGCATGGATGTCAAGAGCCAACCAACCAACCAACCACCAAGATAGTTTTGATGCACAGCCAGGTTTGCAAGGGATGACAGTAGGGTGCAGGTCCTACTCTGTACCATGAGTTGACTTTGCTCTTTTTATAGTCACAAAGATGCCAGAGGTGTCTAAGCAGAGCAAACCCAAGAATGCACTCTTACCATCCCCCAATTCCATGCTCAAATCTAACTTGCAGGCTAGTTCACATTCCCACCCTTCCCAACATCTCCCTCACCTTTTGGACTCCTGGCCTGTTCTTTCTCTTTCCGTCTCCCAGAACATCCGTAACACATCGGTTGGCTCATGTGTGTAGAACAGCATTATTTGGTGTCATCATGCACCCTGCTGTCTCTTGAGCTGACCTTCCCAGAAGGGCACGAACCTTTGAGGGGGACCCTTGTCTGCCTCCTGCCCCAACACTGTGATTGCTGACTTAAGTTGGGCTGCTCGGAGCTGGTGGTGGCCGGGTCAGCCAGCCGTTGCGGGACAGCTAATCATCACTTGGTTTGTGTCAGTGCAGCTAAGTTAGCATCTGCACTTCCACCCATTCCAGGGGTCATGGGAGACTTTATTAATTTTAGTCACCTTCATGCAAATCTCCTGTGCCTCTCTTCCTTGTGATTTCATTAGCCTGAAGGTCAGGGTGAGGTTCATTCCGTGACTGACTAGATTTCTCAAATTGTAGGTGTTTTGGGAACCTTTTGGCTTTGATTTGGAAAAGACTCTGCAAGATCCACTCTCCTGGGTAACAGTCATGCTTTTCTTACCCATTGTTAATTATATACACCCATCCCAGGGAAAAAAAAAAAAGGAAAGGAATTAACACTCTAAATTAGGAACATACATATGGAGAAAGGCGGGGATGGAGTTGGGGGTGTGTGTGGGGGGAGCAGTGCCATATGCCAGATGGAGAACGCCTGCTCCTACTGTATCGTGTTTCCTTGTTTTCCAGTCTCCTTATCTCTGTCTTCTCCCCTGTTATTGTTTTATTGTCCTTTTAAAAAAATCACAGTAAGCACCAGTTATTATGTTGATATTATGGGGCAGGAGAAATGCCTGCCTGAGAAATTTTAGAGAGAGAAATATGCTGTATGTCACCTCGCATGTTTCTGACTCTGCGTGCCTCTGACCCTTGCTTTGTAAAGAACTGTGCTGAATTTTTAAGTGATTGAGTTAGGTTTAAGTAAAAGTTTTCTATCCATTGGCTCTGATAAGGTGCATTCTGGATGTTTATGGTGCGGATTAAAAGCAACCGAGCTCTCTCTAATTCAGAAGTGAGGCTTTTTCAGTTTTGTTGGCAGCTCTGAAATAGCATGAGGCACGACTCTTCAATCTGCACAGATGCGCCTCTGCCGAGACTCCTTCACTGTTTTCATTCTCACTTCTCCCTTGAACTCTCAGTAACTCCATAGCATAGGTCACAGTACAAAATAGAGTACATCCTCCTAAGGAGTTTTTAAGGGGGGGCTCTCTTGTCACTTGATAAAATGGATCCATCCCTGCTCCGAGCAGCCTTTGTGGCTCTGCTTTCTCTTTGTATCCTTTTTCAGGGGAGCTGTCATCTGTTGTGCTTTAATTATGTGTCCCTTAGGATGTGTCAGGCCTTTTCCACTCTCAGGGATTTTAATACTTCCTCCCAGTGTACCGTGCTCATCTGATTTCCCCCCTAATCTCATGAATCTCCTTCCACCAAATATTAATCCAGTGGTGATTAGCTTTCTCAGCGTCCACCTTTCACAACAGTGGAATTTTTGTATAATGTGTTCCAAGGGAGCAGTGCCTATAACTGCTTTGAGCAAGTCCGTGGTCGATACTATTAAAAATAATCATCAACTAAGTGCGATGTGGTATCCTCGGTTGGATACCCTCTACTCTTTGGAAGAGACAAAGGGCATTAGTGGAAAAACAGATAAAACTCCAACAGAATCTGTGGCTCAGTTAAAATCAGTGTAACAGCGTTAATTTCTTAGTTATGCCGAATGCCCCGAGGGAATGTAAGATATTAATGTCCAAGGAAGTGGAGTGAAGGGCAGATAGCAACTCTCTGCACCATCATGGCAGCTTTTCTGTGCATCTAAAATTATTCCAGGGGCGACTTGGTGGCTCAGTCGGTTGAGCATCTGCCTTTGGCTCAGGTCATGATCTCAGAGTCCTGGAATGGAGACCTGCATTGGTCTTTCTGCTCATTGTGGAGTCTGCTTCTCCCTCTCCCTCTGTTCTCTCTTTCTCTCTCAAATAAATAAATAAATAAATAAATAAATAAATAAATAAATAAATAATCTTTAAAAAAATAAAATTATGCCAAAGTTAAAAGTCAACTTAATTAGTATTTTCTACAGAACAGAAAATTTAGCAGGAATATGTAGACTTCTTAACATGCCAATAGAGCATCATTTCTATAAGCCTGGGATCTGAAATTCCACCTCTGCATCTCACTGACGGTATGCTCTCTGGGCTTCTGTTTCCTCATGAGTAAAATAGGTGTACAAATAGTCCTTGAATCAGTGCACCTGAATCATGCCTAGTGCATGGTTAGAACCTAATCAATGTGAACTTTTCTTTTTTTCAATTTAATTTTATTTATTTATTCATGTGAGACAGAGAGAGAGAGAGAGAGAGAGGCAGAGACATAGGCAGAGGGAGAAGCAGGCTCCCTACGGGGAGCCCCATGCAGGACTCGATCCAGGGACTCTGGGATCATGACCTGAGCCAAAGGCAGACGCTCAACCGCTGAGCCACCCAGGTGTCCTGTGAAGTTTTTTTTTCCGTGAACTTTTCTTACTGGTGTTTCACTAAATTCAGTCTCTCCTTGGTGAGTCACATCATTGTGGGCAGTCTCTTAATTTTAAACGGTTCCATGTAGGAAACCAAACAAATCAAGCTCCTTACATTTTCGGATCTACCTTTCTTGGTTCCAAAAAGTGTTCCAGAGTAACTAAGCAAAGTCAATCTTTCAATCTTCTCATTTCTCATAGTTCAAGGGCAAAGTCTGTCACTAATGGAACTTCTAAAGAAGAAAGAGGTTTAGCATAATGAAAGATTCAGATCAAAAGCCTTGGGTAGCTTTTTCCTCCTCTGATTTGCTATCTGAGCTCTCAGTGAGAGTACTAAATGGAAAAAGAGCATGAGTTCCCAACTGAGGGCACAGTTTTGTGCCCCAGGGGACATTTGGCAATGTCTGGAGGCATTTTTAGTTGTCCAAGTCAGTGTAGGGTGCTATTGGCATCTAGTGAGTAGAGACCAGCAATACTAATGAACATTATACAATGGACAAGACAGCCACCCATGACAAATAATTATCCAGCCCAAAGTGTAATAGCAGTCCATGGAGAGACCCTGAGTAGAGTAGCCAACAATTTTGTTACCCAATTGCACTTTTCCGGTTGAGATTGTATAAAGTATGTCTTCCCTATACAAAGAATGTGTTTATCTGCAATAGATCTTGGGAAAATTAAAGAACCTTCCAGATGGTCATCAAAGACCATGGACAAGTTTTTGTTGATGGTAGGTATTCCTTCTAAAGCAAAGACTTTGGAATTCAGGTCTTCTCATGTTTGAGTGAGGGAAGAAATATGGGCAACTCGATGGGTCATCGGCAAAGGAAACATTATATGAGCTTTTCTTGACTATTCATAAGATAGTTTTCTAGTGATTTAGGTGGAAGGCTAAACATGAAGAGAGAAGTGAGTTTTATGAAGAGGATGGAAAAAACCAGTAGAGTTGTGGGTGTGGTAGGTGGGCTTGGGAGGAGGTAAAGGATGAAGCATGGCGATACCAGATGGAGGTCTTGAATGTCTATAACAGATTGGCCAATGTTGCCAGCTCCGCGATCCACTGAATCCAGTGGAATCCAATCTCCCTAAACCCATAACGGTGGAAGCTAGGTGCAGAGCTTGAATTATGATGACTAGATGTGCCAAGCACCCCAAAATTTCTATTTGCCTGAATCACTGATGACCTAGAACTCTTCTAGTTCCACTGGATTCAGTGTGCCTGATGTGGGTTATGGGCTTCTTTCTTTTTCTTTCTAACATACCAGAAGCAAAGGGCCATGTGGACTTTCAGTGGGTGACAGGCCATGTGGGTAAGCTGAAAGAAAAACATATGTTCCATAATGAGCCCCAAATAGGCTGTCTGGTTGAGTCTGCACGGCTCCTCTAGTGCAAGCACCAGAGGCACCAAGGCCGAGGGGGTAGCTTCTCAAAGGCTGGGCATGAACAGGGTCCTTATAACATGTTAGTTTGCAGATGAGTTGCTCTGTAGGGATGGGAGCTTGTCCAGTCCCCCTAGTGGGGTGAAGAGAGTCACTTACAGACCTCTGGGCTCTGCTCCTTAATATTGTGTGAGCACAGGAAGCCCAAGGGCTCACCTGTGAAGTGGATAACGTGCATTTTAAATGAGGTAATGAATGTAAAATGCAAAAGGCCCTACCAACCTGAAAGGGCTATCAAAATCTACATTTTTTATTTTTATTTTTTTAAAAATTTAACAAGATTTTATTTATTTGAGAGAGAGAGAGAGCATTAGCGGGGGAGAGAGAGAAGTAGACTCCTTGCCGAGCACAGAGCTCGATGATGAGGGACTCAATCCCAGGACATTGCGATCAAGACCTGAGCCAAAGGCAGGTGCTTAGCCAACTGAGCCACCAGGCACCTCAAGATCTACATTCTTAAAAATTAAAATGTATCTTTTCCTCACCACTCATGTGGAAATTCATTCCCTTCCTTTAGAAAATGGATTTCAGTCTGCCATACCTAACCTGTATCCTAAATATTACAGACTTCAGTGCCCCTCCCCAAAGCCTACTTCTGACCCTCATGGCACTGGCCCTGTGAGCCTCATGTTCCCTCACTTCCCGGCCTCCCCCCAAATTCTCCCAACATAGAATTTCCTTGTTCAGGACTCTCAGGATCCTCCTTGGTGGTATCAACGATCCGGTATAGACTAACCTGAGTGAACAGCTCAGAGTGTCCCCTCCCAGGCAGTGGAAACATCACACTGACCCCAACAGTGGCATTAACAGGAGGGATGCTGAGCAGCACACACAGCTGGTGGGGAGACAATGGGATCCACACCAGCTTCCCAGGGCTCCCCTTGAATACCACGAAGCTTAGATGGATTCTGAAGACCAAGGTGCTGGGGGGGACACCTCCTTGTCTGGTGCAGAGTCAGATTAGAGAGGTTTGCAGGCCTCTCTGGGGTGTGGATCTGGAGTGACATCCCTGAGGCGCTGCCCTCCATGTACTACTGTCATCCCAGGAGTCTTGCTCCAAGTGAGTCCCAGCACCCAGCTCTGGGGACAGCAGCAAGGGGAGTCTACGGGTTTGCCTGGGGAGCTCTGTGGGTGGGGAAAGATACAGACAGTAGATGACACCCCTGTCCCCTCTCCCAGGACCCAAGCTGCTGGCCCAGCCCCACCTGGCCACACCTCTGTTCCAAAGAGGGGGTGGGAAGAACAAAGGGGTGGCTCTCTGGGGTGGGGGGGGTGTTTCTTCTCATTTGTAGAGAAGCAGGGATGGATGTTCAAGGAGACCAGGTGCATTCCACTTAGCTACAGGCTTCCAGAGGAATTTCTCCAGAGCTTTACTTTATAGTTGCCAAAAGCTGGGTTTTGTTTTCTTTGTGTTTTGTTTTGCTTTGGGGGGGGGGAGCTACTTTCTCTCCGCAGTGATTCACTGAGATGCGGGGAAGAGCCAGAAGACAGACCCTCAGAGGGGAGGGTCTGGGAAACTTAAAATGCAAAGATTAAAATTGTGAGCCACGCACTTGAGCTAACTCCCGGGAACAATCCAGTGGGTGTCTCCCCGTTTCTGACTTTCCAAGGCATGAAAATCACTTCTCAATTCTGTGGCATGGTACAAACAACCAAAAGCCCCAATAATTATTCCTTCACACCTCTGCTCTCATATCACACCCCGTATGTGCCCAAGGGGCCGGGCCCACCTCCCCCCTGGACAGCCATCATCTCTCCATAGAGAAGCAGTGTTTTGATAACTGGGCCGAACTGGGAAGCACTGGGCTCTGCATCCTGACCCAGGCAGGCGCGGCTGAGTGTTCTCACAGCCATCTGTTGCGGCCTGTAATGCATGAGCACATTAGCACATGGCCCGCCAGCAGACTCGACATTGTTCTCTTGGCTCAGACCTCAACAAAGGGGACACTTTTGCATTCGGGATAAATACAACCACTGAGGGGGTTTTTTTTTCCTTAGGATATTTAATGTTAAGGTTTACGCTGGCTGTCTGATTTGAAAAGTTGCAGCCACCCTCCCCCCAGCTCCAACATTTTCTTGTGACAGTGATGGGGATGGTTTGTGGGAGCTGCTAATTTGCCAGGAAATACTTTTCCTCTTCTAGATATGCTCCCATCGGAAAGACTCAGCAATTGGAGTATTGGCCTTTTTTTTTTTTTAACCCAAGGGGTTTGATTCCCAAAGGATTAGAACAAATTGTCCAACTATGAATCTGTTTAATCTTTTAAACAATTTCTAAAGGTTTTTTTTAAATTTTATTTATTCGTTAGAGACACAGAGAGAGGCAGAGACATAAGCAGAGGGAGAGGCAGGCTCCCGGTGGAGATCCCAATGCGGGACTCGATCCCTGGGATCAGGCCCTGAGCCGAAGGCAGATGCTCAACCACTGAGCCACCCAGGTGTCCCTGAATCTATTTAATTTTAAGAGTTGGCCTTAAGCCTCAAGATCTGGATCCTAACTCTGCTCAGAACTAGCCCAAAGAACTCAAGGAAGCAGTAGAGAATGTTACAGTTTTAGTACGTTTGTTAACCCTAACTGATGAATTATTTCAGAAAATCCTTTGTTTGATGCCCCCGAGAACCAATAGAAGACCAACCTCCAAGACTTGGCTGTTTTTAGAACAGCATTTTGGGGAAGACAGATAGAGTCCAACAATGCACCTTGACAGGATCAGATTCTGCTGGTGTTTTCTTCTGTGGGAATCCCAGTGACACTTCACGTCTCTTCCCTTCTAGTTAGGAAATGGTTTGGCGGCAAAACATCATCTGTGTGCATCCATTCCATTCCAACAAATATTTACTGAGTACTTACTTTGTGCTGGGCAGAGTTCTACATCAGGCATCAGCATGAGCAAAGATCTCTGCCTCGTGGAGCTTCTATTCCACAGACAAAGACAGACAATAAACAATGAATTTAGTAAATAAAAATTATTGTATGGGGGAAAGGCAAGTGAGCAGAGTAAGGGGATTGGAAATGCCAGGGTACGGTTTGAGTATTAAAAAGGATGGACCAAGGTAAAACCGTTATTTCAATTTACTGAGCTTCCATATTCCATTTATTTATTCATGAGAGACACACAGAGAGAGGCAGAGACACAGGCAGAGGGAGAAGCAGGCTCCCTGTGGGGAGCCCGATGCGGGACTCGATCCCCGGACCCCAGGATCATGACCTGAGCCGAAGGCAGACACTCAACCACTGAGCCACCCAGGGGCCCCAGTGAGCTTCCATATTCCGAAAATAAATGTAAAACATCCTTGAGATAATGATACCTTCCCTACATTAAAGTGCCTCCACCTCCAAGCTCAATTCACTGGGAGAGGAGCAGCTGACTATTCCCCAACAATCGGGGTAGGTCTCAAAGCTCTTAGATGCTAAGAAAGGGCATATTTCTTAAATCTGTTTCTCTGTATGTTTCCAACCTGCCCAAAGCAGGAGATGGGGTAACAGGACCATGAATGTACATGGAATAAAAGTCAGTTGGGATATCAAATCGTATACTTCCCTGATGTTGAATCCTTTTGACTTAGCTTGATGTCCACTTCCTAAGCAGGTATGATGAAAACCTCTGTGTGCTCCAAGTTGGCCATTTCATCGCTAAATCACAATTGCTGAGAGTCTGGCTGGATACTCAGTCAAGAAGGGAATAACCCACAAGACACAACCCACCGCAGCTATACCTCTCACGAAGATTTGGCCTCTTGGGACGCCTGGGTGGCTCAGTGGTTGAGCATCTGCCTTCGGCTCAGGGTGTGATCCTGGGGTCCTGGGATCAAGTCCCACACTGGGTTCCCCATGGGGAGCCTGCTTCTCCCTCGGCCTGTGTCTCTGCCTCTCTCTCTGTGTCTCTCATGAATAAATAAATAAAATCTTAAAAAAAAAAAATAGTGTTCTAAAAAAAAAAAAAGATTTGACCTCTTTAAGATCCAAAGGTACAGATGGAAAGGGGGCCCAATCCACGGGGGGGCGGGGGGCATAGTGCAAACTCCAGGGCCTGTTGTAATGGGGTCCTTGACACAGGATTGTGGCTGGCAGAAAAGGCATTGGGATCCTTTCTATGAGTGCCAGGGAGCACTTCACAGTTGCAAAAAGTCACAGAGGATTGTAACGTGAAATGGTCCTTGCCAAACTTTTCACTTTATAGATGAGTAGATTGGGGCCCAGAAAGGCCCACTTGCCTTAGAACACCCAGCCTGCTCAGAGACCAAGCTTACGAAACTCCTAGCCCACACCTCTTTGTACCATGAGACCTTGCAGCAAGGACCTGAGGTGTTACTCAGAACTAAATGAAACTATGAACAGAGGAATAGATACACAAAATGTGGTCCATACACACAGAGGGGTATCACTCAGCCTGAAGATGGAATGAAGTACTGACGTGTGCCATAGCATGGATGAACCCCGAAACGTGCTAAGTGGAAGAAACCAGATAAAAAAGGTCACAAAGTGTGTGATTCCATTTATACGAAATATCCAGAATAGGTCAATCTATTGACCTAGGCAATCTATTGACAAAAGGCAGACCTGTGGTTGCTTGGGGTAGGATGGGGCAGAGAGGCCAGTGACTCCTTGATGGAGTCAAGCATTTTACGTCAGAGTGACAAAAATTTCTGGAGCTAGATGGGGGTGGGGGTTGTGCCACACTGTGAATGCCACTGAGTTGTTCACTTTAAAATGGTTAATTTTGAGGCGCCTGGCTGGCTCTGTTGGTTGTTTGGTGTCTGACTTCAGCTCAGGTCATGATCTTGGGGTTCTGGGATCAAGGCCCGTATCAGGCTCCCTGCTCAGGGGTCAGTCTGCTGGTCTCTTGCCCTCTCCTCCTCCCCCAGCTCATGCACACGCTCTCTTGCAAATAAATAAACAAAATCTTAAAACAAAACCAGCTCATGCACACGCTCTCTTGCAAATAAATAAACAAAATCTTAAAAAATAATAAAATGGTTAATTTATGGTTAATTTTATAGAAATTTCACCTCAATGAAGGCAAACAGAAAGAGGCGAATGAGTAGGAGAAGCTGGTGGGTGAAACCAAAAATGTGGGCATCCTGACCGAGCCACCCTCGTGTCCTCATAGCAACATTGGTCTGAAGAGCTGAGTGATGGGGAGTCCCTGGCCCAACTCCCAAGAGGCCCCAGCACTGTTCTCCCTGTGGCTCCTGGCTGTGATTCTGGAACAGTGAGAATCCTGAGCCTTCCAGCTGACCCCTGAAGGGCACAGGGAGGGACAAGGCTCTGAGGAAGAGGCAGGGAAGGGACAGACAATGAGGCTGGGGCCTCTGCTTCACAGGCAACGTTCCCTTCAGTGAATTCCTCTCTGATCCTGGCTTCTGCCCTTAAAAGAACCCGATTCTGGTTTCTCCAGGGAGTGTAGCTCCTTCTCCACTGTGCAACGCAAAGACTATTCAGTGAGGACCAACTGAGTGCCAGGCCCTGTTGGGGCCTGTGGGGGCCTTGCCCTGCCCTGGGGGGGTTTAGAATCGGATTCTGTCTATAGAGCTCAAAGAAACTCTAGGCCTTCCCTGGGGTCCTGAGGCTTACAGCGCCACCCCCTCCCCCACTATGCTTCAGGGCAGGTCATATGACCAAGACTAACAGGAATTTTACCTCTGAAGATCTTCCAGAAGCTTCCATGAGGTGACACCCCAGCAGCCCCGCACACTTCTGCCTCTTTGGGCATGCCCTGTGTACCAGGCCTAGGCCCAGGTTCTCCTTTTCTACATCCATTCTCGTCTGGGGCCAGGGAGGAGGTGACACAATTGTCCCCAGACTAGTAGGCATTATTCAATTTCTGTAAGAAGAGACAGAGGCTTTAGGAGGTCTTGTAACGTGGCTCCCTGGGGTGTTGGGGCCTAAGTCTGAACACAAATGCCCTGGGTCAAAACGAAGATGCCCATCAGTCTCTAGGTCTCAAAGTCCTCTAGCAGTGCTTGATTCTCAAGTGGTTTGCACTCGGGTCTCAGATCTACATTCTAGAAATCTCCTTCCCTGCATCCTCCACTGACTCCCATTATTCAGAGGCTCCCATCTAGCAGGCACATCTAGAGACAAAGGTCTCCAAACTAGTTTCTACCTCAGAGAAGCCTCACAATCAAAGACGGTAGAAATTTCCAGAATTGTCTACACTCTGCTGAAGCAGAGGCTACATATTCCATGGGCACACACAGAACACCAAAAAGAGTTGTTGTCACCCCTGATGCTGTCCCTGTGGGCCAGAGCTTCCCAGGGCCTCCGCCAGCGGGTGAAGGTGGACCAGGTGACCCACAGGGCTCTGGCATCTGAGTGGGACCCTGACCTGCCACAGAGCTTTGGTGATCATTCAGCCTGACTCGATTCTCCAGGGGAGGAAACCCGCCAGGAGAGCATGCACACAGCTTCTGAGAGGCCACTCCAGCCCTGCTCTGCAAGACAGCTTCCACCGCCAAGATTTGAGGATGAGTGAATTGCTCGAGGTCCTGACTGTGGCCCCTGGGCGCATTTCTGCGTGGCTCCTGCGCTGGGCTCCAGGAGTTGAGCCTTGAGACCCCAGGACTCAGAGGGCCCGGGTGGTCTTGGAGGGAAGGTCGGTGGGCCGGGCCTGGGAGACCTAGAAGGGACAGATTTCCCTTGGCCTGGGACAGATTTCAGTTCTCGGGCCAGTCAAGGAGGGAAGAGGTAAACAGAGCTGCCCTGGCCCAGCGACCTCGTTCACCCAGCATCCGAGCTCCGGGGGCCGTGGGCTTCCAGCCCCTGAGGCCGCTGCTTCAGAGCTCCGGGCTCGCGGCTCTAGGACGCCCGGGAGACAGCGAACTCGCGTGCAGGAGCCTGCGCGCTCCGATTCGGGTGCACGGCCGCGGGTGTGTGCGCCCCGCCGGTGGCCGTGTCCGTGGGCCCGGGGACTTCCCCGCCACGCTGTCTTGCCCCCACGTGGGATCTGCTTGGCTCCCTCTGGGGGGGGGGACCCCAACTCCTCCCACAGCCAGGCACTCAGAGGCGTGCGGCCGCCTGGGAAGAAAAGCTCCCAAACGAAAGCCGCGCGCGATCCAAAGCTGTGACTTCAACCCCGCGGGTGTGGACGGCGCTGGGGCAGCGGGCGGGCGGGGCGGGCCTGCGGAGGCGGGGTGCGCGCCTACCCGTGTGGTTTGCGCCACATCCGCCAGATCCGGGAGATCCGAGAAGGGGCGGAGGGGCCGCGGGCGCACGGGGCGCGGCGGGGGGGACCCCAGGTCAAGACGCAGCCTGCAAAGCCAGCGCCCGGCTGGGAGGTCCTGGTTAACCGCGCCACGTCCGGGGGTTACACACGGAGCCCGTGGGCGATTTCGGCCCACTTGCTTGTCTCTGGGGTCCTCGGCCAGCTCTAAAGTGGGGCCCGGAGCCCCCCCGGGAGGAGGGCGCGCGCCCCCAGCTCGCCTAGGCGCTTCCTCGGGTCCGCAGTCCGCCCGCCGGGCAGGTGTGGGCCTGGCCCCCCGCGGGCATTTCAGGTTGCGACTCCTTTTCGAATAACCACACGCGGTGTGGACTGCACAACGGAGCCAGGGGTGCAGCAGCAGCTGTCTGGGCGCGACGCACGGGGGCCGCCTCGGCTCACCTGCTGCGGCCCTTCCTCCACCGCGCCACCCCGCGCGCCCTAATCATAAAGCCTTTCGGCACCGCCTGCCGCCCAGATGCGGGGCATGGGGGGCAGAAGGGTCTAGACATGAAGAGGGAGCACCAGGAGCGTCACCTAAGGGGGCTGGAGCTCGGAGGATCTTGGGGGGGGGGGCTGCAGAGCCAGGGGCCTGGGTACGGCTGGGACGACCTCGTGGCCGTGGCCGTGGGCTCTGGAGCGACTCTCCAATGACAACTTTGCCACCTGCATTTATTTCCTGGCTATGCCCCTGAGCCATTCACTTACCCTCTCTGTGCCTCAGTGTCCTCCCCTGTAAAATGTAATAATAATAGCAGGATCCTCAAAGGGCTATGGTGAGAACTGAATGAATTAATACGCTAAAGCTCTCAGCGCCCTGCTCTATACCAAGGAGCCTTAATGCTTGTTGGCACCTCCTCTTCCAGCCTCCTGCTATTATTAGTAGCTTCAGCTCCCCAGGGATGCCTCCCCTGGCCTTCTTGCTCCCAGATAGGCCTCATATGTTGTTCATTGCAGCGCCCCAGTCCTCCCATGAACCTGGGCAGTCGTCGGAGCTCTCTAGCAGTGAGACTGCCCATGAAGAGAATGATGGGGAAATAGGGATGTGAGCTCCAGGAATCCTCAGAGCTTGGACGCCCTCCTCCCTGCCCCATCCCTATCCTGCTGGGAGTGGCCCTTACTCAGACAGGGAGCCCCAGGGATCTAGCCTATGGGTGTCTCCAGCCTCCAAACCCAGGAGAGGCATGTTCCACAGGCCCTTCCCAACCAGGGTGGGATTCAATGCAGCAATGGTTTATCCTAAGAGCCATCAGGCCTGTTTCGGGCCTCCCTTATGGTTTTTTAGAGACAATGACTGAGGGGGCCTGGCACCAGCCAGGGGTCTTGCGACCCTTGGTGTAAGGTCCCTGTCAAAGACCACCACCCCCTATAATCCCTACTGGTACTATGAAGCATCTGTGTGGGGGCCGGGAACTTGGCCTAAAGTCTGTACTAAGAGAGGGCCTAAAATAAGACATGGGGCCTATATAGAAGATCCTTTGGCTTAGATGAACTTCTAGGGGGCACGAAGGTGTTCACTTACAAGAGGGAGTTCAGGAAGATTGTTAGGTCCATTCTGCCTTCAGGGGAAGCAGACAGACAATTCTCCAGCACTTAGAGTATCGAGGGGGCTTTAAAATCCAATGCAGTGGCCCCAGAACTCTTCATTGATTCTGGTCTGGGAATGAGAAGGACAGACAGGTCCTACCTGCAGGGCTGCCCCGCCCCAGATTGCCCTGTGAGTCCCTGTCACTTAGGTCTTCTCATAGCCCTCCTCATTGGGAGGGACATCTTGTGTCTCAGTAACACCTTCCCAGACTGAGGTGAACATTAGGTCTGAGAGTTTGCTTTGCCCCTGGGCTCACTGTCCCAGAAATGGGGGTGACGGGGAGAGGACAGGGCCCTGGAGCACAGAGGCGGTGGAGAAGGCTCTGCCCATCAATCTCAGGCTGAACTCTTGTAGGAGATTGGGGACCATCTCTGAGACCTTGAGGTCTGGTGACAGAAGTCCCTGGTTCTGCAGCTGAAAGCCGGGAAACCAGGGGGCTACGTGGCAGGTGGGGAAGCTGAGCTGAGGCTCAGGGCTGGAGAGGACCTCTGGACTAATGCTCTCAGAGAGGGGATCTGCCCTGACAGTGCCCTGCACACCGGGCCAGGCCTGGACTATTACTCTACCTCCTTTTCCTTTCTCCTTTCCCTCGGTGGGGACCCCACCCCCAGGTAAGGACCCTCGGGAGTCTGAGAGTTTGCATAACTTCTTCTGCTCTACTCTGAAGCCTAGCGGTGGTTCTGAGTACCCCCCCCTCACTCCCCCCTCACTCCAGTCTGGGGCCACCCTCCTGCCGGGAGCCACCTGCCCTGGGCAGCTGTGCAGGCTGCTGTGTGCCTGTGCATCTCCGCTGCGGCAGTGGCCGAGGGTGCGCCTCTGTCACACATGGTGGCCGCGATCCCGGCTGGGCGCGCAGTTCAGACGCAGTTCAGGCGGTTGACTCCTCCGGGAGGCTGGGATCCTGGTTGGATCCAGCCCCTCCTTCCTTGGAGGCAGACGTCTAGAGTGGCTGGCGGCTGGACTCTGGTGGAGAGCTGGGGTGTGAGGGGGGCGGGGAGGGGAAGACTTGGTTTATTTTCTTTCCTTTTATGCTCCCCTCTCTGTACACCCTGCACACCAGGAGCCCGCGCGGGCACCCGCCGCCGAGGCTTCCAGTGGGTGAAGGAAGCTGCTACTGCAACCGAGCTCCCAACCCCGTTCTCCTGGGTTCTGAGCTCCCCCCATCTGAGTTCCAGCCTCTTTGCGTCCCTCCGTATGTGTTTGCCGCCAGAACCTGACCCAGTTTTGAGTTCTTAAGAAATTTCGTTTCAGATGGGATTTCAGAATAAAGCTACTAGATCCTGCCCTATCTTCTTCTTGGATTTGCATGGGGAGGCTCAGGTCCCTGTCCCCTCCCATCCTCCTCCCCCACTGCTTGGCCTCCTCTGGCCTTTGGTGAAAAGCAGAGCCTCCAAAAGGAGGCCTACAGCACGAGGGACCTCCAAGTGCCTGCCGTTCTGGCCAGCACAGCTCAATACACCTGCAGGGCGTCTGGAAACACCTGTCCCCAAGCTAGGGGATGGAGCCACCCTCAGTCCTGAAAAGGGAGAACTCGCCTGGGCCAGGATCAGGGGCCTCAAATAATGAGGTTAGGACCAAAGAAACCTTCTCCACCCCCAGGTGTCCCAGGTACGCAGGGACCTTCTGCCAGCAGCCACCAAAGGGGTTGTGGGCAACAGGGATCAGGGCTGGGGAACTGTCCCCTATGCCCACATCAATCTTGGCTTTCAAGGGAGTGTGTTCTCCTTCAAGCCCTGCAGGCTAAGAAACTACCACAGGGTCTGTCCTCCTTGACCAGAAAGGCCGAAGCTTTTCTATTTTTACCCAGAACCTCTTTATTTTTTTTTTTTTTTATCGGAGGAGTTCTCAATGTGCGCTGCAATTCTGGATTGTGAGGAACCCAGTGACGGTGAGAAGAGAGAGGCGGGCCGGGGAGCGCCGAGGCCGAGAGCACGGTGCAGGAGAGTCTCGCTCCAGGCTGGCTGTTCCCAGCACCTAAGGCTTTGCAGTTCCAGGCCAGTGTGGGTGCCCGGGGAGGGTCGTGCCCAGGGTGCGAAAAAGAGAGAAGGGTTAGCGGATTCCGCACCTGACACTCCGGAGGCGCTCTGCCCAGAGAGCGCACCAGGGCCGCGGGCCTCGGGGGCTCCAAGTGGCCGGTCCTTAGCTGAAGCCTGAGGGTGCAACCCCAGCGGGATGGGGGTGGACGGCTGCTCCTGAGCCCAAAGGGGAAAAGAAAAAAAAATCCCGGTAGGACTAGAGGCCTGAGTGTCTGGACCCCCAGCAGAAGGCAGGATCCTCGCCCTGGAGGCCACCAATTCCGGGCGCAAGGAGGGCAATTTTCACTTTCAACCAACTCAGTCCTCAACGAAAGGGCAAAGGAGTTCCGGATTAGGCGTTGTTGGAAAAATCAAAGTAAGGAGAGAGCTTTGAGAAATACAACATTCCGAAGATGTGCTCAGAACACGCTTTAAAGACAAAGTAAGTGTGTTTGTTGGTGTGAGGGGGTGGAGATTGGCAGAAGAGTCAAACCCCTCTTCTTCCAGGGTGAAACCGAGGGAATGGTCCCCAGCTCCGGCTCCAAGGGATAGAGTCCTGCACCCCCTTCCCTAGGCGGCTCCCGGTACCTCTTTCCACCCGCACGGTTGGAAAACACCCGACTTACTTTACGTTTTATTTAAAATCTCCACACTTGATCATTTATTTCGTTTTTGCAACCAAACAAGTAATAAATATTATTTAGCACTTTTTTTTTCTTTTTACAAAAATAAAACAGATGATACACTCTCTGCAAGGGACAGCGGTCAGAGGAGGGATGTTATGTGGCAGACGCTGTGAAACCCATGTTGCGACGCTGGTAGCGCAGCGCCAGTTTGCCAGGACGCAGGAAGCACGTGGAAAAAGTTTGTCATTTGTGTTAAACGTGGCAAAAAGAAACCAACATAGAGGGAACCCGGCTTAGATTCCGGAGGGGCCGGCAGTCACGTGAGCAAACAGCTTAGCAGCACGCACTTACCTCATTATGGATCATATATTTACACATCCAAGAGAGAAAAAAAATTTAGAAAGCCAACAGAACTCCCAGAGAACCCAAACTATATTCACAGCAACAGCCTCTGAGCTCCGTCAAACCCTCAGGTACCCGACTGACTGCCCCCAATCGGGTAATAAATCCAATCACGTTGTGCTTAGAGACGGAAAGAAGGGGAAGGAGGGGGAAAGAGTCTATTTTAAAATAACTAACAAAACAAAACACACAAAAACAAAAACAAAAACCCGCCCCCAAAGTCGACAGTTTTAGATTATTCCAATCCACAAGTGGGTTCTATTCTGACCTTCTATAAAGCTTGCTGGCACCGTTGACAAAGGAACATAGATTTATTAGAAAAACCACAAAACCCCCCAAACCGAGAGGAGCGACAGGGAGGACCGGCGAGAGTTCTCAGACAGTGGCGGCTTTACCCAGGTTGGACACGACCGACTGTAAGTGCTCCTGGTACCCAATGACAGCTTCCAACCGAGTCGCAGCCGCCGGCCCTGGGCCAGGGACGACCCCAGAGGCCCAGGCCTGCCGGCCTCCCCGGAGCGGAGCGAGTCCCCCCACGCCGTCCTCCCGCCCTCCTCCCCCCTGTAACGAAGTGCAGCCCGGGCCTCTAGAAACTCTCTTTTTTCTTTTCTTTTCTTTTTTTTTTTTTTTCTTTTTCATTCTTTTTCTTGGGGGGCGGGGGACGTCGAGGGAGGGATGCACTTAGCAGCGCCTTCTTACAAAACGTGTCTCTGGGAGCAGCAGCGCCCTTTAAAGCCTGGAGAGGGCTGAGCCGGGTCCCAGGGCGCACGCCCCTGCGCTCCCAGCCGCGGCGCCGCGCCGGGTCCTCCCCGGGCCCCCACCCCCACCCCCAGGCCCCGGGCCCCGCGGAGCTCTCCCGCGGCCTCCGGGTCCCTCCGCTCGCCACGTCGCGCCGGCGCCGGGCCGCTCACTTGGCGTCGGAGGCGAGGCGCGGCAGGCTGCCCGCGCCCATGGCCGACACGTGGTGGTGCGGCGGCGGCACCTGGCACATGCTGCAGGGGCAGGGCATCCCGCCCCAGTGCTGGAAGCCGCCGCCGCCCCCGCCGCCGCCGCCGCCGCCGCCCAGCGGGGCCGCCGCCGCCGCCGCCGACGGGGACTTGAGCAGGCCGTGCGGGGGCCGGATGGAGCCGACCGACGACAGCCCGGAGCCCGGCAGCGACGCGCTGGACACGGCGGCGGCGGCGGCGGCGGCGGCCGCGGCGGCGGCGGCGGGGGGCAGGATGGGGTGGTGCACCGCGGGGTGGTGCGCGGCGTGCGCGGCGGCGGCGGGGTGCGCGGTGGCGGCGGGCAGGGGCGCCGAGTGCGCCAGGCCGCCGCAGGCCGACGGGTGGAAGCCCGCGTGGTGGCCGCCGTAGATCTCGCTCACCAGCCGCTTCATCTCCTCCAGCGAGTTGGTGAGCATGAGGATGTAGTTGCGCGCCAGCAGCAGCGTGGCGATCTTGGAGAGCTTGCGCACCGACGGGCCGTGCGCGTACGGCATGACCTCGCGCAGCCCGTCCATGGCGATGTTGAGGTCGTGCATGCGCTTGCGCTCGCGGCTGTTGATCTTGAGGCGGAGCTGCTGCAGCTCGGGCTCCGTCATCTGCTTCTTGTCCTTCTTGGTGGACGACGCGGCCGCCGACGAAGTGGACGACGAGGTGCTGGACGAGGATGACTTGAAGCCGCCGCCGCCCAGCTTGTCCCCGGGGTGCGCGCCCGCCGCGCCCATGGCGCCGCGCAGCTCCGCGCTCAGCTCCGGCGGGCAGTCGCTCGGCGTGGACGAGGACACGGTGCCTCCCGTGAAGCCGCCGCCGCCGCTGCCTTTGCTCCGGGCCGGCAGAAACAGGTCATCGGGCTCTGGCGACGACGGGCGACTGGACACCAGGCTGGCGTCCGAGTCCATGGCCCCCGGGGATAGTCGCAGCTTTCGCAGGGTCCTCCCCCCCCTCCCTGGGCGCTCGGAGCTTTACGCACGCCTCCTGCGAAAGAGGAGAAGAAACAGGAGAGAGAGAGAGATCGCGGTGGAGCGTGAGACAGACAGACAGAGAGACAGAGAGACAGAGAGAGAAGCTGTTCCCGCCTGCACCGCAGCGCGAGGTCCAGGCGCCGGTGGCCGGTTGCCCCGTGACCACCTCGCTGTGTCCCGCCTTCGGTCAACGGCACCCAGGTCCGCACGGAATAATCCCCCTCATCCCTCCCACCACCACCTCCTCCGCTCTCATCCACAGGTTGTTTTATTCCAGGGAGCACTGGCTGCCCCTCGGTGAAGGTGGCATTCTGGAAGCTTTATGCCTGCAACTGGGAACCGGGAGGCTGAATCCCCAGGGATGGAATGGCAAGTGAGGGGTTTTTTTTGGGAGGGGCGGGGGGAATAGAGGAGCTCTAAACAGAGAAGTAATTATTTGGTTTCTCAAACGCATCGACCTTATCTCCATCGACACCGCGCAGCAAACACCCACAGGCGCCCAGCGCCCGCGAGCCTAGATAACACGCGCTGCGCCCGGGGGGCCGCGGGGAGCTTTGCCAGCTGACCGAGACTTGGGCAGAAGGAACTGTGGTCGCCCCGACTTCTCGCTTTGGGGCGACGGGGATGCTGCGGGGAGAGTCGGGGCAGAGAAACCGCTCGGGGGAACTGGCGGGCAGGGCCGGGATCGGGGCCGGCCCTAACGAAGCCTCCCTGGGTCGCGGGCCAGTTGAGGGGCGTCTGTCCCCGGGATGTAGACTGGGGCTGCTGGGGGCGGGGACACTTACTGTGGATGCAATTAGAGGAGCTGGTTCCCGAAAGCCGCAGCGGAGAACCGGGCTCCGGGCGCCGAGGTCTCGTTGGTCTATGATAAGCATCCGCACCTTTCGGGGCTCGGTCGGTTTTTATAGCCCGGTGGCGGCGGCGACCGCGGCGGCGGTGGCCGAGGCGGGGGCGGGGAACAATGTGCGGGTCCTGGAGGGGCCGCCGCGCCAATGAGCTGGGCCCGCCCGGGGGGCTGGGAAGCTGATGTCATCCCGGCTAATTCCGCTCAATGAAACTCGCCCGGCCCGCACACGCCTCCTCCCCGCGCACAGCCAATGGGCGTCGGCGGCCGGGAGATTCTTGGGGAGGGACTGGAGGAGGAACCCGCCGAGGGGGTGTGAGAGGCGAGGGGGAGGAGGAGGGCGGGCTCGCCGGGGAAGTACCGAGGCCAGAAGAGAATGCAGCTGAGCTGGGGAGAGAGGGAGTGTTGTCAAATTGCTGCAAAAATACGGTTTCCGCAGAGTCAGGCTGGGGGCTGGGGTGGGCCGGGGGTGTCTGCAGACAGAAAACTAAGCTGACACCCAACGCGACCGGAGCTTTGGGGATGCGCGCGGGTAACCCCGGCCACGCAGGCAGCTGGGGCTGGAGTCTCCTGCGTTTTGCATTTCATCTCCCTCTGCGTTCTCGTGGCCTGTCCCCGTCTCAAGGGCTTCATCCACACGTGGGCATTTTGAACCCCAAATGTAAAGGACAGCACAGGCACAAAGCCCCTACTTTCTTCCCAAGCTAAGCGCGCCTCCGGGAGCTGGCGGTTCGGCTCCTCGGCCGAGGGCTGGTAGCGCCCCCAGCTGGGGGCAGGGCCTTGCGAGGCGGAGGGGACCTACTCCTGAAGCGTGTTTTGAAAGAAATCACGACCGCTCCTAAAGTGGAGAATGGGGCAGACACAGGGACGAGGTATTTCCCCCCACGGGAACCGCACGAACGGAAGGAAGGCAGAGTCTGGAGTCCAAAGTTAAGAGCCCTCCCCTCCCCTCCATTTATTAGCTCTGGAGCGGATGACGGTATTTTCAGCATCATCCTTGTGGTCCTGACCACGCTGTGGGGTAGGAGGGAGACGCTAGTTAGTCTGGGGGATGGGAAAAAAAAAAACGTTTAAGGTCTGGTCAAAGACTTCTCCAGGCCCTGGGCCAGACAGCAAGATCCAGCTACTTGCAGCGGTACTCAGACACCTTTTTACCAATCGCAGCTTGGCTGCTAAACCCCAAAACTTCTGCCCCATCAGGGATTAAACATGATCTTAGAGAAGCGGCTAACTGAGATAGTTTAGTGGTCCTGACGCATCCAACCCATTTTACAGAAGGGAAAATCAAGAGACCAAGTCTATAGCAAACCTACAGAAAACACTGCTAACCCTTTACGGCACAGATGGCTGCGTTGGCAGTTCCTTAGAGTAGTGGCAGCTGAATGTCTCTAACCTCTTCCCCGAGCTGGATTCCTTACGTCCATACCTTTCGAATACAGAAGTTTGGTTCTGCAGACCCGGGATCCTAGCCCTTTATATTGCACAGACACATACACAAGCACACCCTAGCCCTCCTTCTTCTGGTTGTGTGGTTGTTTGGGAAATTTTACTTTCCCTGTACCGCGTCAAAAACAAAGTAATTTTTGTTTGTTTGTCCTACTTTCAAATTGGGAAAGTACAAAATAAATACAAAAATAAGCCCACCGTATAGCTCCCAATGACCGAGTAAGACTATGAGAGAAAAATCTAGTGGGTTCTCGCCTTCGCCTCTCCTCTCATGCTTTCTGGAGCATAATTTTTCAACCCGTGTGTTTCCCGGTTGGCTCCACAGCCACCCATTAAATGTGTGCTTCAAGCATGAAGAACTGAAGTGTGGGGATATGTCGTCCAACGGTCATGGAAGATGGCCCATAACCGTTGATTTAGGAGAATCTGTTACAAGGTGGAAGGCAGGGGGCTGGAGTGGGGAGCGAGAGTAACTGGAATAGGTATTAGACAATGGTCCCTTTGGGCCTCCCCGACCACAGGCAGTGAAGACATTCGTGGGAATGTGAGCCGTGGGGCCACCAGCCCACTTGTGCGCACCCCTGTGTATCTAATAAACACCGGCTGGCGCGCCCTGCGAGCGCCTGGGTTACAGACACTGAGGTTAGTCCAGAGGGCGGCACGTGTCCTGGAGCCCTGGTTCCTTCTTTTGTTGCCTGCCACCCGCAACTGTCCTGCATCCTCCGGTCCCTGAGAGTGTCTGGGGTTCTTTAAGCGCTCCTTGCAGAGGCTGGAGTTGGAAGTAGGGGCGAGGGTTGAGGGGCTCATTGTGGCACCTTGCGTATTTAAAGCCTGGGAAGGCAGAGTGCTGCGGGCCCGGAGAGCTGGCTTCTTCGCCAGGTTCTCTCGTGACCGCCCCTATGGATACTCCCCAGGCCCCAAACCCGTGCCACTGAGCCAGGGGCAGTGGTGGCTGTTCTGGGCTGTGCAGCGGCACCTCGCGGTTCTCACTCCCCAAGCCCGGAGCTCAGCTGCCCGGCAGCTCTGGGCTGGAGACCCCTTCTCCCCGCAGCATCCTCCAACATCCTGCGGTTGTCAGAAAGTCGCTCTGGGAGGTAGGGGCGGTCTGTGTCCCCCTGGGCTAAGGGAGCCCAGGTCGCTGGACTCCTCTCTCTGGGTCTTTGAGCCCTCCTACCCCCGCTCCAGGAATAATCAAAAACTTGAGCCAGCCGCTGGCGCCTGCCCTCGTGTGTCCCGGAGGCGTCCTGGCATTTGCTCTGTTCTTGAGCCGGGCGCCTGGTGTGCACGTCCTGGGTGGGTCCTGGGCAACGCTGAAGCCCCTTCCCGCGAAACGGAGACTTGCCGAGGCTAATCAGCCGGGCTCTGGGAGTTCCTGGCTGGCCCAGGCATCCAGAAGCTGTCGGCCTCCTCCGTCAAAACGGAAGACGTGTTTTTCCCTCTCCTTTGTGTTTCCCTCCCACAAAAGGCCGGGTGCACGTCGAGGCCGGCCTTTGCTCAGTCGCCTGGCGGCCGGGAGGAGCTTGTGCCAAATAGGCCCGGGGCGGGCTCGGGCTCTCGCGGGGCTCCGAGGGCTCAGACCTCCCACTGCTTCCCGGGTTCCTCCCCGGGCCATTCTTTCGCGTTCTCGCCTTTCCCTTCCCCAAGTTCCTGCACACATTCAAGCAGCCGCTCGGCCAGACTGCCAAGGAGAGCAGCGTCCTTGCTCGGGGGGCGAGCCAGGGCTGACAGCAGGATGCGAGGCTGGGGGCACCGGAACGGAAAGCAAAGAAGAAAGCGTTTCAGCAATCGGTCCAGATCCGGAAACCAGAAGGCTTGCGGAGGGGCAGCGTTTGGCGCCCAAACCTGAGCGATAAGACCCCTCGGGAGAGCTCTGCAAACAAATGGCATCTGTCTTCCTTGTAAGGCTTAGCTTCCAGAGCTGTCCAGGGTCATCCCGATCTGGGACCCGGCGCTGAGCACAGGGCCTGACACGTGGAGGGTGCTTGGTAAATACTTCTGAATGCACACGCGTGCAGATGTGCCCACGGGCTGGTGTGAAACGTGACTGCTAAAATACATGTAATACTCCGTGCACACAGTACACCATGAAATCTGTAATTTGGGCTGCCGCAGTATGGGAGCCTTTAGAATGACAAGGGTAGTGGCTTCTATCCAATGGCCAGTTACGCTGTGCCAGACACTTAGTGGGTCTTGGCAGAAATTATCTCATCTAATCTCTCATGACTCTAGGTGGGTCATTTACTTTGCTTACTCCCATTTGCAGGCTGGGAAACTGACCCTCAGGAAAGGTGTGGGCATCTGTTCAAGGTCCTGGGAGCAGAGAAGCAGGTCCAGGGAGGCAGCATGACGGTGGGCATCAGAGCCTGAGCCGTCTTGAGTTGTCTGGTTTCAGCCTCATATTCTCGTTCCTAAAATGATGGTTTCTAGAAGCTACTGTGACCTCTAAGCGTGTGTCTGTTGCAAGATTTCAGGGGGTGTGGGGAGGAGTCGAATGACATCCTCACTTGGCAGTTTCTCTAATCTGTCGATACTCAAGTTGTTTGAGTGTGAGGGCGCTGAGAATGGAGGGGTCCCAACCTTTCGGCAGAGGCTCACCCCGGGGGCAGAATCGGGAAGGAATCCCCAGGGGCTTGGAAGGTGGGGTGATGCGCTGGGATAGCTAACGGGAAAGGACAAACAAAAAAAGCCCCTAGAGAAGCCCCATAGCTAATAGCCTCTTCTCCACTGTCAGCTCTGCTCTCTGAATCACCCACCTCCACTGAGCTAGCACTCAGCTGCCACCTGCCCTGAAGGATCAACGGCTGAAGTCCACCTGGGCCCTCAGGTTCACCAGGGAACAAAGTTGGGAGAGGACTGAGGGATGATTGGAAATTAACTTTATAGATCTCATCTCACAGTTGTCTCCCCCAGTTGGGCAACAGCCCTTCGGGTGTTGAAAGAGGAGGCGCATTGTTCCCGTTTTACAGATGAAGATTAGAATATCCTGTTCCCTCTGGATTAGTCTGCACGCTGGGACGGGGGTGGGGGGGTGGGGGGGTGGGGACAGTGTGAGAAAGGGGAGGCCCCTAGAGTCGGTCGGGGGAGATCCAGTGGGCAGGATCAAGGTGAAAAGGTTGGGGAGCACAGGTGCGAGTGTCCTTGGTGGGTAGCCCCTCGGGTATAAGGTGGTGGGGACATAGGGACCGAGAAACTGCTGATCCGGTCTGGGCTAAGGTCCTGGGTATGAGGAAGCACGGGAGAGAGTCTTCAGGCCACCGCGACCACAGGGAGGCAGGAGGTGTGTGCGCTCCCCACACTGCGCCCTGCGGGCGGCACAGCCCACCGCTGCACCCGTGGAGGGCGCGGAGCCTCTCGCCTCCCAGGGCCTGTGGCAGCTGAGCCCCAAACACGGGTTGGATGACCTGGCTTGCTGCATCGGGAAAATGGGGCAATATGACCCCACCTGGTGGGCCTCAGGATCCAGTCCCAGCCCTTTAACACGGCCTTTGAGGGAGGGTCCTGACCCGATCCCAGCCGGCTTCTCCTGGTCTCCTTTTGCAGGAGCCGGAGCACCCGGCGACTCTGCACTTTCCTCCACCTTTGCCCACGTGTCCCCCTGCATGATCCCCTTGGCACCCACAGCTCTCCCCACCCCCATCGGGGTTCACCCCGGGGCGAGGATCTGGCTCCCTCCCCGCAGAGGGAGCACCTCGAGGGGTCCTCACTTTGCTGGAACTTGCTTTGCATCTCCGAGGGCCGGAGCAGGGCAAGTCCAGAGAGCTCAAAAAACCGAGGTTAGGGCCGCAGATAAGACAGTTACCGGGAGAGTTTGATTTGAGTTGCCACACAGCACAGAGGACCACAAAACAATAGCACCAGGGGTACAGTCCCCCCCCCAACCGCCCCATTAAACCGGGTTCAGAAATGCCGGGTGCAGACCGCGCCGCTCACTCCTGGCCCTAGGAGGGCGCAGACGCCTCCTCCCCCTCCAGGCACACAGGTTGTCTTGGAAGTGCAGGGCGAGAGATGGGCCCAGGCCTCCGCTCTTGGGGACGGAGGGGCGCGGGATGACAGGTGCCCCGGGGTCCCAGACCCGGCAGGGCGCTCCGTCGCCCGGCGCCCTGCTCAGGCTCAGCCCGAACGCGCGGCCCGCGGAGGACTCCCCAACCTGGGCTCCGGGGCCCGAGTCCCCAGCTGCGAGCGGCTCCTGGGTGCTCGGGGAGCAGGGACCCCCCCCCCAGGGGGCCTGGCCCATGCCTCACACAGGCCACCGCCCTGGACCCGCATCTCGAACCTTCCTCCGGGTGAGCACCGGCAGCAGTGCCCAGGCGCAGTCCCCCTCTGGGGTTTGGAGAAAGTGGCGGAAAACAGGAGCTGGGCACGTTCTGCTTCTCTTCCTTTTTGCCTTTGCTCCGTTTTCCATTGCATCTGGTAGCCTCTTCTCCCTTCTGCTTTCTCCCTCCCCTCCCGTATGTATATGTGAGTCTTCTTCTTCTTTTTTTTTTTTAAATTCTCCCTCTTTGCTGAAATGGCACATGCCAGGCCCCTGAGAGCCCGGAACTTCAGAGGGACTCCCGACCCCCTGCCGCCTCTCTCCACATCTGCGTCCTGGGACACGCTGCCTCAGAATTTACAGGGGCACTGGTTGGAAATCCAGAGTCTTGGGTCCATCCAGACCTTGTGAGGCAAAAACTCCAAGAACCAAGGCGATGCGTGGCACATTCGAGTTTGAGAAGCATTGTTCTAGGTTCTTTTGGAGGCTTATCCTTAGGTATGTGCCTCTTCTTCTCCCAAGGTCCCTGGGCCTTCCAGTCCCTGACACACACCCTTTCTGGGGCTGACAAAGCTATTTTCTGGAGCTTCCAGAACACCTCCCAGCCATTTACATTGTGCTCACTCTTACCCTCTTGGCCTCTGTTAAATAAAATTTAGTACACACTTTAAGAAATGCATGCCCATTATAAAACAAACAAAAATAACTTTGAAATAATGCAGAATGCAAAAGTCACCAGTAGTCCAACCCTATTCCCCTGCAACAAGTGTCTATCAAAAATTTTGGTGAAGTTCTTCCAGACTTTATTAGGTTTTGTAATCAGCTGCTTTCATTTCTTAGCGCCTCTTGGGCATCTTTTCACAACAGTAGAAGATTCACCTGACCCGTTTAACAGTATAAATGTGCACCAATCCATCCCCGTTAGGTCCTCCCTTCCGTTGCCTGTTCAGCTTTGAACAGCTGGTCAGAACTGGAACCCCTGAAAACATGCCTGTTGTGTGTGTCCTTGTGGTAGGAGGATCACAGAGTTAGGCTCCTACCTGGCACGGCAAGGTAGGGACTCCCCGCCTGGCCCCCCTTGGGCTCTCTGCAGTGGCAAGTTCTTGTCTGAGGAGTCGCTCTCTCCTGGCAGGTGTGGTGAGAAGAACTGTTTCCCCACTTTGCCTATAGTTAGATGTGCAGGGAAACGGAACCCACCCTTCTGAGACTTGGATGGGTTCAAAGGACGATGTTCAGTCATCCTGAGCAGAGCATTCCTGGTCTGGCACCATGACCAGGTCAGAACTTGAGATCTGTGATTTTGGAGGATGCAGGAGGTTTTTTGTTTTTAAGATTTTATTTATTTATCCATGAGAGACACACACACGGGGGTGGGGTGCAGAGACACAGGCAGAGAGAGAAGCAGACTCCCTGCAGGGAGCCGGACACAGGACTCAATCCCATGACCCCGGGATCACAACCTGGGCATGAAGGCAGGCGCTAAACCACCGAGCCACCCAGGCTGCCCAATGCAGGAGTTTTTATAAGACACTCAGTTTCCTTATTCATTTGCAACCAGAAAGATCATCTACTTCTGGGTTGACTCTGAGGCTAGGTCTAAGCAAAAAGGCCATTCTTCGTGGACAGTATTTACAGTTTTGACTAAAAGAAGAAGGTGGCAAAGGAGGTGGGGAGGGAGAAGGGGAGAGGAAGACAAAAGGAAAAAAAGAAACCACATTCTCTCTCTCTTTAATTCTCTCTTCTTTAAAACATATTTTGAATAGGTTCTCTGTAGCACTTGCCTAAAATAAAACTCAAATCCTATAAAGAGTATTTGATTAAAACTAAGGCTCAGTGGTCAAGTGCCTCCCTTTGGCCCAGGGCGTGATCCTGGAGTCCCGGGATTGAGTCCCACATCGGGCTCCCTCCATGGAGCCTGCTTCTCCCTCTGCCTGTGTCTCTGCCTCTCTCTATGTCTCTCATGAATAAATAAAATCTTTAAAAAAAACCCTAAGTCTCCCTGGTACAACTGACCTCCTTCCCCCAGGTCCCCAGAGGCAACTACTGCTACAGTTTCTTACGTATTCCAGAAATATATACACACACACACAGGCCAGCCCACCAACAGCATACATACTTACAATACACCTTCTCAAACACCCTCACCAGGGTGGTCAGACGTGCAAGGAGCCTCTCCTAATCTAAATGAAGACAGTTATCCCCACTCAAAAGCAAGCATCACAACATCAGAATCTGAGCACCCCCTCCTGATGGTATTTTTCCCATTCCCCTTGGTCATAGAGAACCCCAGGTGGTGAGAGATGGAGGAGCTTTCTGCACTGAGTCCGCTTCTCCAAAGTGTCCCCAAGATAGGACTTTTAGCCACTGCCCAAAACTTGCAGGTGAGTCTGTTTCTTTTTTATATTATAATTGCAAAATGAATAGTTTATCTTCCTTCCTATCAGGAGGGCCATCGTACTTTAAAGAGTATATGTAAGACCATGAGATGAAGCTAATTAGTTATTGTTATTTTTCCTTATTCGTTGACCAGGTAATATTTGACATAGTTCAAAATTTCAAAAATATAATGAAAAGGTTCCCACCTCTGTCCCCCCAGCCACTCGGTTCCTTTGCTTAGCCACCACCTATCATTTCAGAGATATTCTCTGCATATCCAAGCAACGATATATATTTATTCTTTGTTTAACAGATGGTAACAGACTATACATACCGTTTCCCCACCTTGCTTTTTTTTTTTCAGTTAACATCTAGCAGATTACTTCTTTTTGCTGTATTAAAAGCTCCTTCCAAAAAAAAAAAGCTCCTTCCTTAAAAAAAGACATCCTTCCGTAATATGGATGTACTATAATATTTAGCTATCGGCCCATTGGAAGACATTTAGATTGTTTCCATTTTTTTACTATTACAAACAATGCTGTAAAGAAATACTTTGTAAATTGTCATTTGCATATATGCTCTAAGGATAAATCCTTAGAATTAGCATTATTAAGTCACAAGCCTCTGCATTTGTAATTTTGGTAGATGCTACCCAGTTGTTACCTAGGTAGTGTCCAAATCTGTGTTGCAATGTAGAAGAGCTGCTACCTGGTTGACAGTTAATTTAGATGCTCAGTTTTTATTTTCCTGAGTCCAGGGAAAATGTGATCTCTAATTTGGATGTCAGAATAGACAGAATGTCAGAATAGACGGGCTGACCACTGTGACTCTGCAGGATAGAATAATAAAATGTCGTTTCCCCCTTTTAAAACACCAAGCTACAAATTCTAATAGATTTCAGCATCTGGTACCATTTCCAGTCCTTCTCGAGATTTACTAATGACTTTTTCCACGTTCTTGGGTAGAATGGTCCAAGTGTGCAGACGCATTATATCGGCTGAGGAAGATTTATGTTTCGAGCATCAGAATTCAACAGTTATTTACTGGGCTCCTTTCCTGTGCCATGAACAGTCTTGTGCCAGGGGTCCAGCAGTGAACAAAACAGACAGCACCTCTGCTCTCAAACATGTTAGCAAGAATAATACTATCATGATTATTAGTATAATTTATTTTTATTCTCTTAATAGCCCTGTAAGGTGGTTGGAGTAGGGTGTACGTGATTAACCCACTGCCTCCCACCCAAGTCACATGGCAAACACTGCTGGTGGTTCTTCCAAATCTGTTCCACTTTCTATATAGAACTTCTGGTTGGATCCATGGCCACCAAGAATAAAGGCAGCATTTGCCAGCCCCCTTTGTGACCAAGTTCGGGCCAGGAGGCTATAAACAGAAGTGGTGTTTGCAATTTCCAGAGCCATCCTCCAAGTGAGGGAGCATGTCTTTCTCATTTCATCTTGACTTCCTGCTGTCTGGAATCCCGACATGATGGTCAGGGCTGGAAGAGCCACTGGGGTCATGAGGTGGCCATGAGGCCACATATGAAAGCGCATTAGGAGAGAAGGTGCCTGGGTTCCTGATAGTATGGGGTGCTGGACATGCCCAGGACCCATTCCCTGGTCTCAGATGAGAGGGCAAAAACCCTCTGCTTTGTTAACTCCATCTTTTCTGACACAGCTAAACTGAATCCTAATCAAGGGTAAGGGACTTGTGAATGCTAAATGAGGTGCTTTGGGATGTCAGAAGAGGCATCCCCCCCCCCCAGGCGTCTTTGTTATATCAGTTGGGCCTGAATCCTCACTAATTCGAAGGGCTAATTCTCATCATAACAAGGCTGGTGACTTGCAGTGTTATGAGGCCACCCCCTCTGTAGAGGAGGCTCTAACAAAGGGGGAATGAGCACCTCTGGTCTTGTGCTGTGTCATTCAGGAAGTGGTGGTGCTGATGGTCAGACCTCACTGGGCAACCTCTTTAGTGGATGGTGTGGATCCTGGTGGTCCCTTCACTCTTCCTTGTTGGGCCTTTTCATTATATGCTATTTGCCTTTGAATTTTGATGAAGCAAAGGCTCCTGTGGCAGTTAATGTCGATGCTTGCCCAGATCCCTTTCTATGGTTTCTGCACCCTTCAGGCTGGGGCGAGCTTTCACTTTCAGTGACCAGCACATCCGACTCATCTTCTCAAGACTGTCCTCAGATGTCTGGAGCTGATCTGCCAGATGTGGAGAGGGCTGAGGTGTAGTCATGGTGCATGATGTAGTTTTGGAATATAGGTGGTGTGTGTGTGTGTGGGGGGGTAAGCCACCAATATAGGCTTGGTGGGGTGAGGTCCAGAGCCGACGGCCAAGAAAGAATTCTTATGACATCTTTGGTGCAGAATGGTGGTTTATGAAAGCACTGGGACAGGACCCGTGGACAGGAAAAGGTGCTGTGAGTGGAGGCTGATTATATCCTTGGGAAATGGGGGTAAGGAAAAAGGAGATTTTTCAAAAGAATTTTTGTATGCTAAAGAGGACATACAAGATATTGGAGGCCTTGCCAATTGTCAGGTTAAGGTTGGTTTTCCCTCTAGTAAAGCATTAACATGGAGACAGTTGGGAGTTTCCTTCTGGAAGTTAGGTTATTGCTAAGAATGGTCTTTTTTCTCGTGTATATCACTAAGACATTTTGTAAACTGAGGGAGACTCGTGTCTTGCCGGTGTGTAATCTCTATAAGTTGACCATTTGTTTTGCCTTCCCTCAGCTTTAGGGCAGCCAGGAGTGCCTGAGGACTGTCACCTGTATCCTGCCTGGGAGGGAGGAGGCAGATTGCAAGGTGTCAGCTTCTGCTTCGTCCTCAGCTTGCCTTCTGCTCCCTCATCGGTGCAGACCTTCCTCATTTTGTCTCGAGGTGACTCTGTGGCATAGCTTCTACCCCAAGGACCCCTTATAGGTTCAGGCCGAAGCCCACTCACTTTAGAACTTTTGCCTGAGATCTTTTCTTGGCTTTCTCCTCTGGCCTGGCTTCCCCATGCCCTTACCAGCCTCCCTGGGTCAGTGGGGGGACTGCTTCGGTTAATCACTGAGCCATGAACACCCATCTCAGTATAGCCCAGCAGCCCTGACATGGGGGGAATTGCAGTTCTATCTCAAGGGGCTGTCCCTGTATAACATCCCTCTGTGGAGATGGCTGCTCCAGGCCTTCTTATCTTGCTGCTTTGTCATGCTCTCTTCTGTTGTATTCCCTCTTTTGTGTTGATGGCAGCCCTGGCTCCATCATATCTGCATTCTCATCAGCAGGAAGGAGAGGGAAAAGTGTAGCCTCACCACCTCCCTTGAAAGTCAGGCCCAAGCCCTGCAAGTGGAACTTCTGCTCACAACCCATTAGCCTCTCATAGTCACATGGTTACCCCTAAAGGCAAGTGAAGCTGAAAATGTTGTCTTCAGGTGAGGGGCCAGGAGGGCACCAATTACAGCCACCCAGGAGCTCTCAAACTAACCAAAATAGAAGAGAATGGATTTCGGGGACCCTAGCTGTTGTTGTCACACCTAGGAATCACCATCTTAAATTCTAGGAACTAAAATGTTTCTAATGCTACTGATGTTTAACTTACACCAAAAATTTCTTTTTACAGATTTTATTTATTTATTCATGAGAGACACATAGAGAGAGGCTGAGACATAGGCAGAGGGAGAAGCAGGCTCCCCTTAGGGAGCCTGATGCAGGACTCGATCCTGGGACTCCGGGATCATGCCCTGAGCTGAAGGCAGACACTCAACCACTAAGCCACCCAGGCGTCCCGACATACACCAAAATTATACCTTTAGCTGCTATGACCAATTCCAAGGCAGCTAGCTGTGAATGCCCTGAAGTACTGTTTCTGGAAAAGACCTGAGAAATCCTCTTCATCACCTCCAGCATAGTTACTGGGGCCCTGGACACAGAGGTGGCAGCTGAGACCAACACAATGGGAGGGGTAGAGTGTAGACAGCTTTTGGCAGAAAGCTGATGTAAAGTGGGTGGCACAGGTTTCCTGGAAATGGGCATCCCTGGTAAGAAAAGGAATGAACTCAGGGCATGAGAAAGTCAGTGGAGGCCAACCTTGGGTTAAATAGTGCTCCCCTCCCCCCATATATATTCCTGTCCAAATTGCTGGAATTTCTGACTGTGGCTTTACTTGGAAAAAGCATTGTTGCAGATGTAATTAAGAATCTTGCAATCATCGTGGACTAGTCAGTCAGCTCGGCCCTAAATCCCATGGCAAGTGTCCATATAAAAGCAAAGCAGAGGAAGATCTGAGACAGACAGAAGCGAAGACAGAGGAGAAGGCCATGTGAAGAGGGAGACAGACGGGAAGGATGTGGCCACCAGCCATGGAAGACCCAAAGCCATTGGAAGCTGGACGAGGAGAGGAAGGGTCCTTCTCTAGAGCCTTCGAATGAAGCACAGTCCTCCTGACACCTTGATTTCAGACTTCTGACCTCCAGAACCATGAGACAATAAACTATCTGCTGTTTTAAGCCACCAAGTGTGTGGTAAGTTGTATGGCAACCTCAGGAAATGCTTCTAAAGTAGACACAGACATTGGGTTGGAGGGAGGAGACCATGCTGCAGGTCGGTGAGGGTGGGAAGGTAACCAGTCTTTGCCTCTCTAGGTACGCTCTCAGCTACCTCCACCCTGGTCTCTGCTCTTCGCTTCCTCTGGTTGGGCTGGGATGGGGGTGGGGGTTGGAGAAGAACCTGAGGCATTTATCTCCCTGGCTGGCTCTCTTGGAGGTCTCCTGGGGCTGGCTCTGGTCCTACAGCCGGAGGCCACTCTGCACTACTTTCTTTCCTCTGCGTCCTGTTAACCTCTCTCTCCCTTGTCCTTTTGGGCCAAAGGGTGGGGACACAGCACAAATACTGCTAGCTCAGGTCTTGCACTATCTCGTGAGGTCCCCCCTTACTCCCTGGCCTCATCGTTGGAATTCCCTAAGTTAACTTTCCTCAAAGTATCCTTACTTGGCTGTGCTCTTTCCCATTGAGACCCCTGGCTGAAAAAGCCCACCAGGAGGCTCCATCTCCCGTTCTTGTCGTGGGTGGGAGTCAGGCACAGACAGGTGGAACCTCAGGAGGTAGGAGGGTGGGTTTCCTGAGGTCCAAAATCCTGCAAGGGGGAGATCTAGGCTTCTGAAAGGGTAGGAGGGGAAGGCTTCAAAGATGGGGCTCTGCAGAGGTGCCTCAGCCCTACACCATGCTCTGAGGGCTTTCTCTCCATCTCAGGGGCTGGGTGCAGTCTCCACTTCCAGAGGGTCATGCCTGCTGCCCCGCTGGAGTCTAGAGGTGGTGCTTTTGTCCCCCTGGAGGTCTGGGAGCTCAGCCACAGTGACGTACCACCTGCCTGGCAAAGCCTGGGGAACTGGAATAAGGGTGGACATGGGGAGGATCACGTTGCCCCCGCTTCCTCCCCAGGAAGGACAAAGCTTTTCTAAATTGCCAAATTAGGGTAAAAATCCACAAAATCCAGTATGTGTTTGGAAGAACGGAAGCCCGTGTTTGGTTTCAAAAATGGGTCTTAGTGTTTCCTGACAATGTCTGAATCCTGACCCACTGCCCCATTTGGGACATTACTCTTCACTCTCCAGTAATTCTGTTGCCTATTAACTGGGGCATGTGAGATCCAGGAAAGGGGGGTCCCAAACCAAAATCCAGATGAGCCTCCAGCCGATGTGCCAGCCTGTAGAAGGGAAAGGTAAGAGGAGAGTCCAGAGGTGAGGCCGTGGGATGGTAAATGGAGGCTCGTGACAGGAGAGGAGAGGTTTCAAGCAGGATGCAGAGAGCATCCCCAGAGCCTTCCTTGCTTAAAGGGAGACCACCACAGTTTTCTTCCAAATAATTCATTGATCATTAATGAATTGATAATTCAATGATTATTTTTTTTTTTCTGATAGAGAAGGAATACCTGGTCCTCGTTAGAAAATTTGGAAACTCCAGGGCCTGACAGCTATAGACACCCTGGAAAAGTCAGGGTTTTAGGGTAGTGCAGGCGAGAGATGAATAAGGACCCTATTATGGGCTGAATTGTGTCCTCTCCCCTCCCAAATTCCTATATTGAAGTGCTAACTGCCAGGATCTCAGAACAGGACTGTGTGTAGACAGAGAATCTCGTTAGTTTTCCAAGCTTGGGTGGCTTGGATGGGTGTTGCCACAACTCAACCAAATGGAAAGTCCATGAGGAAGAGTTGGTGTTTGGACAGGTTGAGTTGGAAGTGGGTCCCAGGGGGATGTCTAAGTGGCCACCTGGGGTATGCCATTCGGGGCCTGAGCCAGAGTGCCCAAGGGAAGCACTGCGGCACATGGCATGAGTGGAAATCATCCCGCAAGTAGAGGGGCTGCCCAGGCCCAGAGCCGCTGGCGGAGGACAGACCCTGGGGAGGCCGACATTTATTTTCATCTGCGAGGAAGAGCCCATCATTTATTGTGCTGATGGTCTGTATCGCAGCTGTTCACGTTTATTAGGTTGATTCCAAAATATTGTCTGCCTCCCCTAATTTCTCTTTCAATCCATTGTTTAAAAAAATTCCCAAGATAGGCACAGAGAGACTACTCCCCAAATGCTAAATTGGTCAAATTAGGGGGAAGGCTGTCTGTTTAACCTACCCCTGTGATTATTTGGTACATATGGTGCTTAGCATGCTGGCTTCCAGGCTCCACCATATGTGCAGGTAAGTGTGGAGCTGGGTGGGCAAACAATGGGCTGTAGAGCTTTTAGCGATAAACCCTCTTCCCTCTTTGTACGCCACCGGCCTCCATTCTTTAAAAATTTTCTCATTTGAAAAATGCATATTAGCGTGCATTGAAATGTGTACAGATGGAACTGTGTCTTCTAAGAATAACGATGCTGTTCCTGTGATGATGATTACCGTATTCGTGGTTATAGCTGGCATCTATTACAGGATTGCCGTACGCCAGGCACTACACGGCCTGGTTTCTTAGGCTATATGGCTTTCTAATTAGGTTGGTGGTTCCTAAACTGTGGAGAATTCAAAATTCAACTTCGTTTTGTTGAAAAGTGCAGGCTCTGGCTTCAGGCTGCCTGGGTTAGAATTCTGATTTCCTCACTTATTAAGCTGAGGCCATCCTGGGCAAAGCTGCTTAGCCTTTGTGTCTCAGTTTCTTTATCGGTAGTAGATCTTCCTCACAAGTTTACTGGGAGGGATAATTTAATAATATATGGAAAGCGCTTAGAACAGAGCCTGGAGCATAGTAAAAGCTCAATAAACGTGAGCTGTAAGGACTCCCGATCTATGAGCATTCCAGGATTTTTTATAGGCCTCATGATTGTTGTTGGTAACTAAAAACAAAAATATCTTTATGATTTTTTTTTGTTTTTTTTTTTTTATGATTGATTTGGTTGATTTTTTTTGATTGATTAATAGGGAGAGAGAAAGAGTACGAGTAGCATGGAGCCCGATGTTGGGGCTCAGTATTGTGACCCTGAGATCACAACACAGATCATGACCTAAGCTGAAATCAAGAATCAGATGCTTAACCAACTGAGCCACGCAGGCAACCCAACAAAAATGACTTTGTAATCAAGAACCAACATGATTGTCCTTGGGCCTCAGTTGTTCATCTAAACCCAGAGTTTTTGGGACACCTGGGTGGCTCAGCGTTGAGCGTCTGCCTTTGGCTAAGGGCATGATCTGAGAGTCCTGGGATTGAGTCCTGGGATCAAGTCCCACATCAGGCTCCCCTCGAGGAGCCTGCTTCTCCTTCTGCCTACGTCTCTGCGTCTCTCTCTGTGTCTGTGAATAAATAAATAAAATTAAAAAAAAATCAACCCAAAGTTTTCGTATTTGTCTAATACTCTACAAAACATCTGCACCAGCTAACTCTCCTGTGCCTCTCTGTGTACATCTCTACAGCCGCCATTCTGCATGAAGGCTAGGTCAATGACCACATGTTTCTGTTTGAGGAATTGTCCCCTCCTTTGAAAAAAGACAACATGCCTAGGCCGTGTCCTTCCCACGACATGTTTGGGGTCCCTTGTTTGGGTTCGGGTAACCGTCTCAAATGAGACGGTTACCTTTCTTTCCACTTTTAAGCCAAAGTACTCAGTCCCACTGTTTTGAAAGTTCTTCAGAATCCCTTACCAAGGCAGAAGATGCCTGTCACCCTCCTGCTTGACATTTTATTAAGAATTAAAAATAATGAAGCCAGCGGAGATACAGAGGGAGAGAATTTAGAAACCTGGTGTGATTGCTGTTCATTTATTGACAATGTGGTGTTCCTGGGGGAAGGAAGATGGCCAGGAGGGAGAGGGCAAGGTCTGGCACCGCCATGCTCCACCGGGCCTTGCGTTAATGGAGTAACAGCTGAACTAAGTGTTCAGACGGAGAACATGAAAGACCAGAGTCTTTGAGATACCATTTCTTCCATCCCAGGATGTCAAAGGTGGCTGCAAACATATCCAGTGCTTTCTGGGTGGCATTGTTTAAGAGGCTGGGCCCAGCAGATGGCCCCCAAATGCACCTCAGCCTGATAGAGCGAGGACCACATATGATGGTATAGTCTTCTCATTAGCAAACAGATACAAAAAAAAAAAAAAAAAAAGGCAAGGAGCAGAAAGGAGAGAGATGAAAAGAATACACAAAGACATTTACATATTTACATTGTCTCCCTCGCATTTCAAATTCCCCTTTAGCTGAGGCAGTCAGTGGGCTTGCTTTTCCCCTTCTGTTTGTATGTTTACTCGTGCTAAATAGATTATGGTAATCAGGCACATAAATGCATGCAACTGTTATTATGGCATTTTAATCACAGAGTTTTTCACGGGAAGCCTTCATTAGAATTCTCATAATCTTACTTGTTAGTGTAACAAACAGTAATAAATGCCAAGGAGCTTGGATTAAGGCAGAGGCATTCAGACTTGAAAAGAGGAATATGGAAATGTTGTCAAATCTCTGCATTACTTATTGAAATGTCACATAAACAGTTCGGACTCTAAATATCTTACTCATTATAAGGATAGGGAACCAGGCAACCCGAAGATAGTAATTATGCCTTTCTGCTGAGCACTACAAACATATGCCTTCCATAGAGTCTTCTTAACTCCCTGAAATCGCCGGACGGCTCGATACACAGCTCTCTGGTCATATTTTATTATTGTTAAAATCAGAGCAATTTTATTATTATCTAATTGCGTTTATTTTACGCTTAGTGGTAAGTATGTGTGAGCACAAGCATGGATCAAAACTCCCTAATTGTCACTAGCTTTCAGTTTTGTATGATTATTTGGCAAGTTGGTAGGAAAAACTGCAGTGGTTTTTTGTTTTGGGGTTTTTTTTTTTTTTCATAGTAAGCAATAACATAGCTATCTGCAGCACAATAAACCACTCTTTCTGGAAATAGTGCGGTCTTGCATACAGCTCTAAGCATGGGAACACAATAGATGATCATCCTGGTTTTGCTCAGGCTCCGAATTTAGATGTGACCTGTAAGGTCTGTGGGAAAGCTTCCTTCAGTTATCCATTGCTGCGTGATGGATGCCCAAGAATTAGTGACTTCAAACAATAACAGTGCATTGTTTGCGTGATTTTGTGGGCTTGTCGGGTACTTCTGCTAAAACTTGGTGCTGGCTGAGATGCTGGGATGGCTGGAAGGTCCAATATGGATGCTTCTCTGGGCCTGCTTGGCCAGGCCTCCATCCCACTCTACTGGGCCACCTCCATGTAGCTGCTTTGACTTCCTCACAGCATGGCAGCATGGTTCCAGAAGAAGCATCCCAAGCGGGGAACAGTGAAGCCACAGATCCCTTAAGGCTCAACCTCACCAGTTACACTATGTCACGTCCTCTGCATGGTGCTGGTAAAGTGAGCCCGAGGCCAACCCAGACTCAGTGTGAGTGTGGCCTACATAAAGTCATGACTCCTGGGAGCCATGGTTCGTTGGGAGCCATCTTTGGACACCAGCTTCCACACCCCCACCTGGTGGTGGCTTCCCCATCACCCACAGTTTTATGTCCAAGTGCTTCTTATCTACATGTGAGAGCAAAAAAAGAGGAGCTTTCTCTTCAGAGACTGTGTGCCATGGAGCCACTTCCTCTCATTCCACAATGCACTCTCCCCTCACCCTGTCTCTTGAGGTCCAGCTCACAGTCACCTCACTGGCACAGATGTCCTTCCCAGGAATGCTACATGTAATAGAATTCCCCACTATCAGCCACCACAGGGGGAGGTGGTTGGAGATACAATCTCAGATGACCCAGCTTGCGTGTCCCAGAGGTACCAAGCAAAATGGTGCTCCTGTCTCTCCCTGTCCTTGCTGGACAGGCCTCTCATCAAGGTTTATTATTTTCAGAGCCGTATTTCTTAGACTGGTGCATGCCCCAGTCACCAGTATCAGGAGCGGTATGAGGAGCTTGCCAAAAAATGGAGGTTCCTGGGACCTACTCCAGATGGACCGAACCAGAGCCTCTTGGTGTCGATCCTGGGAACCTTTCCTTTTAACAAGCTCTCAAGTTGATTTGGCTGTGCTCAAAAGATTGAGAATTAGTATTCTAGGCAGACCTTTGTCTGGTTCATGTACCCTTGGGTCAGGGCTCCAGATCCCTGGAGATCTGGGATCTTCTTTCTGGCCTAGGCCATGGGTTCAACCACTTTTTTACCTTTAGGTTAAAACTGGTGCCCAGGAACCACCTGATGCATTTCCTCCGTGGTGCTGGCTGGAAGCTTCCCATAGCAGCTCCCAGGAGGTCTCCTCTCGCTGGCCCCACTGTCTTCGCCATGCCAGGCTGTCCTCTGCACTACACACCTCCAGTGTGTGCTGCTGGATTTCTTGGTTGGTGTTACCATTGTGTGTATAATCAGCTATGTCTTCCTTGGCTCGGTGTGCCCAGGCTAGAAGAACCTCAGCAATCAACTAGAACCCAGCTGCCCTCCTTTCAGATCGGAAGCTGACATCCCAGGAAGTGAAGGATCTGGTGTGAAGCCCCACAGTTAGCTAGTGGCAGAGCCAGGACTTCGTGCATTTCTCAGACCTTCCTCCCAACTGCCCTACCCTGCCGCCTCCTGTTTCAGCCAACCGCAAAAGCTCTCCACACCCTTGATAGTTCTGTCCACACCTTCATTACCAGCCTTCCCTCCTGGTCTATTTAAGTTCAAGGGTCACTGTATTCCCTTCTTACTAATTCAGAATCAAAAGCAATTCTCACCTTATTCTAGGAGTTTTCTCATGAGTGTTCCTTAAACATTATTGTTCCTTTAATATATGTTTAAAAGATCTTGCAGCATTCACACACACCTCTGGGTCACAGTGACCCTCAGCTGTTTTTAGAGAATGGGTTGGGACTTGGAGTCAGGGGACTGACCATGACTTTTAGGAGAGTCATAGGTAGCACTCTGCTTTACTACTATTCTATCTGAAAAGTGAGAACAGGGGGAAATGTAAAGTGTTTATTATGGACAATTTCAAACCTACAAAAGTTGAAAGAATCATACAGGGAAGTCCCAGATGCCCATCACCTGGCTTCAGCAATTATCAATTTGTGATCAGTCCACCCTCAGCCCCGTTACCCTCACCTCAGATTATTTTGAAGCAAGTTCTAGGCACAAGACCAGGGTTAGCAATCTAGGGGTGCAGTGATGATAAAATTTTCAAGTGGCTCCCTCCTCTAGGGGCTTGGGCTAGTCCTGACTTCCTATTTTCTTGAAGGAGTCTTTGTCTCACCCTCCAGCAGGGGATCTACTACCCTTTTCTTAGAAGTTCTGCTGATCTATTGGTGCCAGAGGAGGCTGGCCTGCATTAAAGCCAATCAAGGGCATCTTTTCCCATTCCACGTTCAGTGACGTCATGTGGGTCATTCGAAATCAGCTAGGATGGTAGCATCTACACCATGGAAATTGTCAGGACTTTTTTCCCTTGGAGAGTTAGTTGTTGAACATTTGCCAGCATACCCACTGCCTTGGACCGATGAAACATGCCTGGACAACTTCACCACATCATACTAGGATCTTTCCCACGATTGTTCTCAGCCCGGGATGTATCCATTTCACCCAAGGAGCCTGTACATGCTGCAGCATGTTCACTCTCTCTCTTTCTGTAGCTTAGAATCATACTTTCTGGGGCATGGCAGGAACCCAATAAATGCTTCGCGAGGGACTGAATGAATGTGCCTATAAGGTAGTATCATTTCTGTTACACAGAAATGGGGGATGAGGAAACTGAGTCAGAGAGTTGTTAAGAAAGTGACAAAGCTAGTGGCTAATGGAACCAGGATTCAGATGCAGATCCGAGATGGAAAGCCACAAATGCACACAGTGGACTGGAATAGTGAAGGTGATGGCCCCACAGAGTCCTAGGGCTGGGATGTCATCACCAGCCACTTCAGGCCAGCTGTGACGACGCCCGGGTAACCTCTTCTCTGGGCTCAGGGCGGTGAACTTAATGCACGTGAGCCAACTCTATGACTATGGCTTAACCATGCAGCAAGCACAGCTGTGAGGCAGGGTTACATGAGATTTGAGAGCATGGCTTTGGAGTCCAAAGGCCCTGGGTTCAAATGCCAGCTCAGCCATCTCAGTTTCCTCATATGCAAAAAGGGGCTTATTCTAAGGGTGGTTCATTCAAGCACTTAAGAAATATTGTGCAGCATCTCCTAAGTGCCATGCACTGAGCTAGTTGCCAGGAGTATCATGGCAGGCAAAAGAGGCTCCATGGTCTCTGTCCTCATGCAGCTTAAGGAACTCTGAAGAGGACAAAATCAAAATTCCTTTTTTTAGTAAACGACAGATTCCCAATCAAAGCAACTGAAGCAAAAGGCAGGATTTGTGGGCTCACAATAGGACAGCTTAGCTGTCCTTCCAGACATGGCTGGACCCCGGTGCCCTCCTGCTAGTGCCGGGATCCTGGGAGTCTGACTTCTTGTTTCTGTTTGCCTTTGTGTTGCTTCTTGGCCGGCAGCTCCAAGCTCCCACCCCACCAGCCCAGCTGCCCCAGGAGAAAGAGAATTTTCCCTTCGAAAGCGTCCCAGGGCTGACTCCTACTGGCCAGATCAGGACACATGCTTGTTTTAGACCTGCTGCTGGGATCAAACATCTACTCCTGGGGGTGGTGGGCAGATGTCCAGTCCTGCTGGGCCCAAATGGACTGAGAGTGGGGAGCAGTGTTGCCCTAGTTCTCCCTCCCCATCAAGGAGTTATTACTAGGATGAGGAGGAAGGGACGATGGGTGGTAGTTAGTATTAACACAATATAGTATTGAGAGAGTTACTTCATGCAGCAGGTGAGTTCTTCTCTTACAGGGATGCAGAGGCTCATCATCGGCATGCCCTTGCACTTGAGGGGGTTGTAACAATACACTGGGGTGCAGCATCATCAGCAAGTACACATCTGAGGCACCACTGCCCTCTCCCAGGTGTGGAACCAGAGTGCCGTGAGGAAGTGCACAGACAGGGAGTGGGGCGAGATCTCACCATTATCACCACCATTCCCACCTTTGTAAACCCTGCCTGGGGCAGTGCCAGACAGAGACTCAGGCACCAGGTCATCCCTCTGTCTCTAAGAGAGGCTGCTCTGAGCCTGTGAGGGAAGCAGAGGAAGGGGGACAGCTGGTGCCACCTGCCCCCCCCTCCATGGTCTCAAGCAGGCCAGTGGTGGCATAAACACTGGGGTAGAACATGGGGGTTAATTGTGAGGCTCAGAGCTAGACACCCCTGGGCTCAATTGCCAGCAGGGTCACCCACTTCCTAGAGTCATCAAGTTTGCACAAGGCCGTGGATGTGGCCACAATGAGTACTCAGTTCATCCTTGGTGATGGCTAATGATGAAGATGATGGTGGTGACCACAAATCTCATACGGTGTAGGCTCTTCAGTTCACTGGCCCGGTCCTGACTGGAACTCCATTTTTCCAACATTTAAAGGTACTCTGGTTCTCACTCAGGGTGCAAGTGATTTCTCAAAGGGCTCCCTCCAGCACTACAGAATTCTTTCTGGGAGGAGCTCTGGTAGGGGCATTCCATTGATACTTGGGAAGTGCAGCTGGCCTACACCTGGCAGGGGCCTTCACCTGGCAGGGCCTCAGGCCACTCACCTGTATCCCCATCCCTCGGATGCGGATGCGTAGGGAGCTGACCTCTCACCCGGCACTTCTGCTCCCTGCTGGGGTTTCCTGAAGACACAATTGCTAGGTGCCATGGGCTCAGAGAGCCTGTTAAAGATGTCTCTCTAGCTTGTTTTACAGAACATTCGCCGCACGCAAGGCACCTCCTAAGAAACACAGTGGGAAGTATTACTTTCCCCTTTTCCTTCTTGGAGATTCCCAAAACCCAGTAGCAGCAAATTGACTAAAGGTTCTGAGAAGTCCTGCAATAAAGCTGCCCATTTCATTCCGTTTAACCCAGCATTTCCCAAATTTAGGTGTCCACAAGTCATATACCTACTAATATTTTGAGAATCTAAAGCATGGTGTGGGAAACTACAGTAGTGGAAGCATTAATGTCCTTCTATAATCAAACAAAAATAGATCCAGAAGGACACCTGGGTAAGCTCAGCGGTTGGACGTCTGCCTTCAGCTTGGGGCCCCAGGATCGAATCCCACATCAGGCTCCCCACAGGGAGCCTGCTTCTCCCTCTGCCTGTGTCTCTGCCTCTCTCTCTCTGTGTCTCTCATGAATAAATAAGTAATAGCAAACAAACAAAAATAGATCCAGAAGAAAAAAGACAGTAAATCCTGCACAACTTGATGTCACCGCACCTAAGGGGAACTAGTCACTCTCGTGGTACATGAGGAGGATCAGGGATATTTCATGCTGCCTATATAATGATTATTGATTGTGGCTAAGCACATCACACATGCCAAGGAGAAGATGGCATTTGCTAAGCCTCAGATGCCTTTCACTTGAGTCCTGGGGTGTGTCTGCTTGTTTTAGAGGTGTGATTTTCACCATGTGTCAGCATGGCTTTCTGTTCACGTGATAGAAGAGTGTGCTCAATACAAATGTGCCGTGCAGACACTGTAGGTGCTACAGGGTCAGTGTGACAGATGCTGTTGGTTGGTTCCCCTAACCCTACTCCTTCTGTCTTCCCTGCTAACTGAGGCTCAGTTTTGTTCAGGTATCCATCCCTTAAGGAAGGTGACCTGATATTCTGCTGGGAGTAAATTCTGAATCATGTAAGCCAATCGTGATGACCCCATTTCTTCCCTGCATGTTGACGTTATTCATGTGGTCCACATATGGCCAATGGTCAGGAAGGAACCACTGAAGTAGATTTCTTGATCCTTAAAAAGATCCAACTCTACGAGGCAGCTCCTGGTCTTCAGCAGGATGTTCTGGAGTCTGGAACTGTACCGGCTATCCTGCTAACAGCCTAAGGATGAAGCCAGCTCATGGCAGAGGGCTGAATCCACAGAAAACCTGAGAAAGAGAAACAGAGCACTGATGTACCCAGCGTGGAGCCCACTCTGCCAAAGGACTTCATGTCATGGGGCCAAATCTATCCTCTTGCTGCATGAGTCACTGAGGGGTGTCAAAAGTTCAGCTGAGCTGAGAGAGAGCTGTCAGGTGTCAGAGTAGCCAATTAAAGCAACAAGCCAAAAATGAAAGAGTTAAGCCTTTAACCACTTACTGCAAGAGTATGAGACAGTACAAGCAAGAGTCTAAACCAGAGGAAGCACTGGCTGGCCCTGTTTTATGTTTCCCATGGACAGTGAGCCTGACAGGTGGATCTTGCAGATATGAGGTTCTATCACTGTTTAGGAAGCCTAGAACATAAGGCTCCAAAGGTTTTATGGACCCTGGGGTGGGAGCTGAAGGACAAAGAGGAAGATCTAAGATTGGAGAAGTACTGGGGACTGAGTCAGAGTGAGGTTAATGTCTTCAGGGTTTCCCCTCCCAGGCCATAAGGAGGTCTCAGCAAAGGAAGCTGGAGAGCCCGCCCTAGAAGCCTAGAAGCAAAGGCACCAGGGTGGGGATGCAGATGCATGACTCTCATCAGAGACTTCAGGGCCCCAGCTGTCACCATGTCTGGTACAGAGAGGATAGCTTTCTCCTTCCATGGGGCCTGCTGTATAAATCTTGTGTAACTGTCTACAGTCCAGGTTTAAAAATCACACATAGATTTTTTTCACCAGGAACTAAACTCCTCAAGTGGGAGATTCTGTTACTTGCCATAGAAAACATTAAAACTAACACAATTTGGAATGCTTTAGCAACCAAGGACAGAAAACCCAATTTAGACTAGTTTAAAAAATAAAGGACACTCAATTAAAAAATGGGCAAGGGACTTGAGTCGACATTTCTTCAAAGTTGATCTCAAATGTCAAGCATATGAAAAGATGCTCAACATCATTAATCATCAGAGAAATGGAAATCAAAACCACAATGAGGTATCACCTCACACCCAGTAGGATGGCTGCTATAAAAAAAATAATAAACAGCAAGCGTTGGTGAGGATGTGGAGAAGTGGGAACACTCGCGCACTGTTGGTAGGAATGTAAAATGGTACAACTGCTATGGAAAACAATATGGCAGTTCTTCAAAAAATTGAGAACAGAACTACCATATGATCCAGCAATCCTACTTCTGGGTATACACCCTAAAGAATTATTAGCAGGGTCTTGAAAAAGATATTTGTACTCCTACGTTCACAATGGCAGTACTCATAATAGGCAAGAGGTGGAAGCAACCCAAAGGTCCATGGGTGGCTGAATGGATTGGTACATACATCCAATGGCATACAATTCAGCCTTAAAAAGGGATGAGAGATGCCTGGATGGCTCAATGGTTAAGCTCTGCTTTCATGATCAGGGCGTGATCCTGGAGTTCAGGGATCGAGGCCCACGTGGGGCTCCCTGAGGGGAGCCTACTTCTCCCTCTGCCTATGTCTCTGCCTCTCTCTCTCTCTCTCTCTCTCTCTCTTTCTCTCATGAATAAATGAATAAAATCTTTAAAAAAAATTATGAAATCCTGTCATAGGATAAACATGTATGAACTTTTAGGAGATTATGTTAAGTGAAATAAGCTAGTTATGAAAAGACACATATTTTCTGAATCCACTGATATATCTAAAGATATCTAAAGTAGTCAAATTCATAGAAATAGAAAGTAGAATGGTGGTTACCAGGGGCTGGAGAGAGAGAAAAAAGGAGAATTGTTTAATGGCTATAGAGTTTCAATTGCGCAAGATGAAAAGTTCTGGAGATCTCTTTCACAACACTGTAGATATGCTTAACACTACAAAATAGTCAAGATGGTAAACTTTATGATATATGCCTTTTAACCACAATAAAAAAAAAAGTAAGGAGAATTTATTAGCTGAGAAAAGTCAAAACCCAGAGGAGGAGTGAACTTCAGGTTAGGCTTGATCCTGTGGCTCAATTACAGGAAAGACCCTGTTTCTTTCTATTTCATCTCTGTCTTCCACTGAGGCTGCCAGCTTCCTGTTAGGGCTGCCTTCTGTTGGGTTGTAAAATGGCCACCAATAGCTTCTTTATTCATAGTGAGCAACAAGAGAGAATGTTTCTCCTGGTAGTTTTATGGGAAGAGCAAGAACACTTTTCCTCCTGGGTTCCTAGTAAACTGCTCCCAGTCTCCCATGAGCTCAATTTAGGTTATGTTTCATGAGCCATTCACAGTGGCCAAGAGGATGGGATATGCTGTTTGAATTCACCGGCCAGGGCTTGCTCTTGAAGCTGAGAGCCAGGCCTACTTTCTCCAGAGCACATGGTCTGTGTAGGAAAAGGTAATATACTCAGAAGAAAAAGGAGGTACAGGCAACTGTACCTATTTCTAGAAGAAATAGATGCTGGGCAGACTACAAGATGCAACTGCAAATTGCCTTGTGGCATATGGGTCACTGACTCAGTATTTAAAGAGTTCAAATTATTTTGGGGTAGAAAGTACCTGCAGGGGCAGCCCGGGTGGCTCAGTGATTTAGTGCTGCCTTCAGCCCAGGGCCTGATCCTGGAGACCTGGGATCGAGTCCCACGTCGGGTTCCTTGCATGGGGCCTGCTTCTCCCTCTGCCTGTGTCTCAGCCTCTGTGTATGTGTGTGTGTCTCTCATGAATAAATAAATAAAATAAAATCTTAAAAAAAAAAAGGAAGTACCTGCAGCTTTCCCTGTGTTCAGCCAGACTGACAGCCTTTCCACTAAGGCAATGACAGTTGACAAGAACATGAGATGAGTTGAGATGACGTGGCTTCTCTCAATATGTTAGCCACTCCCTGGTTGTTAAGTCAGTAGCTAGAGGTCTGACAATTGGTATTAAATTTTTCTGGTCCATGTGATGCTCCTCTTCTTTCCTGCCCTTTGTGGGATCAAGGGTGTGAGTCAGGAGAAGACAAGTGGAAGGAGTGGGCTTGAGAAATATACGTGACCTGGCATCATCCCGGTTCCTGGGAAAGCTAATGTTCTGCTTCTGTGACTTACTAACACTGTGAATTTGGGCAAGTTTGTGAATCTCTCTGATTCAGCTTTATTTATAAGACTGGAGGAAAGTGGCATCTGGGAGGCTCAGTCAGTTAAGCGTCCAACCCTTGATTTTGGCACAGGTCATGATCTCAGGTTTGTGAGACTGAGTCCCATGTCAGGCTCCATGCTCAGCATGGGGTCCTCTGGAGATTCTCCTTCTCCCTTTGCCCCTCCTTCCTGCGTGCATGCTGTCTCTCTCTGACCCCACCTCAAAAAAGCAAGTAAATCTTTAAAAAACCCCAAACCTGGAGTAAAGATATAATCAAATCGACAGGGTTGAGACAAAAATTAAATGGAATAAACAAGCTGGCAGGTAGAGGTACTCAATAAATGGCAGTTACTTTTGGAATTAATTTTTATTAGTGCACTTGTATGTTCCCAGTACTATGCCATGTGCTAGAAATATAGGATGCTATTTAATTTTTCCGACAGGTTTATGAGATAGGATTTTATTCCACATTTTACAGATGTAGAAACTGAAGCTCATAAAGATTATGTACTTTTATTTTTTCATGACAGTCAATTAAATGGATTCAAACAGGTACATCTGCTGCCTCAGATTGTATTGCCTCCTATAGTATAGATGAAAAGCCACATGTTCAATGGAGACTCACTAGCCCCCAAGGTGGTCTGTAAATGAGTTTCAGGGGTTCTTTGAAGCATCTTAAATTATATATAAACTTAGGCGTATAAAACCATTTTTCTGGAAAGAGTCTATAGCTTCCTCCTGAAACAGGAATTTTTGTAAGGAGTCATATAATGTAGAAGAGTTTCATTCTGTGTCTATCCATCCACCCATCCATCCAATATTTAACAAGGTCATTGTTAAAGAGATGCCACTAAATTAGATGTCAGGGCTACCTTTGAAAGATAATCTCTAATTAGATAAAAAATTTTTTTACATGAGGAAAACTTACTTCCCTTGATGAGTTGGTCTGTTTGCCTCCGGTAATGACCAGTATGTAAATTATCACAAATTTCCTTTGTACTTTGGTGGTCAGGAAGCTCAAAGTGAGAGGTGGGGGGAGAGAGAGAGAGAGAGAAAGAGAGAAAGGGGGAGGGCGTGAAATCAGCTTGTTAATTTTTATTTTTAAGAAACGGCTAAGATTTTGATTAGGATTGTGTGGAATCTATAGATCAATTTGGGAGAATTTATATCTTAACAATCTTAAGTCTTCTAATCCATGAATATGGTATATCTCCACTTATTTTAGACTTCTTTAATTTCTCTCAGCAATTTTTGTAGTTTTCAGTGTACAGGTCTTACACATATTTTGTCAGATATATCCCCAAACATTTACTTTTTTTGATGATATTGTAGATGATATTCTTCTTTTAATTTCCAATTATTTGTTGCTAATACATAGAAATGCAGTAGATTTTTGCACACTGACCTTACATATTATAAACTTGCCAAATTCACTTGTTAATTCTAGTAGCCTTTTGTAGATTTCTTAGGATGTTCTTTGTAGATGATCATGTTATCTGTAAGAACATGATTATTTTTTTTCTTTCTAGTATGAATGTTTTTTACTTCTTTTTCTTGCCTTAATATTCTGGGCAGAATCTCCCAGAGATTCTTACGTTAAATAAGAGTGGTGAAAATAGACATCCTTGCCTGTTTCCTGATTTTAGAAAGTATTTATTCTCTCACCATTAAATATATGTTTAGCTGTAATTTTTTGTAAATTCCATTTATCATTGGAGACACTTTTCTATTCTTCTATGTGCTGAGAGTTTCCACCAAGAATGTATGTTGTATTTTTTTCAAATGCCTTTTCTGCATATCTTAAAATAATCAAGTTTTTTTTTTCTTTTTAATCTGTTAACATGGAGAATTACACCACTTTCTTTTCAAAAGTGAAACTAATCTTGTATTCCTGGAATATTCCTCACTTGGTTATGATGTGTTATCTTTTTTATATATTATTGGATTCAATTTTCTAAGATGTTGGTAAGATCTTTTTTGTCAGGAGGAATATAAGTCTGTAGAGAGATATTATTAACTCTATTTCATTGTTAAGAAAATTGAAGCTCGAAATGATTAATAGATAAGTGAATAGTTGACTTTGAGAAGGCCAGGATTGGAACTTGGGTCTATGTATTTTGAAAAATGTCATGCTTTTACCACAACTTACAGTTTCTCAACTGAAAAGAAGGACTACACTTAATTTTTAAATAACCTCATGGATGGAATAAATCAAATATCAATGTAAGTAAATAACATATAAATTTACATTTATTCATTCCCATCAATTATCACATATATAATGCTACATTTTAAGTAATGCCTATTGGCTGAATACTGGATATTAGCTACCCTGCAAAGTGGAAGCAATCGCCATGTATGGTCCTCAGTCCTTTTGCACTCTGTGACACCTTCAGCAGTTCAGCAGCTGCCCAAAGCCTCCATGGTTACAAAGTCAGACATTATTTATCTCACACTTTGGAGGTCAATTCAGGGGTTAACCCAAGCTTAGGTCCTTCCTCCTTCGTCCAAGAAAAGATACAGATGTGGTAGTTAGAACCTGGAATGACATACTAGAATTAGGCATGGCGATTCATTCAGTTAACCAACAAATATTTACTGAAGACCTACTATGTACTAGGTAGTGTTCTAAATCTTGGGGTTAGGGGGATCCCTGGGTGACTCAGTGGTTTAGCACCTGCCTTTGGCCCGGGCCGTGATCCTGGAGACCCGGGATCCAGTCCCACATCAGGCTTCCTGCATGGAGCCTGCTTCTCTCTCTGCCTGTGTCTCTGCCTCTCTCTCTCTCTCTCTCTGTGTGTGTCTCCCAGGAATAAATAAATAAAGTCTTTTTTAAAAAATAAATAAATCTTGGGGTTACAATAGCAATAAAGTTGTCAAAATCTGTGCCCTTGTAGACTTTACATTCTAGTAAGTGATGGAGTAACACCTCCAGGTCAATTTAGGGATGAATACACTGCAAAACTTGAACTGGAAGAAAGTCTGAAGGAGCAGGTTATAAAGTGGATTTGTACCTGTTGAAACCCGCTACAGATGGCACAGCCTTCGGGACAGAATCATGGGTATTCTTGCCTGGTTGGTGTGTGGCAGGCTCTAAGGCTTTCTTTATCATTTGTTTGTTCACTAAACTTTGTATTATGGTAATAGTCATGTATATAAAAATGAAGAGTATAATACAAAGAATTATGAAGTTCTCTTCAGCCAGCTTCAGCATATATCCATGCAGGATAGTCTTACTCCATCTATACATTTACCTGCTCCCCTTCTTCCAGAATAATTTTGCAGTGAGCTCAGACATGAAGTACCTTTATTTGTAAACATTTCGGTATATACCTCTAATAGATAATCATTATTTAAAAAAACCATAGTAGTATTTTATCATAGCTAAACAACACATTAATTCATATCATTAAATTTTATTTTCCTAGTCATTTTATAGGTTTTTTTTTAACACTGTTTGAATCTGCATCCAAAAAATGTCCGTCTTGTGCAATTGCTTGAAATAACTTATAAGTCTCTTTCATCTATATGTTCTTCCCTCCTTCTTTCTTTAGTTTTTTTTTCAAATGGTTTGTTGTTAAAGAAACTGGATTATTTTTCCTATAGAATTTCCCACAGCCTGCATTTTGTTGACTATATGCCCATAGTGTCACTTAACATCTCCTCTGTCCCTTGTTTTTCTCCCAATTTGTATGTCAATGGGTCTCCAGTCACTTTTTTTCTTGGATTTGTAGTTATTTTCTAAATTCTCTCCCCTGTTTTTGTTCCAAACTTCTTTTCCTCCAATCACCTTATTTTTTAGTTTATTTTCCTAATTCTGGGGTGTGTTGTGCTTTCACAGCATCTGCCATTTTCTTAATTTCCTTTCACTTGTTTTGGAATATTTGAAATATTTTCTAAGCATTTCTTCCTAGCATGCTTTCATTGTGTGTAGGAACTTAAGTCTAACTTTTTTCTCTTAGGTTAACTTCTTTTTGTGGGTTTTCACTGAAGTGGGAATGTTAGTGGGAATGTTAGGGTTCGAAGCCAACGTTCAAGAAAGAATTCTTGAGACATCTTTGGTGCAAAAGGGTGGCTTTATTAAAACATGGGGACAGGACCTCTGGGCAGGAGGAGCTGCACTAGCATCATGAGGAGTGACCCAACTTTCAGATTGGGAGGGGTTAGGGATAGCGTAAGCATCCCAGTTTTTTTGGAAACAAGGTTTCCAGGATCCTGAGGAGACTAGTGATTGTTAGGAAAAGTGATTTATTACTGTTTAGTAAACTCTCAGTCATGAGACCCTTGAGATGTGTATTGGTGGGCCATATGTTTGGGGGATGTTTGCTAACATGTATCATGAGGGGGATATAGATTTTTTTTTAAAGATTGTATTTATTTATTTATTCATGAGAGACACAGAGTGAGAGGCAGAGACATAGGCAGAAGGAGAAACAAGATTCCCATGGGGGGCCTGATGTGGGACTTGATCCTAGGACCCTGGGATCATGACCTGAGTCAAAGACAGATACTCAACCACTGAGCCACCCACGTGCCCTCCAAAGGAATTTTTACCTTCAGGTAGACTTACAGGATCCTGGTGGTTGGACTAAGACTGCCTTTTGCCATTAGCAAAGTATCATCATCAAGGCAGCTGAGTCCCTAGAGGAAGGTCACTCTGCCTGTTTCAAGGACTTGTCAGTGGACTGTAGGGAGTAAGGGAATTTAACAATTTTTCTTCTGTCCTGTTTCCCACATCATTCACCACAGTGCTTTTCTGTTGTTCATTTTTTAAATGAAACTGATGTTTCTGTACTTCAAGGAGCAAAGGGTATGCCAGGACAGCCTCTCTAGTTTATAGGCTCTAGAGCTCTCTCTTCTGTTGTACTGACAAGAAATAAACAAAAATCTCCCAACATGTTGAGAGCTACGTCCTTTGTTCCTCCACTCCCCCCAGCCAATTTATCTGGTTCTTCTTCCCTTTCCATATTCTTCTGCTAAGATATTCCTCAGTACAAGGCGTTGTATGAGTAGGGAGTTTATTCACTTTGAGAGTGCATGGGGCCCAAATCGCTCCAGCACCATCAAATCTTATTGCACTGTGGTCCCATTGCACTTGACCATGTCTTGGGTTTGCAGAACCCTCTCCTTGTTTCAGCTGTTGTACTCAGATTGACTTGCTGAGCCCTCCAGTGAACCCCTACTGATTTTGTGATTTCTCCCCATACTCAGCATCTTCAAAACTACATCTTCTTCTCTACTCTCTCTCGGTGTGCATGGATGCTGCTGCCACGCAGATCTTCAACTGTAGATGCTTTGTCTAGGCCTGTTAGTATCTGGTGCTTGGAAGATTGCCTCATCACCGAGTTTTGTGGTAGACACTGTCCATGGCTTTTATCTTTGCTGTTTTAGCTGTTCTATTTTATGGGGAGATTTGGGAAGATTCTAAAACTACCTAGCCATTTCCATCCCTTTTTACTTCCTCTTGGTTCCATGTGACATGCCACGAGAGTAGATGAGTGACTGGGTTGGATTATTTAGAAGTTTAACTCAGTGAAATACTCCAACTTTTCTCCCAGGCCTTGGATTGTTTGGTGCTTTCTGGAAAGCAAATAGGGCAAGAAAAAGTGGACAGAGAGAATGCCAAGGGATAGCATTTGGGTTTGGCTTAGGCATGAGAGCCTGCCTAAGGGTCAAAATACTGAGTTGAATCTCTGACACCTCTTCTCCCCTACACTGGCCAGTTTCTCAAGGTGAGAAAGAAATCACACAGGAAGTAAAAGGAAAACAGTGCTAAAAACAAAAATTCTAGCGAACTGCCTGGGAATTCCCCAATATCAAACATCCCCAGATTTGCATTTGACTCCAGCTTTGTATTGTTGGGGGAAAACCACACAGCTTCTCTCCCAGCCGCCCCTCCCTCTCCTCCACCCCCTCTCTCCCCTCCCCCACCTCTGCCTTCACTCCATTTTCTTGTGCTTCCTGGGTGGTGCAGGGTTGTGATGTCTTGAATACCAAGAGTGAGGCTGAACATATGTGAACCTTTCCTAATCCTGCTAATCTTTCTTCAAAAACCTTTCTCAAAGTATAGGCAACATCCAGATTGTAAAAAGAGAGCAGAGCAAGCCTGAGCATTTTAATGACAAATAATCTTTGTCCGAGGGGGAGGGAGCCGCTAGCTCAGCTGGAGATGGAGCTGATGAACTACAGCAGGTAGAAATAACTGCCGTATTACCTCATGTAATCTCCACCATTCAGGGGCAGCTGAGGGCTGAATGCAGGAAGAAATCAACTTTGCTTTTAAACTGGAGACTTTGCACCCACGACGACTATTAGGCGGTAATTAGTTGTGACACAGAATTACCAGCCCCACAATGGTAGAGGCAGCCTTACGAGGCCTTTGAAGCTGATTAGAGAAACTGAATGGATGCTACTTGCGATTTAAAAAATCTGTTTGGATGTGAGCGTGAGTGAGAACGTCCCTCCTTTCTGTTCCTTGCTCTCTCCCTTCCCACTCTACAATGAACTTCTCCAGAGAGTAGCTCTCTGCAGTTGGACACATGTTTTTCCTGAGGCTAATGTTCCTTAAGATGGATCAGATACTGACCCATTGGTTTTTGGATTTTACCAAACAGAAGGGAGGTGACTTTGTAGATTCCTTTGACAGAGAAGATTCACGGAGATTTACCAGGTCTACAAAAAAAAAAAAAAAAAAGGAAAGGGATTTGGGGCCAACTGAAGCAGCCAATCACACATGGCTCTGAGAGGTACTCAGAGCTCATGGAAATCAGTCTGTCAAGAGGCCAACATCCAGGGCTGGGAGAATAAGACATAATCTCATAGAGATGGATGTGCCAGGTATGTGGCTTGCTTGGATGGAGACTCTGGTTCCCTAGACTCAAACCCCTAAGGGGAAGGTTGTGTCTGCTGCTCCTCTGCCCACTGAAGTACCCTCTAGATGACCGCTGACAGCAAAACTTCATCCCCTTTGGAGGTTTACAGGTCCAGGTGGTGGAGGTATTTCCCAGCAAATTGTTCATGTCTGCCTTTTCGGAGGTCTCTGCCAGGTGAGAATGAAGGCTCCCAGGAAAGGAGTTAGGGGTTGTGAGCTTACTCGCTGGGTTCCTTTGCTAGAGAAGCCAGGCTGGGCGACAAAGTGAAGAAACTCCGTGAGTTGTTCCATTTCAGGGCGCTGTTTCAAATAGCTGTGGAATAAAAACAAACAAACAAACAAACAAAAAAAAACAAATAGCTGTGGAATCTGTATATCCGTGTCCCTGGCTACATCTGTCCTACTCTGTAGCTAAATATAGCTAGATGATAGATAATTACATAATACACTTGTAAATTCTAAATATAGTTCATATATATTTAGAGGGGGTTGCTATAATTAATTTAGGATATGTGTATAAAGTTAAGGCAACTTCTCTCTGTTCTTTAAACAAAATGGCCTTCTTCGCCCAGGCGATGGGCTTTTACTACCTGGTACTACTGCCCCTTGAGCCACAGAAGAATGCAGCTTCTCTGTTTGGTAATCGATTTGCTGTGTAACTGGAGAAAGAACCACAGTGCAATCATTTTGTAGCGGAAATGATTCCAACGTGGGAATTAGGCCATATGTATAAAAAATGTGGACTTGCAATACATTTGTAATTTCAGAAGGTGAGAAAGTATAGGCACTTTCAGGGCTGGATACTGATCTCATCTTTGTATCTGCAGCACTCAATGCAGCACCTGGATTTTATACATGCTTAATAAATATTTGTAGAAAGGAAGGAGGGGGAGAGGGAGTGAGAGAGAGAAATGGAACAGCTTTGATGCCCAATCTCTGTGGGCTTTAGATAAATAGGTCTTTAGTTTTTAAAGAATGTGAAAAAAAAAAAAAAACTCTGTAGGAACAAAAGCCCTAAATGAATACCAAATTAAATGGTATTAATCATTTTTAATGATTAATTAAACCATCATTCCAAATGAAAAATTCTCTTCGTTGATAAATATCATGTATTTTTATAGTTGTGAATAGTTTATCTGTACTTTCCCATTTTACTCACTTTTAATTGTGAAAATAATTTATTAAAAAGAAAACCTAACCAATTAGAAGGTATATAAAACAAAACTGGAAGTTCCCTTTCTCCCACCACTGGATTCCGAACTCCTCCCTTTGGGAAAACTCTGCTAACAGTTTGATAAGTAAAATACCTTTTTATTGGCTTTATCATTTACTGCTCATCGTGTACCTCTTCCAAAAAGAGGAGTTGAAGGGGCTTATGAGGAGTATACCTAGGGAATAAAAAGGGAAATAAAAAGTGGGAAGTTCTAAAAAAAAAAAAAAAAGTGGGAAGTTCTGAATGAAAGGAGAAACAAATAATAATATACTCTAGGTGAATGTAATTAACATTTGTTGTCATTCATTCATATCATTCATTCAATGCATGTTCTGACCTATGCACTGGGTCCTTGGATTATTGTGGTAAACAAAATAGAACTCTAGTAGGGGAATCAAATGTCAAACCACATATAGGGACAGACTCTGATAAATGCTCAGGGAGATTGTTTCTAGATGGACGACGGATGCTGTTCAAAGACCTCCCAGGGAAATAACATCCTGGCCACGCCCTGAAAGATGGGTCGGTGTTAGTCACATGAAAAGATGTAGAGAAGACTTGGTATACTGGAGGCCCGAAGAAAAAGATTTGTGAAGCTGGAGGCCAGTAGAACCCAACAAACAAAGGGAAATCCAAGATTGGAGAGGTAGGTAGGAGGCAGGCAGTGCATGGATTTGTGGGCTATTGTATGGCTTGAATTGTATCCCCCCAAAAAAGATATGTTAGAGTCCTAACCCCCAGTACCTCGAAGTGTGGCCTTATTTGGACATAGAGTGTTTCCAGAGGCAATCAAATTAAAGAGGTCATTAGCGTGGACTCCAATCCAGTATGACTGGTGTCTTCATAAGCAGGGAGAATTTGGTCACGGAGAGGCGTGCATAGAGAGAAGACCATGTGTAGAGACACCTATAAACCATGGAGAGAGGCCTGGAACACACTTCCCCTCACAGCCCTCAGAAGGAACCAACCCTACTGACAACCCTACTGACATCTTGATTGCAGACTTCTAGCCTCCAGAACTGAGAGAGAACAAATGTCAGTTGTTCGAAGCCATCCAACATGTGGTACTTGGTTACGGTAGCCCTAGCAAACTGGCACAGCCATGCTGAAGCATCTGTGATTTACTCTAAGGGCAGTGAGACACCTTTAGTGTTTCAACTGAGGAGTGACATAAGGTCACAAAGGTCACAGGAGCTACTGGGTGAAGAACACAGGATTGGCAGAGGCTAGGGCAGATCTGTTTCGTTGCCCCTGAAGGCAAAAAAGAAAGCATTCATCATTTACATCATTTTTTTGTAGCTCACTAAACATATAAGGTTTGAAAGAAAATATTTTTTTCCTTTAGACTAAAATTGAAAAGAAATTTTCACGTAGTACTCCCATGCAAAGATATATAAACAATACAAACTCCACATTTTTACCAAAACACAAAACCATTCTTCTCACATTGCTGTTTCTTATACTGTTCCTTGGTCACAACCCCAGAACCCAAAGTGAAAGCATCCTTTCCTTGGGGTGGTTTGGGGTGTTGTGCGGGGGTTGGAGGATGCTCTCTGTTCTTTCAGGACCCACATTTTTGTTGTTGTAAGGCTGGTCAACGGTTAATCAAATTAAGTGCTTTTATGTTTAGGTAATACTTCTCAAACCGTTCATTTTGTTTTTCATTTATGTTTTCTTTCCTTGATTGGTTTCCTCATTTTTTTTTTTTTAATTTCTAGTCATCTACTTTCTTAGGCTTTAGTTTTTAAAAATGTCACACTTCCAGGGACACCTGGGTGGCTCAGTCGTTGAGGGTCTGTCTGCCTTTGGCTCAGGGCCTGATTCTAGAGTCCTGGGATTGAGTCCTGTATGGGGCTCTCCACAGGGAACCTACTTCTCCCTCTTCCTATGTCTTTCTCTCTCTCATGAATAGATAAAAATCTTAAAAAAATTTTTTATTTAGAAAGTCACACTTCCAAAAAAGTGGCAAACACAGCATTATAGACTTCTACATATCCTTCATTCAGGTTCCCCAATATTCACATGTGGCCATGCTTGCTTAACTAGTCTACTTCTTTCTCTCTCTTTAAATATATTCTGAAGCCTTTGATGGATGCGTGGGTGGCTCAGTCAGCTAAGCATCTGCCTTCAGCACAGGTCATGATCTCAGGGTCCTGGGATCCAGCTCTGTATTGGGCCCTGCACTCAGCAGGGAGTCTGCTTCTCCACTCTCTGCCTGTCCTCCCTCCCCCCTTCCCCCCTTTTTGTGCTCTCTCTCAAATAAATAAATAAATAAAATATTTAAAAATAAATAACTATATTCTGAACCCTTTGAGAGTAAGTTATGTGTACTTTATCCTGACAATATTTTTATCTGGTTATTGTGTTCAGAAGTTCCTTTGTTACTCAGGTAGTATGTTTAAATTGCTTTAATTTCTGACACACTTTAACAGTTTGTCATTTGGGTTCCTGGGTGGCTCAGTCGGTTAAGCATCTGCCTTTGGCTCAGGTCATGAGTCCAGAGTCCTAGGACTTGATTCCGGCTTTGGGCTCCCTGCTCAGTGGGGAGTCTACTTCTCTGTTTCCCCTGCTCATGCTCTCTCTCTCTCTCATGCACTCTCTCTCGCCTCTCTCTCAAATAAATAAATAAATAAATAAGTCTTAAAAAAAACAGTTTGCAATTTGATTGCTTTGAGGTTAAATATGACATACAGAATTCCTACCTTTTGAAATTGACTACTTATTTATTTTTAAAGATTTTATTTATTTATTTATTTGAGAGACAGAGAGTGGAGTGCATGAGAGAAAGAGAGAGAGAGAGCATAAGTAGAGGGGGAGAGGAAGAAGAAGAAGCAGACTCCCTGCTAAGCAGTAAGCCTGATATAGAACTCGATCCCAGGACCCTGGGGATCTTGACCTGAGCCCAAGACGGATGTTTAACTGACTGAGCCACCCAGGCACCTGACTAAATATTTATTTAAATGGAAGAATGTTGTGAAAGCTTTTTTTTTTTTTACTAATAAGATTAAGGGAAATATGTGTTTCCTTATTCTCCCAATTGGTTTTTTTTACATGTGCTAATTTTGTCTTACTCTCTATGATTGCTAAATTGTCTAATTTTTTTCTTCTGATAATGTTTCATCAATTATAGGCATATTACAGTCTATATTTTTCCTTATATCTATTTTGTTTTTCCTTTTATATGTCTTGCTATTCTGCTGTCTGGCACAGAATAAATGAAATATTCTGATGCTTCTGATGTCGAATGTATGTTGACTTTTACTTAGTGTTCTTGTTTTCTGTGAAAGATACTTTATTTGACTCCATTATTGCAGCACATGGTGTTTTCTGGGTTATCCCTAATCAACATTATCAAATTGCGAATCCTGGGCATTCAGAGAAAAATCTCAAAACATAGAGAAGGAGTGATTGGGTTTCCTGGAGGGGTCATCTTTCCAAATGGCATCCTGAAATGTACATCTGTCCTCTTCAGAGACACAACATGTTCTCCACAGAGGGAAACAACAGCACCAAGAAAGTTGATGGTTAAACCAACTTGCAGGATGTTCTGTTACTAGAGCTCCTGTACACAAATGTACACTTGGTGCAGAGGGGGCTTCCAGTAAATGGCAGATTTTCTTGGTTTTCACAGCAATCCTGTGAGATGCAGACTATCACCCCCAATTTACATATGAAAAGACTTAAGTTTACATTAGCTAGTGAAAAACTGAAGGATCCAGGATTCAAATTCACATCTTTTTTACTCCTGTTCCACAATCTTACCACTGCCCTATATGGCCTCTTGGTGTGGTGCCTTCTCCCCTTTTTAAAGATTTTTAAAGTTTTTATTTATTTTTTAAAGATTTTTAAAAATATTTTAAATTATTTATTTATGAGAGACAGAGAGAGAGGCAGAGACATAGGCAGAGGGAGAAGCAGGCTCCCTGTGGGAAGCCTGATGTGGGACTCAGTCTCAGGCCCCTGGGATCATGATCTGAGCCAAAGGCAGATGATTAACCACTGGACCATCCAGGCATCCCCGTTATGTAAATTTCATATCAATAAATAAATTAGAAAACAAACAAACTAAAGGGCATAGCCTTTCCATGGGATCAACCAGGAAACTACCCATATTCCTTACAAATTCTTCTTTATAAACAGCTTCCAAGCCTTTGAGGAGGTGAGACTTCCCTTTTTAGGAAAGCTTGCATTGTGGGTTGAACTGTGGACACCCCTCAAGCCCCGAAAGATATGTTGAAGTCCTAATCCTCCAATATCTCTGAAGGTGATCTTATTTGGAAATACGGTTTTTGCAGGTGATCAAGTTAAGATGAAGTCTTAACTTCATGTGGGACTTAATCCCAGGTCTCCAGGATCATGCCCCGGGCTGAAGGTGCACTAAACCGCTGAGCCACCCGGGCTGCCTGATGTGATGGTTTTGGACGTAGGGTCTTTGGGAGGTAGTTAGGTTTAGGTGAGGTCATGAGGGTGGAGCCCATGCTAGGATTAGTGGCCTTATATGAAGAGGAAGAGAGACTAGGTCTCTCTCTATCTCTTTCTATGTACCACTTACAGACATAGTAAGAAGGAGGCCATCTGCAAATCAGGAAAAGAGCCCTCACCCAATAACCAAATCATCCGGCACCTTGGTCTTAGATTTCACAGCTTCCAGAACTATGGGAAATAAATGTCTGCCTTTAAGCCACATGCCAGTCTATGGCATTTTGTTATAGCAGCCTGAGCTGACTAAGACACTGGTAAACCTCAGAATAGAGAAGAGACAAGGAAAGAATCTCCTCTCTGGGTTGTAGAGAGAGCATGGCTCTTTGGACACCTTGACCTTGTACTTTTGGCCTCCAGAACGGTGAGAGAAGAGATTTCTGTTGTTCTAAGTCACCCAGTTTGTGGTACTTTGTTATGGCAGCCCTAGAAAAAAAAAAAAAGAGTAAGTATACTACTCCTGGTAACAGAAAGGATTTAAGATGATTTAAAAGAATCTGGTAAATATGATAAGAAAAAAAATAAAGATGACAATGAATGGTAGTCCCAGGAATATAACATTGTAACTTCATGTTTTAAAGGCCCTTTAATTCTATGCCATTCCAAATATACAGAAGTGATAATGGGGAAAAAACTCAAGAAGAGAAATCTAGAAAGACATCATTGAAATAAATATTAGGTAAGTAACATGTCCTTGGACCAGAAATGAGAGAACCCAACATGGAAGCAGGGCTGAGTGCTCAGGTGTGTGCTGGCCTCTGGGTTCAGATATAGGGGAGGCGGTTCCAAGATTAACTCCTGTGCTCAAAGAGGGACTCAGGGTGTACCAGCTGTGATGGGGGACCACTGGGCTAGGGCTTCCCCAGCAGTACAGGAGACTTGGAGAATGTTGCCACAGCTGTCTGGGGCCAGTGCTTTCAGCTAACTGTAAGCTCAGGGAGGTGGGAGGAAGCAGAGGGACCTCCTGGCCATGTCTGCAGAGCCCCAACTGTCATATAGCCTCTGGCTCTGGCCCTGGGACCCCGAGACCTGTGGGCTAAGTGGTTGAGTGATGGTGAGTGAGCACAGAAAACAAGGAGAAGTCTCCACTTAAGATGACTCTGCAGACTAAAATTTCAACTGAAGAAAACTAATGCTAAGAAAAAGCAAAAAAAAAAAAATTTTTTTTTAAATCAACAACCTGGAAAATGAATCCTTTTTTGAGATTGTATTTCTTTGAGAGAGAGAGTGAGAAAGGCAGATGAGAACAAGTTGGGGAAGAGGCAGAAGGAGAAGCAGACTCTTCATTGAGCAGGGAGCCTGACATGGGGACCCCCGGGATCATGACCTGAGCTAAAGGCAGATCCTTAAAGACTGAGTCACCCAGGTGCCCCTGATAAATGAATTCTTAAAGAAATGAAAATAATAACAAAATCTGAACATGGCTTTCAAATAATATGGTTTGGGGCCTCCCAGAGACATAGGATGAGAAATTAGCAGACAAGCAGTGGCAGAGACTGGAAGTACAGGTGGACAGGAAAAAAAATGGTTTCAAGTTCTTGGAATGAAAAATATGATCACCAAAATACAGAACTCAGGAAATGGGATTAAACTCTGCACTGGAATCAACTGAGGAGAGAAATGGTTAACTGCTTTGAAGGATTTACCCGGGATGCATCTTCAAGAGATAAACAGAATAAAAACTGTGAGAACAGTTAAGAAAATTAAAAAACTGATGGAAGAGCTCCACCACATACCTCATAGATGGTTGAGAATGAGATTGGTGGCAAATTCAGGTGAGGATGTTCCAGGTTAAGGAGAGATGCAAATCCTCCACTAGCAAGTGCACTGCAGATGCCATACTAGGTCAACGAGTACTAATCAATCCCTAATAAAACAGAGGTTTAAAAAGGCAGGCTTTAGTAAGAAGACAAGCACAAACAAATGAAACTTGGGCTGAGAATAGATGTCACATTAGCAGAAACGGACATAAGAGGTAGTGGAGGTGTTTTCCAAGGCTCCATTTGCTCCAAGAAGGTTCCATCCCGATCATACTACTTTGGAGGAGTTAGCTTAAACCCGAGCTTATGTCAGTTCCATGGAACCAACCAGTTTAGGACACTCACAGTTACCAGTCCCTTCCCACCAACCTGAGAACCCTAGAGACCTACATCTCCCAACAAAGGACGAGGTGGGTGGGAGGCTACAGATGTTACTGGAAGAGCCGCTCAGAGAACATCAGTGACACAGGTGTGGGGAGGTTGGGCAGACAGTGAGGGGAGTGAACCCTGGAGGTCCTGTGGGACCTTTGAACTGGTCTTCCCAGCCAGCCAAGGAGCCAAGGAGCTCAGGTCAAGACCATGCATAATACCCTGTAATCCTAGTACATGGTTGACAACCAGAAGACCCTATTGCAGACAACAATAATTGCTAGAATGGCTACATCCAGAGCTTTGTGGTAGTGGTAATGAACTTGGGTTCTCCAGCAAGCTGATCTGGCTCAGAATCTTGGCTCCTAGGATGCCCGGGTGGCTTAGTGATTGAGCACCTGCCTTCAGCCTAGGGCATGATCCCGGGATTCCGGGATCAAGTCCCACATCAAGCTCCCTGCAGGGAGCCTGCTTCTCCCTCAGCCTGTGTCTCTGCCTGACTCATGAATAAATAAGTAAATAAATCTTAAAAAAAAAAAAAAAGAATCTTGGCTCCCTCACTCATTAGCTGTGTGACCTTGGCCAAGTTTCTAATTCTCTCTGAACCTGCAGCTAAATATCTGTGAAACAAGTGTGGTAAGTGTACCCGTCCCTTGGGATGATGTATATGGAGTGCTTGGCACAGTGATTGCTACTTATCAAGCAGGCTATCAATAATAGCTGTGATTACTTTTTTAAAAGAGGGGACTGGGCAGATGTGTTAGATTTCCACAGCCAGTCGGAGAGAGAACCAGTATCTGAATAGGCTGTCGCCACCATTACTAATCACTGATTTTCCTTCTGTACTTTCTCTCCATCTCTAGTTGTTTCTCTTTCCATTCAGATTTCTCTTATCTCCCTTTCCAAAAAATTCCCAACAGGGACGCCTGGGTGGCTCAGTGGTTGAGCATCTGCCTTTGGTTCAGGTCCTGATCCCAGGGTCCTGGGATCGAGTCCCATATCGGGCCCCCAATGGGGAACCTGCTTCTCCTTCTGCCCATGTCTCTGCCTCTCTCTGTGTGTCACTCCTGAATAAATAAATAAAAGTCTTTTTAAAAATGTCAAAAAAAAATTCTCAACTCTCAGGAGAGGCTCTGTCATTAGTCATTTACACAATAGTGTGAACTAATCACTATTACTTCCTTTATTTGGGGCAGGAGAGGATTGCATCTGGAGTCTTATCTCTAACCTTGGGCTGAAGGTACAGTATCACCTTGGAAAGAGCTTCAGGCAACACTGAGTAAGCACCTGAGGTGTATGGTGGACTCAGCATTCTTGCTGTATTAGTGCTGTGTTACAGTCTTAAAAAGTAGACCTTTCTTTTCATTACACTGCTTGCTTGTCTTCTCCATCTTCCTCCTCTTTGACCCTCTCTCTGTCTCTGTCTCTGTCTCTGTGTCTCTCTCTCACACACATACAGCCATTATCATTAGTCTTTATTCCGAGCCATTTGAAAGCAAGCCACACCCCCAACTCTCCTAAATTCTCCTGTATGTGCCTCCTCCCAAAACAACAACCCTTTCCTGCATGACCACAGCACAACTTTCCCAGGCAGGGAATCACCACGGACACGCCGTATCTTTCAATCTACAGACTCTACTCAAACTCCTCCACTGTCCTGGTGACATCCCTTCTTCGTTGCCGGTCCAAGACCCCATCTGGGAACATGCATTGTATGTAGTTGTTGTTGTCTCATGCGTCTGTCTTGATCTGTCTTTCCTTGTTTCTCATGTCTTTATCAGTTTGAAAGTACATGCTTTTCATTTTGTAGGATAACCTTAGCCAGGGACTGTCCAGTGTTTCTGGACTGTCCAGTGTCCAGTGTTTCTTTTGACCAGATTCAGGCCAATCATGCTTGGCAGGGGGACCCCCCCCCCCGGATGGTGCTGTGTTCTCTCCATGTATTTCAGCAGGTGGCACCTGGCATCCACCCACCCCCACCACCGTGAACCCTAATTACCTGGCCAAATTGGTATCTGCCAGGACTCTCCACTGTGTAGTCATCATTTTCCCTGCATATATAATTAGTATTTTGTGGGGAGGTCATCTGAGATTATATCTTGTTCTACCTCCTGTCCAATCAATTGCAGCTAGGATGATTGCTAAATGGTGATAAACTATTTCCATAATTCCTTCTGGAATTATAATAAAAAACAGCTTTGGTGTGATGCAATTCATAAATCATATAATTCATGTGTTTCCAGTGTACAATTCAGTGCCTTTCTGTATATTCCCAGAACTGTGCACCCATTTCCTCAATCAACTTTAGAACATTTTCATTACCGTCAAAAGGAACCCCACACCACTTAGCTGGCACCTCCAGGATCCTCCAACATCTACAGCCCTGGGCACTGCTTTCCATTCAGTCTCCGTGGATTTGCCTGTTCCAGACATTTCATAAAAATGGAATGGTACAGTATGGGGTCTCTTGTGATTGGCTTTCTTTCATTTGGTATAATGTTTTCAAAGATATCCATGTTTTATAGTACATTTATCAGTTCATATATATTAAAAAAATAATAAATAACCCTCGCCTGTAAGGCTGCAAAAACCAATATGTAGATAAAACACTAAGTACCACGCTGTATGCTGGGTAAGTGCAAAACGAGGGACAATATTGTTGTTGCTATGCTGACCTCTCAGTGAAATGCAGATATGAGGGTGAGGGAAGGTGGAACACAGGGAGCAGGGTCTGGAGTTTGTGTACTTAAGAAAATATTCTCAGCTAATAAGGCTAACCCAGCCCCCAAGAGCTGAGACTCAGGATTTAAGTCTTCTGGAGCTCACCATCTAGCCACCTTATAATACAGAACCACACCAGGAAAACTGGAAATAAACCAACGAAAATTAAAAACCTTCCCATTGTACAAAATACAAGCACCGAAACGCATGCCTGCTGTTCATCAGAAAATGCTTTCATTTCTTAATGTTAAATTATCATTTTAATATTAATTCATAATTATTGTGTGTTTACTATACTCCAGGCCCTGCCCTGAGCATTTGCTACATATCACTCCATGTAATCTTTTCAACAGCACCCCCAAAGTAAACGTGTTCCCATTTCCACCTTAGAGATGAAGAAATGGAGGGACAGGAGAGTGAAATAATTTGTCCAGGGTCACAGAGCTAGAGTTTTGACACTTACTCAGGGACCCGTTGACAGGCGTTGTTATCCGATTTCACAAGCCAACAGAGAGAGCAAAACAGAATGAAGGCAAGGTGCTCCTGCAAGCAAAAGTGACGGCTATAGGACACAGGGAAGCTGTAAAAAGCAGACAGGAAATGTCCCAACCGTCGTGTGGCTCAGAGCCCACAGTGCGGGGAAGAGGAGGAGGAGGAGTGGCCCAGAGCTTCATTGTCCTGTGGTCTACAGAGCACTTGCACACTTGTTTCATTGGACCCTGAGTCAATAAAGACAGTTCAATCCAATTTGGTATCTTCTGCTTAAAAAAAGGATGCGTGCAACCCAACTGAGGAGGAGAGGTTCTTATTTTTGAAAAGTTGTTCCTTTAAAAGAGTGGAAAAAGTATCTATTACTTTGAAAGTTAATTGAGGTAAATAACATAATGTGCCAGGTTATGAAGTGCCTGACCTAGACAAGGAGATGTCATTCCTGGTTGATGGCTAGCGCCAATTTGGTATTTCGATGTTTTATATAAGGCTCACTTCTTTTTTTAGTTCAAAGATTCATTTCTTTATGAGAGAGAGAGAGAGAGAGAGAGAGAGAGTGGTGGGGAAGGGGCAGAGGGAGAGAGAGAGAGAATCTCAAGCAGACTCTGCACTGAGCGGGGAGCCTGACGCAGGGCTCTACCTCACAACCTGTGAGGTCATGACCTGAGCCAAAACTAAGAGTCAATGCTTAGACTGAGTCACCCAGGTGTCCCTAAAGCTCTCTTCTCCAGATTTTATTCAAGTCGAGGGTGATGAACTCATTTTTCCTAAAAATCACTTGCTCCTCCCTCATTCTTAGCTGTGAATGGTGACTTCTTTTCTTTTCTTTTCTTTTCTTTTCTTTTCTTTTCTTTTCTTTTCTTTTCTTTTCTTTTCTTTTCTTTCTTTTCTTTTCTTTTCTTTTCTTTCTTTTTTCTTTTCTTTTCCTTTTCTTTCTTTTCTTTTCTTTTCCTTTCCTTTCCTTTCTCTTTTCTTTTCTCTTTTTTCTTTTCTTTTCTTTTCTTTTCTTTCTTTTCCTTTCCTTTCCTTTCCTTTCCTTTCCTTTCCTTTCCTTTCTCTTTTCTTCTTTTCTTTTCTTTTCTTTTTTTTCTTTTCTTTTCTCCCTTCCTCTCTCCTTTCCTCTCTCCTCTCTTTTCCTCTTCATCTGGTGGCGCTAAAGACCGGAGGCTGACAGGTGGAGGAGGTGCAGAAAGAGGTGGCCGCGAAGCCACAGGGCATCTGAGCTCAGTGACTTCGCAGGGGTGTGAGATGTTGGCTTGCACCTCCCTCCCTCCTGCCTCTCCTTGAAGGCAAACCATGGAACGCTCTTGGGGGCTCCAGCCCATAGGCTCAGACTCCTGATTTCCCCCATAGCCCTTCCCAGATCTGGAGGGGAGGGACCCTGGGGCACCCAGTCCCTCTTGAGCTGCATCCCCCCCGCACCCCCCCCACCCCGCCTTCCAGCTGTGATTTATTGGAGGGGTCCTGGAGCAGAGGAGGCGTTGTCTGTTTTTGTTTTAATGGTAATTTACAGCTCGGCCTGCCCTCATGGTCACCTTCCCCTCTGCTCAAGTAGGTGAACACAATGTCTCCGTCTTGGTCGCCGCAGAAAGGGGGCTTTCTCCGAGGGTGCCATGAATTGGCCGCGGCTGCGCCCCTGACAGCCGGGCAGGGGGCGATTAGCCGGCACAGATGAGGGCCATTAGCCAAATGGAGTGTGCCATCTTCACAGCACAAATATTTTCCCCGGCCATAATACCCTCTTAAGGAGACCTCAAGTGGCCCGGCCTTGTCACCAGCTCTTCCAGGCACACCACCAATCGTTTTTACTGCTGCTGGCGTTTGCCGGGAGGAGAGGGCAAGAGGAAGGCAGGGCCTGAGAGCATCCCAAGAGATCTTGGCCCTTGTGGCCCTATTGTACTTTCTCTTGAAGACAAAGAACGCCCAAGCCTTTCTCCCGAGAGTCGCTTAAGCTTCATCGATAAATCAGAGTCCAGCTCTAGCTATTCAGACGAGGCCGAGAGATCCTGAGGGCCCCGGCGATGGATTTGCCCTTCTGGGGTATGTAGGACAGGAGAGATTTTGAGCCTAACGCATTTTGTTTGAATTCTCTCTCCCCCCCCACCCACCCCTTTTCTTTGTGGCTTTTCTCTTTTCTGTCCGGCTCCGTGTGGAACAGAAGATGCGTTTGTAGGCCTGAATCAGGGGGATTGTTTCCATCATCAGACCATTCACGCCTGCCCCTCCCCTGTTGTAAAACACCAGGCCCGCCGAGGAACAGCGGCCCCATTGTGTGGCGCCCCATACCACCCAGATTTCACCTCAGCCTGTGCCGAGCCCCTTTTTTGTTCCCAGTCAAAAGAAAGCATTTGCTCAGGGGAGGGGAGGGGTGTTCCTATTGCTTCCACTAACACGGAGGTTAAAGGGAAGATTGATGGGAGAAAGTTCACCTAGAAAACCAGGATAAATTTCTTGCCGGCCAAGGCCAGTTGTTTCATTGTCCTGGGGCCATGTTTTTTGTTAATTATCTCTCACTCTCTCCTTTTATCAAGGAGAAAAGTAGCAAAGCAGGGAGAAAGGAACAGGATATAGGGGTCAGGGGTCCCATTGGGCCACCTAGGTATTCCATTGGGAAGGCCAGGGTGGGTAAGGCCCAGGGTGAGTCTTGCGCAGCTTGTGGGTGGAGAAGATTGGTGACCATCTCGATCATAACGAATTTGATGCTGTCGTTTATGTTGAAAACTTCCCACCGCTCGCCCCTTGCTCTGGCCCCCCGTACCCCTCCTCCAGTTCCCAGAGTTTTATCTTTTTTCCAATCCCTTGCTCATTGCCCCCAACTCTCTCTCTCTCTCTCTCTCTCTCTCTCTCTCTCTCTTACACACACACACACACACACACACACACACACACTTTTTCCTTTTTTAATTTTAAGCCCCATGAAACTGTAAGGCGGATTTCAGAAAGGGAAGGGGGAAAAGAAAAAAGAAAAGAAAAGAAAAGAAAAAGAAAAAGAAAAAAAAACACACCGAGAGAAAGACTAAGAAAGTTGGTCCAAACAAGAACATGTTGTCAAGGAAATAAACCTTGGTGAGGGTAGGCATGAGACCACAGCTGCTGGATTTGGCCAGCCTCAGACGCTGGTGGTAATGACAATGATTCTCAATGGCAGTGTCCCAGCTCCGAACATAAATAGGGCTCAGCCTGAAAGGGGAGGAAATGGAACAAAACATTTCCTTGGGTACCACTGGCAAAGAAATAACATCAATTTCAGTTTGGGGGAAAAAAAAGCCAAAGAATCTCCCTGTTTCCCCACATTAGCAAAGGCAAATTCATAACTCGCCAACAAAGTACCTTTGAAATGCAGCTGCACTCCACGAACACACTGCCTTTTTCCACCCAGAGAGACAACCCTGTCTTGACCAGAAAGAAAGGAGAAAGAAAAAAAGCACACACTATTGAAAACCCACCAGAGAGGGTGAAGGAAGAGGGGAGGCGGGGGTGCTGGGGGCTGGAGGCGGGAGGGAGGGGAAATGCGTGGATCTTGGCAGATGCCAACGATAAGCTTTACCTAGTATAATGCAACCTTCTTTGCCTTTCCAAGAGGAGGCCTGTGATGAATGGCCACACAGATCCTCGGGAGAGGGGCTGCACGCAGGCAGCTGTTGGCCAGGAAGGAAGGCCGCTGGGCAGGCCCTGGCTCCCAGGTACTGGGCTGTCGGATCCCAGCGCCTCCGAGGACCTAGCAGCTGCTGCCCCCCAGGGGAAGAGGGGTTCTGGGACTGGCTCCTGCCAGAAGGCCTGGGGCCTGAGCCAGGGCCTCAGTGGCCCAGGGATGGGGTCTGTATGACAGCACTTTGGGATGCAGTACAAAGCTGGAATTCTGGTGTGCACTTCCCCGGGCCCTCCAGGATGAGCAATGACTGTGGGCTTGGCAGATCCAGCTTCAGAGATAAGAAAAAGACTGTAAAAGTATGAATACAATATTAGCCGTGAATATGATTCTTTGTTTAGAGTGAGAAAAGAAATCCCAACAACTTACACAAGTTAAAGGCTGGTGAATACCATAAATGTCACAAAAATCCAGAAATAGAATATGACTTGTCTCTCTCTCTCTCTATAGCACACATATTACATATATAAAATATTTACGTATTTCTTTTTTTAAAAAAATTAACTGCTGGACACATCTCTATGACACGTCTCTACAGACCGCTTCTCGGTCTACACATTTCAACCCTTGTTTCCCCTCTACCACCCGTCCAATTCGGGGGCTGAGCACCAACGGATGTGTCTATATCGCCTTATGATTTCTGACTTGCCAGTCTTGTGACCTCTTGTCTCCATGCTGGGGGACTCCACACCGTGTGCGGCAGGGCTACTGCTGGCACCCATTTTTACACCCTGATGGCTAGTGGCCACTTCACTGTAGAGAAGTGGCTGCAAAGCACACAGGTAAATGCCAGCAAACTAAATTTGCGTGGTTAACCCCCACCATTGTGCGTGGTTAAACTACCCTTGGCTGCATCCCAAAATGCTCTGAGTCACTCCAACGCCTCCAGATGCAGGAAGAGTGGAAAAGGAGCCGTCGGCGTGGAGACAGGGGTCTTACTTAGTCCATTGTGGTTAAAACATCTAACAAGTGCACATGAAAACATATGACTGTGTGAACAAGTTGGTAGGACCCTTCCCAAGCCTTGAAAAGGTTGGTGCAAATGAAGGTCCTTTAAGGATTAGTTTTGTTAGCTTCACCATTAAGCAGCCTTTGCCCACACGGGTTACTTGGTCAGCGTCAATATCTATAAAGCTGGTTCTTGATCATTTGCACGGTAGACCTCCTCTGTGAAGGCTTCCCTCATATCCCTGGGAAGAAACCCCTGGATCTCACTAGGATACTTTGAACCTTCTGCACTGCTCATCCTTGCTGGGTTCCCAGGGACTATAAGTTGCTCAGGACGTGGACTGTGTCTTATTCCCACAGGAGCACCCATAACAACACTCTCAGCATGTGGTTCTCAATAAATATGTGTTGAGACAACAAGAGAACAGATGCATGACACCAGGTAAAGCCCCAAGGTTAGCTGGCTCACGTGGAGAAGGTTTGCACTTCCCCACTTGCTTCTGGGCGTAGCACGAAAGGGACTCAAAATGAAGAGTCAGTGTTAAGAGAGAGACCAACTGCTATAACCAGGTGGCATCCATAGTGCTTCTCAAGGTGGAGAAAAAAAAAACAAAACTTCATCCCAAAGTGGCCAGCGACTCTGTCCACCCTTAACCCTGTGTCACCCACAGTGCCTGAGAAGCGCTGGGTAGGTGGAGTGTATTTTACTGAGTGGGTTATCTGTTTGTTCCTGTGCTAAGGGCTGGGAATTACACAGTGAACGAAGGACTGCATTCTGTAAGCATTTTGTAGAAGCTCATGTGGTCCATTCAACAACCCAACGAGGCAGACTCATTATGGATGAGGAAACAAGGGTCTCAGAGAAGCGAATGACTTGTTCTTATAGCTATAGGAAGACCAGACTTGGGGTGGGAACCCAGGTCTACCTGAATAAGCTAATAAGCTCACTGCCCAGCTGGGAAGACAGCGCAGAAATCAATTAGCATATAGTGGGGGTGAACATTCAGCAGAGGTGTGTGCATGTGCTGTCAGAGGGTAGAGGATGGAATATGGCTGCTTTTGCTGGAGGGGGATGGGCAAAGTGGATTTGGGGGATGGGAAGCTTCTCTTCACCCTCAGCCTTCCCCTCATCCAGGGCCATAGCTTCGGGGCTGGATGACTTTCCAGCCAACTGTACACGTCAGCTTCACGTGGATTCCAACCCAGTTTGGAGGAGAACCACTTGGAAACTTAGTCTTGCTTGCCAGATGGTGATCTCTCAGGCCAGGCTGTTTCTGCATTCATTTTTTCCTGGATTTTATTTTTCAAGGTAACAAGGGAGAGGGCTGGGAATGAAAAAGTTTTGTAGGGAGAGAGAGAAAGAGAGAGAGAGAGAGAGATGAGGAGAGATGGGGTGAGGAGGAATGGAAATCATTGGGCTGCCATGTTCTGAATTGGCCACTGACACTGATGGATCTTCTCCTTGGAGATGAACAAGCAATTTACCAGCCCGCAGGCCCTCACTCACACAATTCCTCACTCGAAATGAAGGGTCCACTCTGGCAGATTACCATGCCTTCCTCTCATTCCTTCTTCCCCGTACTTGACCTTCCCACTCTCCCACTAACTCAGCCCTCGTGTGCCTGGAGGCACAACTCCCAAGCAGGTCTGGAGGATACCAGCTGGATCCCAACCTTTCCCCAACTGGGGGTCACATCAATGACATAGCCTGGCTGCATGCAAGACTGTGGCAGTTCACAGCCACGTGGAAGTCAGCAGTGTCCCGGTCCAGACATGAGAGCTCATGCTGATCCATTCGCCCTTGGATCTAATGGGGAATAAAAATCGTCCTCCCTGCTCTGATGACTCCAGGCCCATTTCTGGCTCTTCTCTTTCCTCTGGGAGGCTGTGATGGGACGTGGGGATGGATATAACTGACGAATGTTAGATGAGCTAACCCCCATGCTTCCTGGTTTATATTTTTCCATGATCAATATGTGCAAGGCCTTAAAATATTGAACCTGCATGGTCTTGTTTCTCACGGCCTCCTAGCTACAAACACCAAGCTCCTGTGATGTGGTGGGGCTGAGGAGAGAAGGGATGCCCACCCAGCTGAAGCAGGCTCACTCCCTGAATAACAACGGGTATGCTTCCATGACACTGGTCCATTTTTCTAGACCCTCCACCAAATGCATAAGTGGTCTATAAACTGGACACATTCGATTCAATCATGGATTTTACTAATATGTCTACTCTATATGAGCCACCGTGTCACCGAAATCCTAAGGCATATATTTTTTTAAGATTTTACTTATTTATTTATGAGAGACACAAAGAGAGAGGCAGAGACATAGGCAGAGAGAGAAGCAGGCTCCATGCAGGGAGCCTGACGTGGGACTCGATCCCAGGACCTTGGGATCATGCCTTGGGCCGAAGGCAGGTGCTCAACCACTAAGACACCCCCGTGTCCCCTAAGGCATATTTTTTAAGAAGGAACGATATTGAGCTGGGTTGGTCTCAACAAGGAATTTAGGGATGTTCAGTGATTTTTCTTTTTAACTCTGCCAAAGGGCACGGACACAGATGAGTCACTCATTTCTCTGTGTGCATAGTATTTCCATAAACCAGAGCCAGGCCTAATGCAAAATTTATAACAGATGAGAGACTCTTGTCCTTGTCATTTTGCTTTCCCTCCTTTATCTTTTCTGTCCCTATTCAAGCTAGCTCGAGACATCGGAAAAACAGAAAAGCCACTGGGAAATAATTGGAAGCCTTTGCAAGAGGTCACATAGAGCAAAATTTCTGCTGCTCGACATTGGTGCTTGAGGCATTGATAAAATAAGTGAATGTCCATTTCCCTTAGTCCTGATCTTAAGCAAAGTTTAGGGCTTTGTGAGTGTGTGAACGTGTTTATAAAATGAAAACGAGCTTATCTGGCTGCTGTAACCGATGTGATTCTAGCTGTTTCAAGACCAATTTCTTTCTTTCTTTTTTTTTTTCAAGGCCAATTTCTTTGTTGTCAGTAGTGAAGCTTAGCCGTGCTCACAGATATTCAATATACAAAGGCATTTAGCACCACGAAGCAAGTCTTTGATTCTGTTTTTTTTTTTCCTGTTTTCTCTTCCTTTCTGTCATATCCTCAGCATTATTAAGCAGTCAGTGACTGATATAGCTACTTACAACACTACTCCCATGGGCATATTATTTAATCTCAATCAATTGAGATTGAGGAAATAAAAATACAGGAAAATCCTATAACTCAATGCTGATGAGACCATGGGGGAAGCAGATATTTCTCTCTTTGAGAACTGGTACAATGCCTTTTGAGGGCATTTCGCAATCAATGCAGGTCAAAGGTCATCAAAATGCTTGTACTCTCTGACCCCGTAATCTCATTCTCTGGAATTTATTTCAAGGAAGTAATTTAAAAAAAGAAATGGCGTATGTATTGACATGTTTATAGCGGTGTTATTTATGGTAGGGAAAAACTGCAAATAACTTGAACGTTTAGCAACGTGCGGCAGATGAAAAGATCGTGCGATGTTGATATAATGGAATATTACCTATTTACTAAAAGACGGCAAAGTTGATACGCAATCAGAAACGTGGAAAAGAATACAATGTCATAGTCATAGGATTATCAGCATGATGTTAAAACATCACATACGTAAACAGCAATCCAACGGGGACGTGGAGAAATGAAGCACTTGTTACACAGGATAGCAGAAATGTGGGCAAAATTTGCTTAAATCGAAAATGGCCATTTTTTATGTTTTAACTTTTGCTAACAAACAAACGATAGCTTTCATTTGGGAGGCAGCTTCTATGGCGTTGCTCAGGCGTTCAGAATTTCCACATGATTACTCGTCTGCTTGTCGTAAACTTTCTCCTTCCTCAAGTAACTTGAATTACTCATTTTAAAGGAAATAATTATTTTAACAATTATTTTAATAAGGAGATTCCAATCAGAAGAACATAGGGGTGAGAATCTGTGTAAAAACAGTTCAACTCAATATTAAAGGGGCCATCAACTCAGGTGAAGGCAGTGAAAAGCCATCTCCAACCAGTCCTCCATCTAAACTCAGACAGTGACACATCCTGGCAGCCTGATGACTTCTCCGACTGGCTCGCTTGACCCAGGAAAGGGGCTATGGGTCTTGGCTTTTAAAATTCCCTAATAAGCTTTCTTGGAGAGCAAGAAGCACCAGCCATCAGACTTAGAACCAACAAAACCCATCAAAATAATATTCCTGTTCCCTCCTCGGCATACCGAATGGGGACTGTGTTCAGTCTGTGTATGTGAGTGACTCCTACTGCTCTCAAAATTAATATTTGAGTCGTTCACAGAGGACAGGACTGGGCCTTGTATGTGGCAGGGCCAGGACACTGAACATCTTTATATCACAGACAATACCGGGGTTGTGTAAGAGAAAGAAAAGGCGTCGCATGTTGGTGGGATACTGCTTCTTGCCCCCAAACTGATTGGCCACCTTTATCCTTTGGCTCTGTGCAAGGAACCGTTTGGCTCCCAGACGCAGGGTCTGTTCTCGAGAGTTCTTCATCAATCACGCATTCTGTTTGCCCCACACTGGCTGATTGGATCCAGCCCACCAGCTGCTGTAGCGATGTCTGTGTGGGTGTCTGCAAAGTGGGGGGCGCAGATGTGTGCGTGGGGGCGGGGCGGGGCGTGATGCTACCGGGAGCCTCTTCTAACAGTGTGCTTCCAACCAGCCCATCTGCGGAAAAGAAATTTCCCCAAATTTGCTTCCCTAAGTAGTGAGAACCCCCCTTTTGGTCAGTGGGGTTATTTACATGGACTTTGTGGGGGGAACTCAAAATCATACCTGATTAAATGACATAATAAAGCAAAAGGGGGTTCATGTTAATTACATTTCTAAATTCCTAATTTACTTATTTTCTATGGTGTCAAAGTTTGCTTTAAAGCTAACACTTTTTTAGAAAAAAAGATTTATTTATTTATTCATGAGAGACACAGAGAGAGAGAGAGGGAGACACACAGGCAGAAGAAGAAGCAGGCTCCCTGGGAGGAGCCCGATGTGGGACTCAATCCCAGGACCCTGGGATCACGACCTGAATCAAAGGCAGACGCTCAACCACTGAGCCACCCACGTGCCCCTAAAACTAACACTTTTGAGCAAAAATTACTTTTTAGTTTGTGCCTGTCCCTGACTTCCTAAATAGAGTTTTATAAACACAGATTCAACTTTTCCTGATGTTCTTCATTAGAATATTAAACTTCCTGTTAATATGTGAAAAAGCCTGATTTTTGTTTTATGGAATAATTTTTTTCCTGTTTTATACTCCCCTCTCTCATTATCACCTATCTCTTTTTTCCTATTCATGCTCCCCTCTCTCACTATCACCTATCACCTATCACTTACCTTTTTATATATTCAGAAGAAGAATCCTGCCTCTTATTTTCTCAAAAGCAACAACCGTGTGTTGAAACCGTAAGTCAAAGACTTGGGTATAATGGGAGCCCTTAACCGTAAAGAGAACGCGCACAAGTTGAATATTTCCTTTAACTCCCCAGGATGGATTGGCTGGGAAGTCATAGCTGGACCCCATTGCTCAGATTCTTGGAGGCCATGAAAGCCAGCTACGGGATAAAGAGCAACTCTAGTTGGATGCTCTCGCCTGACCTGCCTTCTGGAATGCATGGTTTATTCCTGAGCAGAGAAATGCACTCAGGAAATGTGATAAGGCTGGTCTGGCACAAGTGAAAGGCAGATATCAGAGAGGGAGACCATAACAAGGTTTTATTAGTATCATGATGTGTATAGGATTTCGTATTGCTACCTTCTGTACAAGTATCTATTTATTTTTCTAAATTGGGACTGTCCATTCCTCTTCTACTTACTTCTCCACCTTGTCATCAGATTCTAGCTGGGTCCTTCTCCTAAATAAGGATATGACCATATACACAGACCTGCAAGACTCAATTCTGAGGCTAAATAGAAGGTACTGGAGGCACCTCAGTGGGTCAGTTAAGTGCCTGCCTTCGGCTCTGGTCGTGATTCCAGACTCCTGGGGCCCTGGGATGGAGTGTTGAGCTCCCTACTCAGCAGGGAGTCTGCTTCTCCCTCTCTCTCTCTCTCTGCTGTGCTCTCTCTCTTGCTCATTCTCTCTCAAATAAATAAAATCTTTTATTTTTATTTTTTTAAAGATTTTATTTATTGATTGATGAGAGAAACAGAGGGGGGGCGGCAGAGACACAGGCAGAGGGAGAAGCAGGCTCCATGCAGGGAGCCCAACACGGGACTCGATCCAGGGTCTCCAGAATCACTCCCCAGGCTGAAGGCAGGCACTAAACCACTGAGCTACCCAGGGATCCCCCAAATAAATAAAATCTTTAAAAAAAAGAAAAAAAAACTGATTCTTTTGTAGACGAGAAAGAAGGCTACCTCTGAAAGAACTTGAAAAAGATGATTATGTTGTCACAAAATAGAAAAATCAGGGACAGCCCCGGTGGCTTAGTGGTTTAGAGCTGCCTTCAGCGCAGGGTGTGATCCCAGAGACCCGGGATCGAGTTCCACGTCAGGCTCCCTGCATGGAGCCTGCTTCTCCTTCCGCCTGTGTCTCTGCCTCTCTCTCTCTCTCTCTCTCTCTCTCTCTGTGTGTGTGTGTGTGTCTTTCATAAATAAATAAATTAAAAACCTTTAAAAAAAAAGAATTAAAAAAAAAGAAACAAAAATCAAGGAGAAAGAGGGAAGAGCATCTTTCCTATTTGTTTCTCTCCTTATATGGACCTCAGACAAAGGAGCTTCTCAGGACGGGTACCATTGGTCACCAGGCAAATATTCATTGGGGAATTGGGTCCCTCATTTTCTCCATTTGGCTTAATTTTCCTCATCCTTGATTTCTAATTTGAGTCCATTGAAAATATACTTATTTTTAGAAAGAAACAAAAACAAAAGGAGAAAATATATTTAGGCAGTGGAAATCCCCAACCACTTTTGTTTTGTTTTGTTTTGTTTTGTTTTGTTTTGTTTTTCAGTAGCAGATCTATTTTACAATGAAATCTTCAGGAACGTCTGTAGACATCAGTATTTGTGACTGTCGAAGAGCAACAGCAATCTCAGCTTTGAACACTGTTCATTTCCTTACTTAGACTCACATCTTCCTCTCCAGCAATTACATGTTACTCTTTTTTTTTTTTTTACATGTTACTCTTAAATTGCATGGAACGTGACTGTGATTCTGGGGAGAGCGTCAGGGCAGGCTGTGATAGAAAACAGGGTCCCACTCCTGACTCTGAAGACCCCAGGGCTCGGTGTCCAGCTGTCAGACAGCTGGTAGAGGAAATCAGGAGGTCGGCCAGCCTCGTCCTAGGATCCTGGGCTTCTGGAACTGAATGGCTGTGAGGCTCCTGAGCCCTCCACAAACTCCAGGGTCCTTTACTGATGTCTTCTTGACATTTAGCTGAGGCTAAATGATTGCTTTGGAGGACAAAAGTACTGCTGGGAGTGTTCAAGCAGAAATAAGAAATTTGCCTAGCCTCAAAGTATTTGATAAGCACCAAAGGAAAAATAGTAAGTGGACAGTTGAGAGCCTGGCAGATATCACCTTGGCCAAGTGTCAAGGTGCCCTGAGGACACTCAATACACTCGAAGTTTCACTCCCTGTAATGCACAGTCCCAGCCTAATCCCGAGAAACACAACAGATAAACCCAAAGTGAGGCGTGCTACGGATTGAATGTTTTCCTATGCCACACACAGTCCCAAAAAACTCCTATGTTGAAGCCCTAATCCCCAACATGATGGTATTGGGAGATGGGGCCTTTGGGAAGTAATTTGGTCCTGAAGTTGGAGCCCTCAGGAATGGGATTAGTGCCCTTAGAAGAAATAGGAGAGGGCAGCCCTGGTGGCTCAGCGGGCTTAGCACCGCCTCCAGCCCAGGGTGTGATCCCAGAGACTCCCGATCAAGTCCCACATCAGGCTCCCTGCATGGAGCCTGCTTCTCCCTATGCCTGTGTCTCTGCCTCTCTCTCTGTGTCTCTACAAATAAATAAAAAATGTTAAAAAAAAAATACCCAAGAGCTTTAAAAAAAATTTTAAAAAAAAAAGAAGAAATAGGAGAGAGATGATGTCTACACATGAGGGATCCAGGAAGGCAATGCCTGTAAAGCAGGTAGAGCGTCCTGGCCAACAACTTCTAGCCTCCAGAACTGAGAGAGATAAATCTTTGTTGGTGAAGCCACTGAGTCTATGGCACTCTGTTACACAGCCCAAACTGAGACAGGGCGCATTCCACAAAATAACTGACCAGTATTCTTCCAGATGTCAAGGCCATCAAATCACAGAAAGACTGTGGAACTGTCATAGATGGGAGGAGGCTCCCAAGACATGAGGGACTAAATGTGACGTGGTCTCATGGGTTGGACCCTGGAATAGAAGAAAATGGCATTAGTGGAAAGCTGATGACATGTGAATAATATCTGTTCTTTGGTGGGTTGGATCCCGCCAAGGTTAATTTCTCAGTTTTGATAAATGCTCCATGCTTCCGTAAGAGATGCTAACAAAGGGGAAACTGAGTGAAGGGCATAAAGGAACGCTCTGCACCGCTTTTGCAACTCTCGTGTTAAGTTAAAATTATGAAAGGTATAAAAAAAAAGGGCTGCTGTGATTCATAACGGTCAAGTGCAACTGGAAATGTCTCTCAGCATTTTTGGGGAGCAAGGAAACAAAACTACGCTGAGCTTCTAAGAAAGAAAATTGGTTCTTTCAGGAAGGAGCTGCCAAGAAGCCTTCACGAATATTAGGCAGGCTTAGCGCCCTCGATGTGGGAAAGAAACCAATAAATTATCCAGGCAGCTAAGGAGATTATCAATGGTTCTTACTCCCCGATCCTGTTTACATCTCCCCGCTCATTAGAAGTAATGAGGATGTGCAGGTTGAGACTCAGTCTTAATTCAGTGTTCCCGTTTTGTTTACCGTCCTGTAAAACTTCCAAAAGCTTGGCTTTACCTTTAATTCAATAGCAAGAACCAAATTGAAGTAATCAAATCAAGCTACTGTTATTATGTAAAGCTATTTTCTTGGACTCCCTGCTCTGAGTAAATGATTCCTATTAACATGCAGATTTGCTGGGGATTACCAGAAAGTCTCTCAAAATAATCATCAGAAGATGCCTTTCTAAAGAATACTTTTCTCTCTGATTTGGACCACGATTCAGTCCATAAATCTCTTCCTTCTTCTACCGAGGGACAATTTGGGACAGCTCCTCCGTGACCAGGATGGGAAAATGAGGACTCCTAATTTAGAGTTGATTGAAACTGAAAACACAGACCCCAGCCTTTCCCTGCATGTTCTGCTGATTCAAATTTCTGTCACAGGCCAGTCAGAGGAATAGAAATGCAAGGGCACCAGGGCACGTGTGCACATGTGTGCATGTGTGTACGTGTGTGTGTACAGAGAAGACAGGAGGAAGGTGTGAAGTGTCTGTTCCATTCTTCTTTGGTTGCCCTAGGAACAGAATTCACGTAATAGTGAGAGGCAGCACCGTAAAGCAGTAGAGAAGGGCTCCAATAGTGGGACTGGGGTTTGCAGCATCTGCTCCCTCTGCTCCCCACTGCTGCCCCCTACCCCCACCACCCCAACACCAAGTGAGTAACTTGAACTCTCTGAGCCTCAGTCACCCTAGCTGTGAAATAAGGACATTAGTTTTATGTACATTTTAGGGCTGTTGTCAAGTTGAAATGAGCAAATCCATGTAAGAGCTAACTCATAAGAGGATGACTATTACAAACTAAGAATATTCCCATCTTACTTAAACAGTAAATATATTCACACACACATACTACTTCTGCACATACATGTATATATAATCTTCACTTTACTTATTTGGAATAGGAAAAATCAGAAGCAACGTCAATGCCAAAGGGAAGCAGAATATGCTCCCCTGGAATACGGCTGTCGGAGTTCAGGACACGCCAGCCCAACATACACCACTTTGGTACATTGATTATTTTGAGCAGAAGGCACTGGAAAGCAGCAGGTGCAGGCAGGAGAACCTCTCGGATCTCACTCCTTTGCCTGAAGACAGCTCCTCCAAAGGACCTTGGGGATCATCATCAATCCCCTTCCGGGAGTGTCTTCAGCAGGGAAGACGGACTCTTATCAAAGGAGACGTGACGAGAAGTCGGCACCACACCCAGACACACTCTGTCTCAAACCATCAGAACCCTCCTCCCCCATTGAGTCTTCTGAGGGCCCCTTTAGCTTTCCTAAAAACCTTTTGCTGTTCCCCCAAGAGACCTGCATCCTCTTCCCTTCCCCTATGAAGATGGCACTTAATCCTAAATTCTAAACCACCTCAGAGATTACTCCTAGCTCCCTGGATATCTCCCACCTCTACCCAAGGCAGATGTGTTAATAAACTTCTGTTTGACTCAGTTATAAAAAAAAAAAAAGGGTGAGATCCTGCCATTTGCAACAATGTGGATGGATCTTAAGGGTACTGTACTGAGGGAAGTAAGACAGAAAAAAACAAATACCATATGATTTCACTTACATGTAGAATCTTTTTTTTAAAGATTTATTTATTTATTCATGAGTGATGCAGAAGAGAAAGAGGCAGAGACATAGGCAGAGGGAGAAGCAGGCTCCTCACAGGGAGCCCGATGTGGGACTCAATCCCGGATCCTGGGATCACTACCTGAGCTGAAGGCAGGTGCCCAACCGCTGATCCACCCCAGCATTCCTTACATGTGGAATCTAAAAAAAAAAACAAATGAAGAAACAAACAGGGACCCATGAATGCAGAGAACAAACTGATGGTTGTTGGAGGGGCAGGGGTGGGGGTGGGCAAAATGGGTGAAGAGGAGTGGGAGGTACAGGTTTCTGGTTTCAGAATGAATGTCATGGGGATAAAAGGCACAGCATGGGGAATATAGTCAGTGACATTGTAATAGTGTGGTACGGTGACAGATGGCAGCTGCACTTGTGGTGAACACAACTCTAGACTTGTTGTACCTGAAACCAATGTAATATTATGTGTCAACCATACTTCAATAGACACAAAGCAAAGCAAATTACGTGGTACTAAACAAACAAACAATTAGTTTTTCTCTTGTTAATCTTTTATTATAGGGTCTCGGCCAAGAACCCAAAAGGGTAGAGGGACGATCACTTTTCCACCTCTACAATGCCCAACCATAGGGAAATGGCCATAAGATAGTACATCCACTCAATAAAACATTATGCTTTCCTTAAAATAATTACCCTGAAGCAACCGGCAATATTCAGGGGGAAGGTAGATCACAAACAGCTATGCAGGTTATACTTACAACTGTAAAAATACAAATGTTATCTGGGCAAACAAGTGAGAGGGAGTAGAGAAATAGTTAGATAGTTCTATTTGAGTTGTGCCATTATGGCCAATTTTTGCTCCTCTGTTTTTCAGTTTTTTAAATAATGATTCTTTAGGTTTGTTTTTTTTTTTTTTCAAAAGTGAAAAGGTTTTAAATGAAGAATAATAGTGGAATAAGAATTTAGCAGCTGCTTTCATCAGGATATCCTAACTTCTTTTTTTTTTTTTAAGATTTTATTCATTTACTTGAGAGAGATAGAAAGCTACAGAGATAGAACAGAGGGAGAAGGAGAAGCAGACTCCTTGCTGAACAGAGAGCCTGATGTGGGGCTCGATCCCAGGATCCCTACCTAGATCATGACCTGAGCTAAAGGCAGACACCTTAACCAACAGAGCCATCCAGGCACCCCGGGATATCCCAACTTCCCATGGCTCCCCCACTTCTACCGATGCTGGGGCCTTGACTCTGTCTACAAGTGACCTTTGCTTGCTTCCTCAAGAGATTCCCAGTTTCTTCCCAGAATGGAGGCTGTCTGTATGTGGAAGCTGTCTTGCTGAGACTGAGTGGCAGTGAGATCCGAACCCTGTTCTCAGGCCAAGGATTTGATTCGAAGTTTTGGGAGGATAGTTCCCCCCTGAACGTTTTAGGAATTTGGTTTTTGGTACTTCCTATAGTGACAAAAATATTTGGGCCCATTTTGTTTACAAAACAGACTTCATACACAGGCAAATTCTGTCACTGATCTATTTTAAGTAGTAAGCGGTAAAATTAAATAGAAAGCTCGGAAAGAAGATGTGATATTATACATTTCATTCCCACAGCTATTAATTATAATTGATGCTTCACTATTCTCCCGGTTAATGGTTTCTATCCTATCTTCCTTGATGAATGCATGTGCTAGAGATTTGGAAGCAGGGTGTGGATGCAAATTTAAACAGGCTGCGTGTTAAACATATGTGTATTTTCATCCCCAACCAAGAAAACAACCACCAAGAAAATGGATTTTTGTAGTTATGTGTTAGAGTCACTTAGCAATTCTATCTTGGAAAGCATCCTTTCTAAAAAAGCAGTGAACAGCATTTAGACAAAGTCAGGGTGGAAGCAAGTAGGAGTCTAGAGAAAATGTTTTCTTCTCAACTTTGCCAAAGTTCTACTCAAACATATGAGAAAGGTGCGCAATTTTTATTTACTTTACAACAGCAGCAAAAGGGTTTGTCTAAGGAATATCACAAGTTCCCCGATTTCTGATTGCAAGATTGTCTTAATCCTAAGCACATGCACATCTTGCTATTTATAGCCCTCAGCACCCCGCTCATCAAAGCCAAAGGCTTGGGGACATTTCTGAGCCCCAGGGGACAAGGCTTGTTCATTTCTTCCTCCTCTGCCAGTCCTTGGCTTCTCCCAAGAGGACAGTCAATTGGTTGGATGGAAGTCCTTGCCCCCACTCTATGCACCTTCCCCCACATTTCAGGCACTGTTTTTGATGGCCTATGGAGGTAATTTGCACTTTCTGTATTTTTTTTTTTTATTTCAGAAGATGTTAGGGAAGAAAGAGAAGAATCTAGAGGCAGCCCACTAGATTATGAAATCTTTGAGGATGGGACCAATTTCCATCCATCTCTGTGTCTCCATAGTCCATCCCAGCACCTGATGGAAAGCGATAATAATAAAACAAAATAACTCATATTTACTCAATTCTTACTGTGTGCCAAACACTCTTTATATTCATCAACTCATTTAATCCTCACAGTGATCCTAGAAGTATCTACTATGATAGTTTTTCTTATAGAGTTAAGGTAACGAGGCTCACAGAGGTAAGTAACCTGCCCACAGAAAAAAGCCAGAGCTACAATTCAGGTCTTGAGGCCAAATCCTCTGCCCTTAACCACTGGGCAACATTGCTTCAGAGCTCATGGTAGGTGCTCCGCAGATGTTGGCTACATGAATGAAAGAACGCCATTGTAGAAGTATTTCTAGCCTATGTTGTGAAAGAAATTCAGACTTATCTTGTTATCTGCACTTCCTTCTTTGCCAGAATTGCGTGAAGACTTTCAGGGCCAGACCCCAGCTGTTCCCACTGAGACACTTACTGTTAGGACTGGCGTTGTGCTAGGAGGATGCTCAGTGCTCCCTTGGAGCGTGTCAAGTGCAATTCAAATGTTATGTATTTATTTATTGCCTGGGTTACTGGAGGAAACTCAGTGTTACAGGGAATAAGGCAATCTCATTCCATAAGGAGAACAGATACTTTATCTGCAAGTTCCTAAAACAGAAGACTCCCCCTTATGCAGAATTTGTGGGCAGACAACATTCTGGAAGTCTGGGTGCAATTCCTTTGGATTGAGTTCTTCCCCTGTTATGTCAAAACTCTAAGTCCCCCCAGTTTTAAAGGCAAGACCCAGAATGATATGTTTGCATGTAGTTATCAACTCAAAGCCAAAACCAAACAATGCTTTATGTTGTTCCTGGGTACATATAAAAGTCCTACAACTGGAGAAGAAGGATACTGGCAGACATGGTATACGTACCCCCAGAAAGGAGCACGGGGGAGCAATGGAGCTGGGGTGATGAGAAAGGGGTCTTTCTTTAAAAGAAGAAAACACTGAAAAAATATTTTAAAAATTTTAAGCAACACTGAAAATAAATACGAAAATATGTTAACAGTTGTCCATCCTGGATGATTACATGTAATTCTGTGCACTTTTCTGTGTCTTTAAAATTGACAAAATAAAAAAAAAAAAAACGACACAGTGACCTGATTTACATAATTTCTCTAAGTGAACAAAAGGACACAGGGCAGTTTCTAGCAGCTGGTCCTGCACAGCAATCCAATCGGCTCCCTGTGAGTGGTGAGCTTTCATTAACCCTGGCAAACAGAAGTCGCACAACTATATGGCAGGGACATGTATTCAACAGAGAGGAAAATCCTAGATTTGGAGGGAGGACATCCTCCCTAGGACAGTGTTTTTCAAACTTGTGTCCAGAGTAAGAAAGAAGTTTTGTATCATGATCCTGCATGGGAGTGCACGCCTGCATGCTCACAAACTCCTAAAATAAAATATCATCAAACTCATCCTAGTTACAGATCAAACATTCTGATATTTCTATTTTTTTTAATTGCTAGTGGAGACCCATTAAATTGATTTCAGGATCTATGAATGGTTGGTGCCTCTCAGTTTGAAAAGTACCAAAGGGATGACCTTGAAGGGTCCTGGGGGTCAAATGCTCTGTGCTTCCTTTCAGATAGTTTGGTCTCCTCACCCCTCTGACCCTTGCCTGAAGCTGACCTACCCATTCTTCAGGCTTCTGGTCAAATCCCCTGACTTCCAAAAAGACTCCCTGATACTCTAAGGCAAAATGAATTTCTCCCTCTTCCAGGCTTTTCTGTTCACTTTGTGCTCTGTATAACATTTTTTTTCACATTTATTCATTCATTCAACAAGGTGGGTTTTTTTTTTTTTTGACATTTATTATGTGCTAGGCGCTGAGACTATAGTGGTAAAGAAAACAAACAAAGCTTTGCTCTCATGGTACTTTCATAAGACCTGGAGGAGATGTACAACAAAGGAATAGTTATGTGGCTATCTCAGATGGTGATGTAGGTTAGTAAGCTTTTTTTTTTTTTTTTTAATTTTAAGATGTTATTTATTTATATATTCATTAAAGAGGTAGAGACACGGGCAGAGGGAGAAGTAGGCTCCTTGCGGGAAGCCCAATGCGGGACTTGATGAGCCAAGCCCATGATGGCTCATGTCCTGAGCCAAAGGCAGTTGCTCAACCACTGAGTCACTCAGGCGTTCCAGCCAGTAAGTTTTAAAAATTACTGGATGTAGGGATTTCTGGGTGGCTCAGTGGTTGAGCATCTGCCTTTGGCTCAGGTGGTGATCCTGGGGTCTGGGAATGAGTCCCACATCGGGTTCCCCACAGGGAGCCTGCTTCTCCCTCTGCCTATGTTTCTGCCTCTCTCTCTCTCTCTGTGCCTCTCATGAATAAATAAATAAATAAATACATACATACATACATCTTTTAAAAAACAAAACAAAAATGGATATAAAAGCTGGCTTCTACCCCATCATGTACCCAGACATCCAATTCACAGCTCAGCTGCTCCCCCTCTATTTTTTTAAAATCTTTACAAAAAAGATTTTATTTATTCATGAGAGACAGAGAGAGAGAGAGATAGAGAGAGAGAGAGAGAGGCAGAGACACAGGCAGAGGGAGAAGTAGGCTCCAAGCAGGGAGCCTGATGTGGGATTCGATCCGGGGTCTCCAGGATCACGTCCTGGGTTGAAGGTGGCGCTAAACTGCTAAGCCACCCAGGCTGCCCATGCTCCCCCTCTTAAGTACAGACTGGCCTGCCAAAACCATCAAGCATCTGAGGAAAATCTGATGGAAAAGATGAAGACAAAAAGAGTGTAAAGATGAACCCAGAAGAAGTAGAGACAATTCAGTACACATTTCAACAAGGATACACTTAAAAAAAATGAATTTCTCAGAAATATAAAAGATATTCATTCATGAAACAAGAACAGGAAGATATAAAAATGGATCAGAGAACCAGAAATCTTGAAAATTAAAAAAAGGAATAACTTAAGAAATAAAAGCTTTAAATAACAGTGTTGGAAAATGTAATCAAGGAAGTTTCCTAGGAACACATGAGCTAGCAATATGGAGTGGCGAACTCCAAGAAAAAAAGAAAACCAGATAAAATAGGCGAAATGAGATTTCGTCAGGGGAGTGAAAGTGAGATTCTAGAGGTGGAGCAGAAAACTGTTTATTCCTTATAATGCATTTCAGTATGACTTGGTTTCCAAAGGACAGCATATATGTTGATAAGAAATAAAAGTTACCTTTTCAAAGTGCTGACATATCTTTCAAGACTCTATTAAACACATGACAAAAAGTTTAATAGACCTTAAGGGAAACACAAACTTATTATATGTGCTTTGGGGGCCTGATACCCATCAATGACACTGCATATTAAAATTCTTATTTTGATCCAAGCTGTTGAGGGACACGGTCCAAAAATTTTGTGAATTTTCCTAAAAGGCAGGATGTAGTCTAATTGGGTTGGCTGGTGGGTGAGGGGGTGGCTCGCCCTTGGACAATGGCAGGGAAGCTATTCAGGACGCTAAGCTTTTATTTCCCTAATGACCTTTTCAGATTCCTGCATTCTTCTCCCTGGGGCTGCCCAAGACTTGCACAGCCAGGGCTTTCACACAACTCCTTTAAGGGACAGAAAGATTATATGGCAAAAAATACTTGATCCCCGAAATAAGCCAACGGCTGGTGGAATCACCGGGTCCCCACTGGTATCAGGAGGAAAGGACAGTAGTCGGATTTCTCCATCTTACATCAGAAAATGAGGCAGGTGGGGGGTGGGGGGTGGGGGGTGGAGAGGGCACACCACACACGGAGAGAAGGGGAAGGACAGCACGATTTAGGGGCATTGTTCCTCACACTTACATTACTTCTCTCCAGGAGAGGCTGGATGAGTGGGTCTTTGTGCTGTCTTGGGGCTAGATCTGAGGATTTCCAGCAACTTTGCCGATTTCCCCCTGTCACTTTGGTCGTGCCATTGAGACATCCCTCCCCAGCAGTTGTGGGCAAGTCACACTGTTCCTTCCTCGGGGTTAATGGCCCATGGTGGCGTTCTGGAGATGGCAGTTTGTAATGTAAAGAGGCTGAATTGTTTGTTTAACAGTCAAGTGACAAATTATTTAATTAGCACATATGCCATTTGTCTCCACAGCTGTGATCATTGGTACTAATTGCAAAGCAGTCTTAATTTATTGTAGATATATTGCTCCGTGATGCTAATGTGGTCATTACGAGCGGTCATTATGCTTCGGTATCATGTTTGGAAATGAGCGTGATCCCTCCACGTGGGGAAAAGCACACTTTCGGTGCCCGCCAATACGTGCAGTCGCTGCTGTCCCCAGTCACAGGAATTGCAAAAGAGCAGGGTCCTTGGGAAATGTCTTCAGTAAACTTTTGAGGCTCAGAGCTTGGACCCGGTGAAGGCAGAGAGCCCCCAGATTTTAAGGCTACTCCTGCTTCCGTCGACCCACCTGCAGAATGAAGGCGGCGTGGCCCCCCAGCACCTGCCACCCACGAGATTTGCCCTCCCTCAACTGCCCTCACTCCCAAGGGTGACCTTTTCCCTTCTCACTGCCCTTAATCAGAGAGGCTTCCTGGAGCCACGTATGAGAAAGTCAAAGCAGGGTGCCCGTCTCAGGACAAATCCTGGAGGCCAAATGGCCTTTAGTGACTTATGGACAAACACCAATGGGCAAGGACAGCAATCCGGTATCCCTGCTACTGCAGGCCAAGGATGTGGCCGGAATGGAGGGTGGGGGGTGGCAGTGGTGGAACCAGGGCAGGTGAAGAGTGAGCACGGACTCAGTGGAGGAGGAGGTGGCTTTCTCCCTGCATCTTCCATTAAACACTCCATCTGCCTCTAGTACAGGCAGTTGGGGTTAGATTGGGGAGTTTGGTCTAGTTTGGAATGCGGTCTAAATAAAATGATGCAAAACCCATTGAAGGACAGGCTGTGGGGAGTGGGGCGGGCGGGGGGAGCGGGTAAGGACACCCAGCTCTGTCTAGTGGTCACTGGTGACGTCGCCTGGTATAAGCTGCAAGTTAAGAGGAGACTCTCAGCACAGCTGGGGCATGGGAACCACATGTTAACCAGCCAGGCTAAGTCATGACCTTTCTGGAAAGCAGCTATCCATCTATTTCCTCATTATCCCCTTAATACTCTGAGATGCAGGCAGAGGCTGCCTCCCAGACCAGTAGGGGCGGGGGTGCTGGGGGTGGCTTGGTGCCCTGGGAGGAGGTTGCCAGATTAAGTAGAGGACGCCCAGTTCAGTTTGGACTTCAGGTAAATAACGTCCGTTTTAAGTACTCATTGTTGACCTGAAATCCAAATTTCAAGGGGCATCTTGCATCCTTAGTTGCTAAATCAGGGTGAAAGGAAGACGGAGCAGGGGATCAAGGCCAGGACATCTCTTTCTGAAATCTTCAGGTTGGGGACCCAGGGTGTCAACCTAATACCCCTGCCTGCTTCCAGCCCCAAGCCCCAGGAGAAGCCTTCAGCCTGGGAGGCCCTCTGTGAGGCCCCCGCATCCACCGGGCAGCTGGGCATCAACCCAGATGCCACCGAGGCTCCAGGAAATGCCTCCCTGCGGAGCGGGGGCCTCTCCCGGCTGGTGGCAGCAGGACCCTGCTCCCCTGGGCACGTTTCCCCAGTCACTATCCTGGATAAAAGGCTTTATTAAATCAGGCAAACGTCAGCCCCGCAGCTCAGTGGTAAGTTAACCAGACAGCCGGGTTGCGGGGGGGGGGATGAAAGTCCTCCCAGTAGCACTGGCATAAAAGGGGACCTCGGGGGTGGTGGTGGGGGGACAGTGAGCAGGCCCCCGGCCCTACTTTTCAGGTGGCCACCGGTCGGAACTCTGTCAGCTGTGCCCATGTCCCCCCCACCCCACCCCAGACGGCAAATTAAAAACAGCAAATGTAGCTCTATTCTTGATTATCTTCCCCGGGCTCCCGCTCCCCTCTTTCTTCTTCTCCTTCTTTTTTTTCTACACCCCCCCCCTTTTTTCTTTTTCTTGTCAATGTGGAATACAAGGCCACTGCCAAAAACATATCCCACACAATCAAACATCAGATGGTGACTCCTTTCCCACAGCTTGTGTGAGTGAAAACAGTGAAATTATACCCATGTTTCGGCGACGAATCCCCTGGTGTTCTAGCAGAGGCCGGCCCCGCACCGGCTCTTGTTCGCGGCTTTTTGTTCGGACGTCCGCAGTGTTTTTAGCGCCGGACACCATTCAGGCCGCATTCAGCATTGTATGTCCCTTCACATATGGTTCATCCGCTCCAAATGTGTGCATGTACCCAGAAAATGCAGCTTTTCATTATGTATTCTCTATGTAACAGAAAAGATTAAGATATAAGCCTGGTGAATGCGGCAGGAATTAGTCGGACAGATGAATAAGGGAAAAATGAATCTGGAATGATGGTGGATTTGGTCTAATGATTGTGGGAGGGCGTTAAGAACTTGCTGGTAGGTTTCAGCCCTTTTAATCCCAGGCTGTGTGTGTATTTTGGCAGGAGCAATGCTCCTTCAGAACTCCTTCTCGAAGGGTACAGTGAAAGACACAGGCGCGCGCACACACAGACACACACAGACACACAGACACGCACAGACACGCACAGACACACACAGACACGAAGACACACAGACACACACAGACACGCAGACACGCACAGAAACACACAGACACACACAGACACGCAGACACGCACAGAAACACACAGACACACACAGACACGTAGACACACACACAAACACACAGACACACACAGACACACAGACACGCACAGACACACATAGATGCACACATGCACAGAGATGCACAGACACACACAGACATGCACACACGCAGACACACAAACATGCACAGACACACACAGACACGTGCACACACACGGACACACAGATATGGACATACACAGACACACAGACATGCACAGACACACACAGACACACACATGCACAGACACGCACAGATACACACAGACACCCACAGACATGCACAGACACACACAGACACGCAGACACGCACAGACACACACACAGACACACAGACACGCACAGACACCTCTCAACCCGCCGCAGACCAGAGTCTCCCCGGGAGGTGGGCTCCCCGGACCTCGGTGTCCTCCACCTTTTCTGCAGAGCTTCGGGGGGCCTCCACGTTCCAATGCCCCGCTTTTTAAGTAAAATAAAAATGGGGAGCCGCCGTGCTGTCGGTGATGCCCCCCCGCTTTGTATTTTGTTTCATTTCATTTATCTGGACAGTTTCACTAAAGGATCCAGGCCGAGGAGGGCAAACTCTCAAAAACAGATTTGAAGCCGAGGCGTCGACAAAAGCTAAAATGTTCTTAGATGCTTTTTCCCTCAGGTGCCCAAATTAGAAAAAAGGAGGGAAGGGGGGAAAAAAGCTGTGGTCATTTACAATGCATAAACTCGGTGCCCTTTGAGACAAAAACCGGGGTTGGTTACAAGTGTCGGTTGACACAGTTGTTTTCCATCAGCACTTGCAAAAGAAGTTGTGCGCCTTTAACGTCATCTGTTTTATGGCTCCATAGGAAGCCAGAAGGGAGAAAATTGGAGGGGTAGGTTTATTGGCTTCCTACAACAGTTTCCAGGGAAAGATTTTTTTCCCCAGCTAATTTTGATTGAAAAATCGAGATTTGCATCACAATAGAGATATTTCAAACGTGTAAATACAAAAGCCTACAACTTCAGAGACCTCTTGGTCGGATGTGCTGGTTCTAGCACATCATCTCATAAAAGCTTCGGGAAGGGTCTGTTTTGGGATTCATACCACAGGAGGCTCTGTTCATTGCTGATTGCAAAATTCACACTGCCGACTCTTCTAGAAACGCCTGCGTGACTATTTAATGCTCGGAGAGAAGAGTATATTGACACTCCAGCTTTTAAGGAAACTGTTTACAAAAATTAATTCACATCATTTTTGGTGGGTGGGAAGGGAGCATATTCATTAGACCGTTTGACTAATTCGCATCAGAAATAAACCTTTTAGAGTTTAGCAGAATCAGACAAACGCCGCCTCCTTGCGTTGCTGCATATTTTACATGTTTTGGTATTCCCTTGCGTAATCGTGGTCCAAAATTTAGACGAATTCCTTTATTGGAGTAAAAAGCATGCATATTTTGAAGCCACCCCTTACCTATGAAAAATTGTATCAATATCTTCCTCTTTGAATTTAGACGAATCCATTTCCAATTTTTACTCATGATGTGATCAATATTTTGGTGATTCTGCTGTCAGGTTTACAGCAGTTTTGTAAAAGTGTTAACAGCCTCAGTTTCTTTTGCATAACTAAAAATGCAAGATTTGTCTAGTGTTTTCCCCATCCTGCCATTTTGTCACTTGCATGCATGACAACTATTTTTTTTTTTAAAGATTTTATTTATTGGGATCCCTGGGTGGCACAGCGGTTTGGCGCCTGCCTTTGGCCCAGGGCACGATCCTGGAGACCCAGGATCGAGTCCCACGTCAGGCTCCCGGTGCATGGAGCCTGCTTCTCCCTCTGCCTGTGTCTTTGCCCCTCTCTCTCTCTCTCTCTCTCTCTCTCTGTGTGTGTTTGACTATCATAAATAAATAAAAAATTTAAAAAAAGATTTTATTTATTTACTCAAGAGAGAGAGAGAGAGACACACACACACACACAGAGGCAGAGACGCAGGTAGAGAGAGAAGCAGGCTTCCTGCAGGACTCGATCCCAGAACCCCCAGATCACGACCTTTGGCTCAACGACTGAACCATGCAGGCGCCCCCCTATTTTATGTTAAGACTGAATCCATCAGGGCCAATTTCCTCCTTGGCTCTTGGTTGGAAAGGAAGGGCCCTGGGTTCTGAACATTCCAGTGCAAGCTGGGCCGCGCAGAGCAGAGGCCACCATCCCCACGTCCTGGTTTAGCCGTTTATTTTCAGACAAGTCCAGGGGGATCCTTTTCTCTCGGGTCCCTCGCAAGTAGCACAGTGAGGCATAAAATCTCTCCTTCAGCCTAGATAATCTGGTATAATTTTCCACCATGCTTTTCCTTTTTTCACAATGGGAGTTGTGTTTCCATTTCCAACAGTTTACATCTACATAATAAACACATGCTCACTCTCTCTCTTTTTTATCCCAGAAAATTTAATTGCATTTTAGAATCTCAATAAACAGGCGGGCGTTGCAATAAACGATCCCAAAAAAGAGGTGTTGGCAAAAAACTCCGATCACAATTTGCCTGATGCAACAAAACGGCCAGGCCTTCTGCATTGTCCCGGTGGATATTTGGGGTTGTTATCGGTGTCCTGGCTTCTGAAGTGTCTTTCTGTGCTAAATACAGGGCTGGACCGTGGAAAATCAAAAAACAAACTGGCATTTGGAAGGGCAATAACTCTTCCCGGAGAAGGGAGGAATCTACCATTTGCCTATTATTTCAGACTTACTTCTGGTTCTCTACAGCTTCCAAGGTAACAAATGAAGACGGGTCGCCCACCTTCAGTCCTGCCGCCGAAGAAAGCAGCAGAAGCCTTCTCTCCAGGAATTAGAAAGGGAAACCTGTTTGCTTTTAAGGTTTTGAAGTCCTCCCATAGAGATGAAAGGGAAATTAAAGTGAGTTACCTCTGTGGAATCGCCAAAGTAAAAACGGGTCGCTTTATCTGGGCTCTTCAGAGCTCTTTAAGATGTGAAGGTTTGGAATGAAATCCCTATAATACTTTCATTCACCAAGTCAAGATTAATAGCACTGGTGTTGTGTCCTTGGAGGGGAGCCTCCAGAAGGCATTTGGAAATAGAGATTGTCTCGCTTTGAAACACTTCCTCCGCAGCACATCAGAAAAAAAGTGGATTTGATTTTATTCCCCAGTAAAGATTCCTTTGGCATCTGATTTAAATTCATTAAATCTTTTCACCCATGCAGCCACATTTTTTTTCTTTCTTTCTTTCTTTCTTTCTTTCTTTCTTTCTTTCTTTCTTTTTTTTTTTTTTAAGATTTTATTTAATCATTCATGAGAGACGCAGAGAGAGAGGCAGAGACACAGGCAGAGGGAGCAGCAGGCTCCATGCAGGGAGCACGATGTGGGACTTGATCCCGGGACTCCAGGATCACACCTTGGGCCAAAGGTAGCGCTAAACCGCTGAGCCACCCAGGCGTCCCCAGCCACATTTTTCCACATCCAATTTTTACATCTCAAATATTCCTCATTCCCTCGCTCCGCTCCCCAGAGTTAACTTATAAAAACAGTCACTGGGGACTCCTAGGTGGCTCAGGGGTTAAGCACCTGCCTTCAGCCCAGGGTGTGATCCTGGAGTCCTGGGATCAAGTCTCACATCAGGCTCCCTGCATGGAGCCTGCTTCTCCCTCTGCCTGTGTCTCTACCTCTCTCTCTCTCTCTCTCTCTCTCTCTCTGTGTGTGTGTGTGTCTTTTATGAATAAATAAATAAAATTTAAAAAAATTAAAAAATAATAAGAAAAACAGTCATTGGTGGCTGATGTTAGGCCCTCACTTCTTAGGCACCTTATATGGCAGCCTGGCTCTTGCCTTTCCATGCTGACCCCCAATCGCTCCCCCACTCTTGTGCCCCCCCATCTCCCCTCTTTCCACCCCCCCCTTCAGATTTTGGGGGGAATCCCTGTATTTGGAACCAGATGTAATCTAAGTTTGCTTTCCTTCTCACACGTGTTTTCAAATAAGATCAGGGAAAAATCACTTGGGATTAAAGTAGATTTACAACGAAGTTATTAGCACAAATGTGATATTATTTGCTTTCTGTATCGCCCTAGAAAATAGAGCGAAGTAAGAAGTGAAGTAGGACTGGAACCATTGCCGAGTGAAGCAAGTGGCCTGGGGCAAGTGGAAAAGTGAGCCGAGCCTGGGTGATGATCTGCAAAACTCACACCGTCTGTATCCAGTGTGATGCTCTCTCTAGACTCCTGGGATCCTCCCAAGTGAAATGTCAGACTTCCGTCTTCCTTTCGCTGGCTTGCACTCTCTCTGCATCTGTGGTTCATTTTCAGTGATTGCTTTTTGCATGTTGGGCAGATTTTACTTTTCAAAAGCCAAAAAACTAAAGGCGGGGCCGGGTGGCTTGTCTTAACCCCATAGTCTGCTGGGCAGTGCACTGGGCGATGAATCCTGGGGAAACAGCTTAATCCCATACAAGCATCGCTGCAAATTCTGTCCCTGGCATTGTGTCCCTTGACTGGCTCGGGTGAATACCACATTGATCCTAAAAACATGCAGGGTCTCAGCTCACCAAGTGCTCCTTTTATGGATCCCAGACGGCCAGCGCTTCGGGGCAGGTATCACATTTTAGGGCAGAGGAAGGAACAAGGTGAGGCCTTCAGAGAAACGTGTGTGCTTCTTATTGTCAGTTGGTTTGGTATTTCTGTCAGCTGTTTTACTGGTGTCTGATTAATCCTTGTGGTCGCCAGGGGCCAGCCAGGATTTCATCGGATCTAGGAACAAAACTTTTCCTCTCTTGGACAGAAGGTGGTCTGTCCAGGTCAGGGTATGGGTCATTGGAAGGGCAGCCATAGGAAGCCTGGTTTTCACAGCAACCACTTGTTACAATTAGTTATAAAAAAAAAAAAAAAAAGCTAAAAAAGCTAACATACGGTGCATTGACACTTTTGTGGGTGCCTGAGTCTAGATGGTGCGATTGTTCTGGAAAACAGTGCCAGCATCCTTGTTTGAAAGTGGAGAGCACCACCGTATTTCAAGTAGCAAAATCACTGCACTCTGAGACATTTGGGGGTTTCATTTCCTTCAATTGTCTAGAACTCTCTTCTATTGCTCTGTGCTAAATCCAAGTATATGAAGTAAAAATGCAGAAATGAAGAAGTGGTAAATTGAGCAAGGCAGCATCTGCGGAATGTCCTAGCCAGCTCTCCGACAGGGCTGACAAATCATTTGCAGAATTGAAACTGGAAGCAGATGCCCTGAGTCTTGGGTCAGAGTGCCCGTGGACTGGCGGAAAAGCCTAGACATCCCTACCATCCGTTCTGTTAGGCTTCCTTCACCATAGAGACCCCAGTGTGGGTCTGCCTGAAAGAACGACACTACACTTCACAGAACTGGAAGTCGTGACTCAGTTCTAGTAAACGCTAGAAAGGTAGAAATGGTGTATACCTTCTGGAAAGTGTCTTTATTTTTTTATTTTTTGGAAAGTGTCTTTAAAAGAAAAGAGCTTCCCTTCATTGCTTCCTTCCCTCCCTTCTGGAATGCAGATGTGATGGCTGGATTCCTGACACTGTAGGAATGTGTGCCAAGGAGGCAAAGCAGCTGCCCATGACAGTGGAAGAGAGCCATCTCACCAGCCCTGGGCACACTAGAGAGAAATAATCTTTGGTATTTTTCAAGTGACTTTTATTTGGGTTTCAGATAGATGAACCTAATTCTAAGAAATGCAGGCATTCAAGGGATTCTCATTTAGTCCTATCAAGTCCAGATCAAAGTTCTAAAATGTTCATTTCAATGTGAGTCTCTGGACCCGACTGGAAATACAAAGTAAAAGGATAAAACCCAGGGAATCCACCCCTAGGTGACAAGCTGGTCAGATCCCAAGCTCTTGTGGGCAAAAACTGCCTCTATAGGAATGAAATCACCCAGTAATGCAGTCCCTTCAAGCTAAGTGTAGAGATAAGGGACGCTGATTCTCAACTAATGTGTTTCATTTTCTGCTGGGTTTTGTAGCTTTGTGTGGATTCGTCACCTGGCTAGACAGGCCCCGGAAATATTAGGAAGGGAGATAATTCAAATGCATAAATAAATAAATAAATAAATAAATAAATAAGGCTACAGGCCTCCAAAACTAAATGCTCAGTGGTGAATTGTTTGAGCCTCAATACTTTTCCTTTGTAAAGTGGAAATGATACACATTTAAGAGTTTTGGTTTCTAATTTTATATTTTCTAACACAATTAAAGCAAGGCCTGGACCAATAAGGCAAATCTGTATAAAGCATTGGATCAATGAGATCTTTAGTCCCTCTATTTACCTGGTTGCTAATGTCCAGCAGAGGTAAGCAGGGAGCAAATGGATGCCACTTCTGGTGAGATAATCCAGACATCACCAGTGGATATCCTCATGCAAAAGACTGAAATTGGACCCCTACCTCACACCATTCACAGGTTTAATTTAGAATGGATCACAGGCCTAAATAGAAGAGCTAAAACTATGAAGCTCTTAGAAGAAAACAGGAGTAAATCTTTGTGACTTTGAATCAGGCCATGGTTTCTTAGCTGAGACACCCAAAGCACAAACAACTAAAGGGAAAAAAGATAGATAAATGTACGCAATGAAATTAGGAGTTTTTGTGCTGAAAATAATGCCTTCAAGAAAATAGAAAGATAGCCCACGGGGTAGGAGAAGATATTTGCAAATCATATATCTGAGAAGGGATGAGTATCCAGAATGCATAAGAAACTCTTACAACCCAATAATAAAAAAGACAAATAACCCAATTAAAAACTGGACAAAAGATCTGAATAGACATTTCTACAAAGTAGCTATACAAAGGGCCAATAAGCACATGAGAAAATGACCAATATTATTAGCCATGAGGCCAATGCAAATCAAAACCACAATACTGCCTCATACCCATTACAACAGACTGAAATTAAAAAAACAAACAAACAAACAAACCCTAATCATAAGTGTTGGTGAGGATTTGAAAAAATTGGAACCCTTATCCACTGCTGGTTAAAACGTAATGGTGCAGCTGTTTTGGGAAACAGTTTGGCAGTTCCTCAAAAGCTTAAAAATAGAGGTTCCATGCGACCCATTAATTTCATCCCTTGGTATTTAGCAAAGAGAGATTAAAACATACATCCAAACAAGCACTTATACGCAAACGCTCATAGCAACAGTGTGCATAATAGCTAAAAGGTGGAAACAACCTAAATGTCCATCAATCAGAGGATGGATTAAAAAAAAGTGGTATGTACACATGGTGGAATATTATTCAGCAATTAAAAGGAACATAGTACGGAGACATCTCCAACACAGATAAACCTTGGAAACAGTATGCTAGGTGTAAGAAGCCAGTCATAGAAGTCTGCATAGTGTATAATTCCATTCATATGAGATATCCAGAATGGGCAAATCTATGAAAACAAACAAACAAAAAAAAACAGATTAGTGGTTGCTAGTTGTTGGTGGGAAGTGAGAATGGGTTGTGACTGCTAATGGGCTTTTATTCAGGGTGATGAAAATATTCTAAACTTACATTGTGGTGATGGTTATACAATTTAGTGAATATATCAAAGTCATTGAACTGAATACTTGATTTATTTTTTTAAAAGATTTATTTATTTATTCATGAGAGACACAGAGAGAGAGAGAGGCAGAGACACAGGCAGAGGGAGAAGCAGGCTCCATGCAGGGAGCCTGATGTGGGACTCGATCCCGGGTCTCCAGGATCACGCCCTAGGCTGAAGGTGGCCCTAAACCGCTGAGCCACCTGGGCTGCCCTGAACTGAATACTTTAAATGAGGGAATTTTATGACATTCAAATTTTATCTCAATTAAGATTTTTTTTTTAATGGAAGTAGAATTGACCCAGCCTCCAAAATTGGGCCCAGCCTCCATATGGGCCCAAGGACAGAGAGCCTGTACTCACAATCTGGGGTTTTCAGCCCACACTGGAGGGCTCATGTTGCTAACTGCCTCGACTCCAGGGTCTGGGTCCAGATGGTCTACTTCAGTCTGTGCTTGATGTCTGAGCCTTCCTGCCTGGGCCAGACCTCCCTGTACTCTGGTATGTGTCCTGTTTAGCCCATGCACGACATGAGCCCCTTTCTGCTTAGCTAGTGTCAGATCTCACTGTTTCCTGGGCAGCCCGACCCCTCAAATCCCGGGTGGGTATTCCTGGTGTAAGCACTCTGCACCTGTGTAGTAACAGTTGTCCCAGACTGAGCACCTACTATACACCAGATGATGCTTTAAGTGCTCCACATGTTGTGATTCATTTGATTCTCAGGACAACTTTCTTCAAAATAAGTTCTACTATTAATGACAATTTTACACTGGATATGGAAAATGAACTCAAAGAGATGACCAAGTTCACACAGCAGGTAGATGGAAGAGGATTGAAATCGAACTCGAGAGATGATCCTTGACCATCTATCTACCACTTGCCTCAGCTGGCCGTCGCTGACAGTAGGTAGGTGGAAGCCAAGACCCTGACCTCTAGGTCTTATCTTCTGGGACAAAGTCACATTGATGTAGAGGGACTGCACTGTGGGAGCCCTTCTCCTCTGAGACCTCCTTGGATCCCTTCTACTCTTTTGTTCTGCTTCTAATAGCCCAGCAAGGCCTGTGCACGCCGCCCCCCCCCCCCCCCGCCCCTTGAACTACTAGATCCCCACTTTGCTCAAAGACATAGATCTGGAAGTTCTTGGGAACGTATATTCCCCCAATGTGACTCGTCCTCTAATAAATGTTATGTAATACAAAAGCACCACCCTCCTTGTCTCCACTGGGGACAACTCCAAGATATAACTGACATTCCACTGTCCCCTACACAAACTGGTGGAAGTTACCTCTGGGCAATTTTTTTCTGAAATCACGCCTTTGATTAGTTTCTTTATCTTCATTATCCTGCCTCCTCACTTCCTTACCTCTTTACCCTGGGCGTGTTTCCTTAGTAAATCACTCACACATGAGCTTTTGTTTCTGGGTCTCCCGGGAAACCCAACCTAGGACGGAACATGCGTCAAGTACTTAGCACAGCCCAGAGCACATAGTATGTGCTCATTAAATGACCACGGTTCTAGTGATCATAGCTTCAAGATTGCAGATCAAGCATCTGAAGGATGCTTCTCCTTCTTGGCCCTACAGCTTTAGCACTAATTCTTGAATTGTGAGAAAGGGGAAGGGGGAAGAGTTGAAAACTGGAGGTCAGAGGTCAGTCTTGGATCTCACCCTTTTCTGCTTCTCTTAAGAGCAACCCAGCCTATATTCCAGGCAGTCCCTGTTCGCATGATGTCACAACATTCACAGCTGGCCTTGGATGTGCTACTTGATATTAAAAAATTATTTTTATGAACACTGGGTGGCTAAGCAGTTGAATGTCTGCCTTTGGGTCAGGTCATGATGCAGGGATCCTGGGATCGAGTCTCACATCGGGCTCCCCGCAGGGAGTCTGTTTCTCCCTCTGCTTGTGTCTCTACCTCTCTCTCTCTGTCTCTCATAAATAAATAAATCAAATATTTAAAAAATGAAAAATAAAAAAAATTCTTTTTAAAGGTTTGATAGAGGGATCCCTGGGTGGCGCAGCGGTTTAGCGCCTGCCTTTGGCCCAGGGCGCGATCCTGGAGACTCGGGATCGAATCCCACATCGGGCTCCTGGTGCATGGAGCCTGCTTCTCCCTCTGCCTATGTCTCTGCCTCTCTCTGTGTGTGTGTGTGACTATCATAAATAAATAAAAATTAAAAAAATAAAGGTTTGATAGAAGTTGGACAATTTAGGCCTCTAAGTCAATAGCTTCCAGTGTTTCCCAGCCCCATCCCTTAAAAATAAAAATCAAATATTTATTGAGAGTTTGATGTGTAAGTATAAAAAACTCTTGTAATAAAATTAAAATATCAAACATTTTTATAATCTTTGTTGTATACCAAAGTCTGTTCCTTCTTTCTTTCTTTCTTTCTTTCTTTCTTTCTTTCTTTCTTTCTTTCTTTTTCTTTTTTTCTTTTCTTTCCTTCCTTATTTTTTTTTTTTTTAGAGAGGGGAGGGAGACATTAAAGGAAAGGGAGGGAGTGAGGAGGAGCAAAGGAAAAGAGAGAGAGAGAGAATCTTAAGCAGCCTCCGCACCCAGTGTGGAGCCTGACCCAGAACTTGATCCCAGGTCCCCGAGGTCGTGACTGTAGCTGAAGTCAAGAGTTGATCGCCCAACCGACAGAGCCACCCAGGTGTGCCCTAAAGCCTTTCCTAAGTCCCTTATGTGCATTTCACCTCCTCAAGCAAGTGCTTGAAGAAACAAGCACAAAGAGGTTAAGTAACTTGCCGGAGCTCACCCAGGCAGGTTTGACCTTGAGCCATATGACCCTGAAGTCCATGTTCATAACTGTGAGGCTAGCCCATCTCCCTGTCATAGAATAGACATTTCTTGTCTTACAAGAAAGCAAAGGGAGCCATCACATGTTCCCCAAGGCCCTGCCAGGTGGGGAAGTCCAGTTGCCTAAAAGAATCCCAGCTGTCACGTGTGCACACCTACACACATACACACTTATTCACACAGGCCTTCCACCAGGGCCTGACATCACCACTACCTCGTTAAGCCTCCAGGTCTCTGTTAGGGCTGCCATCACTGGGCAAATCTACCCATGATCACCAAGACCCTCTGATACCCTTGGATGGGCTCCTCTTACTGCGTTGCTCAGCAGTTCTCCAACAAAGCCATGACCCAGTCTTTTCTACAGTATCTCCTTTGTTGAAGGTGGAAAGTATGCTGTGGGATTCTGTGTGGTTCATAGCACCTCAAAGGTTTCCTCCTGCAGAGGAGCTCAGAAAGCCTTTGGAGGGTACCTAATGGAGGGAGAAGGAAGAACCAGCAAATGGTTTTCCAACTGTGTTCCGAGGAGCCCAAGGGTTCCCTGGAGGTACTGCAAGGCAAGCTCTGGGGGACCTAGAGAAAGACGGCACAAGGACAACACCAAGAGGGGTACTTCTCCCCACCCTCTCTGCCCCTCAGATTTTTCTTTTTTTTTTTTCCCCTCAGATTTTTCTATCTTTAAATAAGCATACTGCTCAAACAATATTTGAAACCCCCTTTTCAAGGAGAGGAGAAAGGACTACTCCGTCCGTGCCCCCACTGCTCAGCCCACAGTGGGCAAGCGGACTCCGAGACATTCCCACTTTCCATCGCACTTCAGACCCTCATCTCATGCCTTGATGATATGTGCAGCATGGGCCTTGGCCCTTCCTGGAAGGCCTGTCCCCGTTACACTTTCCTGAACCGGCCAGACGTGAACCAGGGGAGAATGTGTCTGTTTTTAGGTCATCCATGGTGACCTGTGACCGGGTCATTTTCTGGGGGCATGTGTCTCCTTGCTTCTAGGGGAGGGATGGTAAACTCAGGCCCGCAGTGTGGACCCGGTAAGTCTGGTGAAACCTTTGTTGGGAGATCCTTAGGAGGTGCTGATTGTCACTCTTCCCCATGCCCCTTATTACAGAGCACAGTGCTTCTCCACCTGCAGTCCCCAGACAGCAGAGTGGCATCACCTGGGAACTTGTTAGAAAAGCAAATTCTCAGTCCCCACCCCAGACCTACTGAATCGGGAACTCTGGAATGAGCCCAGCAGTCTGTGTTTTGACAAGCTTTCTAGGTGGTTCTCCTGCTTGTGGGGGTTTGAGCACCCCTGCTGCAGGTCCCTGAACCAGCAGTGGCCTCCCGGCTCTCTAACGTATCCCTCTGCAAAAATGTGGACAAGTGGGCCCCACGCCTTAGAGCTGAAAACAGTTCAGGTGGGGCCCCTGGTGAACACACGTATTTGTATATTAGTATTTAAGGAACTTGTTCAGACTGAATGGAGGTGTGTGAAAACCAGTAACCCATGTGTTTCCCATTCTGGAAAAAACCCTCAGAGCCTTCACATATGGAGGCCTTGCAGGAAACACCAGACAGGTTTCCGTTTAGTTCTACCAAAAAAAAAAAAAAAAAAAAGTCAGTAATCCTGGAGTTGGGGGGAAACACTGAAAAGTCAAATGATGTCTCAGGGCCCCCAAACCACCAAACAGGATGGAAGCAGAGTAAGCAGGTTTGGGAATCGTCCCTCTTTCCACCTGCCGGCGTGAATTCCTAGTCATGTGATACTTGGAAAAGCTCGTTTCCTTTTCAAAATAAGTCCTTTGTGGGGCACTTGGGTGGCTCAGTGCTTGAGCATCTGCCTTCGGCTCAGGTCATGATCCCAGGGTCCTGGGATCGAGTCTCGCATTGGGCTCCCCGCAGGGAGCCTGCTTCTCCCTCTGTCTCTGTGTCTCTCATGAATAAATAAATAAAATCTTAAAAAGAAAAAAAGTTTCTCGTTTTTACTGGCAGGTGAAAAGGATGGAATACTTTAAACTGTACCGTGGGCTCTGGAAATGCTGTGCAGGGAACAGTTCCTGGAGAAGGCTGCTCTACAGCGCGTTTCTGACATTTATCAAGCCGTACGAATTGCATTTCTGTGAGGTGCTTGTCTATCTCCGAGAGCATGCCATGCCTTTAATTCTCTCTGGCCTTTTTTTTTTTTCCTCTCTCTGGTCATTTTTCTAAATGCAAAGCAAGTCTTCTAAGATACTTAATTAGGTTATCATGCTCTTCGGGCAGTGTCTGCAAACTCCTTTAGCCTTTTTTTTTCTTTTTCCTCATGGAGGCTCTTTTTCCAGAAGAGTACAGTAATAATCCTACCTCCCCCCCATCACTTCTATGAAAACATACTAGTTTGTGAGTGCATGATGGAGGGAAATCACTTTCAGAAAGACACCCGACCCTCAGCTTTGAATTGTGTTATTTTTATACAGCAGCAAAGAACAAATGCATTTCTCAATTATGAAACCCATCTGTGAGGTGCCTTTCAAAGGGCACAGTGATGCAGCCAGTCATTTGATCAAATTCTTAAATCATCTTGAAACAGTAGTTGCCCCCTGCCCCACACTGCACGCTTGCTTGTGCAATATGATAGCGTTGTGTTTCGCTTTTTAAGTCAAACACGTTTTCCATTTATTCTAACCGGCACCAAAATGAGTCTGAAACACCGAGGGTGGCAATAAGCAGTGGGAACAGCCCCTTGGAAAGGCTTTTCACCAATGAACTTTAACATTCCAGCTGCCGAGCTGGAGTTGGTTTTTCCCTGGCTGAAAAAAAATACACCCCTCCCTCCTGGGAAGCGCTCACTGGGTGCATCGCTAGCACCGCGTGGAGTCAGTCCTGTTCTCGAAAACTCCATGCTCATGATGTCAAAAGCCCAGAAGAGACTTTAGAAGCCATCTGTTATGGGTTGAACTGTATGCCTCCGAAATTTGTTGAGGTCCTAAATCACCTGCAAACGTGGCCTTCTTTGGAAATGGGGAGCCTTGCCAGATGATCAGGTTAAGATGGGGTTAGGGCCGTGATCCAGGATGACGAATGTTCTTATAAAAAGGTGAAATTTAGGGATCCCTGGATGGCTCAGTGGTTTAGCGCCTTGCCTTCGGCCCAGGGCATGATCCTGGAGCCGGGAGTCGAGTCCCACGTTGGGCTCCCTGCATGGAGCCTGCTTCTCCCTCTGCCTGTGTCTCTGCCTCTCTCTCTCTCTCTCTCTCTCTATCATAAATTTTTAAAAAATCTTTAAAAAGGGGAAATTTGTATACAGAGACACACATGCACACAGGGAACCCCTTTGTGAAGATGAAGGTAGGGGTTGGGGGGATATATCTATGAGCCAAGAGATGCCAAAGATTGCCAGCAACCACCAGAAGCCAGGAGAGGCGTGGAACAGATTCTCCCCCACAGCCCTCTGAGGGAACCAATCCTGCCAACCCTGTGATCCTGGACTTCCAGCCTCTGGAAGTGTGAGAAAATGAATTTCTGTCGGGTGAGCCCCCAGTCCGTGGCACTTTGTTACAGTACCTCTGGGAAATTGATATACCACTCACCCCGCCAAGTCTACAGGTGAGCCTCTGGGTCCCAAGAGAACCACCTCACTAGGGAGTTAGGGTACACCTGAGTCTTCTGAGAACCCGCCTTAGAGCCCACCACCTCTGCATTACTGTACTAACCTTACTGCCAGAGGAAATGATTGTAGGCCTTGCCTCGAGAGGTCACTATAGCATCACTCTGTAATAGGGGAGTAATAATTATTTATTTGAGAGAGAGAGAGAGAGAGAGAGAGAGAGAGAATAAGCAGGGGAGAGGGGGAGAGAAACCCAAGCAGACTCCAGGCTGAGCGCATAGTGTCACACGGGGCCTGATCTCACAACCCTGAGATCACAACCCGAGCCGAAACCAAGAGTCAGCCACCTAACCGACCTCGCCACCCGGGTGCCCCTAGACACTTGTTTTGAAATTGAAATCTCCCTGTCAAGCACCAAGGAGCTGAGAATAGGAAGGTGCCCAACATTCAGCCCCTGTGCCAGCAGGGCTCCCTGTGGCAAAGCTCATTTAGCTGTGACGTCAGGAAGTTTTGCTGAGTCTCTTTGAGCAGAAGAAAGGGAGGACCCCACGTTGGTTCATGGGAACTGAGGGGAAAGGGAAAAGGTTGGCTCCCTAGTTTCTCCCCCCAGGCCCTGGGATGCACCATCAGAAGACAAACGGGACACCTTGGTGTCACCTGGTGGCGTCCTCCTCTCTTGAGCGCCCTCTGGTGTTCTCAAGTAATGACAACAGTAGCTCATCCTACAGCTGGAAAGGTGCTGGAAGTAACTAGCCAGTGGTTCTTCACTCAAACAGGAGATCTCTGGGAAAACTCACTTGCTGTGTGTGGTATCCAGCCAGCGTCCGAGCTCAGAGTTTAGATTATTACCTCCTCACTGTTCTCACTGCTCTTTTCAACCTCAGAGTTTGCTACTGTACATGGGTTCTCTGTCCAGGGTCCCCTAGCTGTTCCCACACCCTCACATCAACCCAGTCTGAGGAAGAGGAATGAGAATCCAGTCCCGCTCCTCTGGGTCCATCTGGAGAGTTAAGAGAATCTCTAAAGCTGTTTCTCAACCTTGGCCTGGTTGACATTTGACCCTGATCATTCTGTGTGTGTGTGTGTGTGTGTGTGTGTGTGTGTGTGTGGAGGGGGGTGTCCTGTGTCTTAAGGATGTTGGCTTCAGGCCATTAGATGCTGGTAGCACTTCCTTCCCGACTGTGACAGTCAAAGACGTTTCCAGATATCATCATACATCCTGTAGGGGGTAAAATTCCCCTAGACTGAGTTAATGCTCCTTAAGCTAAAAACAAACAAACAAACCAACAAGAAGTATCTTTCACTCCATGAAAATAGAGCCACCATTTATAAAGCTCTCTTTGATTTTTGGATGTCATACATAACCTATTTTTATATTTTTGGTTAATCTGATGCTAACTTGTTGTGATACCACTGGTCCAATTAATAGAATTGAATATTCCAACCATAGGTTGGAATATAAACATCTGAAATATATGGCAAACACATATATATGCACATTTAACATACATGTCACATATATAATATACATAATATTTTATGTATATTTTAATTGTTTGATATACATATGTCTAATGCTACAGAATCACTCTATTCAAAAATTTTTTTCAGGACCTTTACTTTATTCCAGAATATTCTTTCATATGTTTTCTTATTAAATTCTCAAAATAGGCTTTTAGGCTGGGTTTATTTTCCTCCGTCTTTCTATTTTAGAGGGACCAAATCACCTGATTGAAGTCACACAATGGGAAGACCTTGTTGGTAATGGAGTCCACTTCCACAATTCAAAACCATGTTTGTGACACTTCACCAGCTGCCACCTTGAGCTTAGCAAACAGCCATGTGGTCCATTGTCTTCCTCTGTGACACTGGGACTGTCTGGGATAAATATGAAGATTATTATGATTAATAATTAGTGGTATTGCAGCCCAAGTCTCCTTTGATAGATGAACGAATAAAGAAGATATGGTGTATATATATGTCATGGACTATTATACAGCCATGAAAAAGAATGAAATCTTGCCATTTGCAATGACATGAATGGAGCTAGAGAGTTAAGTGTTAAGTGAAATAAGCCAATCATAGAAAGACAAATACCATGTGATTTCACTCATATGTGGACTTGAAGAAACAAAACAAGCAAGCAAAGGAGGGGAGAGGAGAGAGAGACAAACCAAGAGATAGACCCTTAACTATAGAGAACAAACCAAACCGATGGTCACCAGAAGAGAGGTGGGTGGAGGGATGGGGTGAAATAGGTGAGGGGGATTAAGAGTACACTTCTGTTGATGAGCACTGAGTAATGTATAGAATTGTTGAATCACTATATTGTACACCTGAAACTAATATAACACTGTATGTTAACTATGCTGGAATTAAAATAAAAACCATAAAATAATAAAAATAAGAATTTATACCATTGGTAAGTAGAAGTAGCAGCCAACATTGCTTGAGTGCTTCCTCTGTCCCAGGCATGATGCTAAGCTCCATCTCATGTTGTCTTTTCAACGGTGTCGTGAAGCAGGAATCATTATCAATGTTCACAGCTTCAGAGATGCAAGTGCAAAGGCTACCACCTACCCAGGCCACAGTGGCTGATGGGCAGGAAACCAGGCCTCCCCCCAACCACCTGGGCATGCCCCTCCCCACTCTTCTCCCTGGGGGGGCTCTGTTTCTCTATTCCTTGCTTAATAGCCATGCATTGTTTGAAGAGCCTCGGTTTCCATATTTGCTTTGGTTCCTCAAAATATCATACAATTATTCTTTATACAGATCTTGTGTAGTTTCTCTTTAAGCCATCATGTGGCTTCATTAGTGTGAAAACCCAGCTTGGGGACCAAAATAATTTTATTTCCCTGACTGATAAGCATTGTATGGTAGTAGTAATAGTAAAATTCACAGGAGCAGCAGCAACAATCCCGGGAAAATTAATAGTCAAAGTTAGTTCATTTCATTGAAAATGCTTGAAATGGAAAGAGAAGCCAAGTCACTGTAGTGGTGGAGTGTTAGGTTCATACGGCTGCCATAACTAAGTGCCACAAATGGGGGACATCAAACGGCACACATGGATTACCTTCCAGTTCTAGAGGCCAGAAGTCTGAAATCAAGGTGCTGTCGGGTGCATACTTACCTCAACGTCTCTACGGGAGGGTCCTTCCTGCCTCTTCCAGCTCCTTCTGACACCCACATTCCTTGCTTGCAACTGCACTACTCCAATCTCTGCCTCTCTTTCCCCGTGACTTCTCCCTGTGTCTGCTAGTCTTCTCAGAAGGACACCAGCTACAGAGGACGGAGGGCCCACCCCACTCCAGAACGAGCTCATCCTAACTAACTACAACAGCAATGACTCTGTTTCCAAATAAGGTCACATTCTGAGGTCCTCGAGGTAAGGACTTCAATGTGTCTTTTTGAGGAGGGGGCGGAGACACACAATTCACCATAGCAGGTCATAGCAAGGCTCACCCCTAAATCTGACAGATCGTGACCGGGGTTTGTACAGTATTTGGTGTTGTTTCAGGATGATTACTAGCAGTTGGGATACATCTGAAATTGGCCTTGTCCTATAAACATTCAAGAGGGAAACAAGAAATGAACAGAAGTGTCCCTTGTTCCTCATCTCTCTGGGGGAGCAGGATGGGGAGACAGGTTTGGTTGGTGAGAAAACTGGCATAAATGTTACAGGAATGCAGATGAGGCAAGGAGTCCCATGATATACTTTCTTATGCCCATGAGTCAGGGAGATTTTTTTTTTTTAAGATTTATGTATTTATTTATTTGAGAGAAAGCACAAGCAGGAACAGGGGCAGAGGTAGAGGGAGAAATAGACTCCCTACTGAGCAGGGAGCCCAACACAGGCCTCGATCCCAGGACCCTGGGATCATCCCCTGAGCCAAAGGCAGCTGCCTCCCAGATGGCCCCCAGCGATTCTCACCTCTTGTATTCACACTCTTTCTGGTACCCTTCCATCTAATTCGGGCTGACCTGTGGAACCAGTAGGTATGATGGTGTGTGATTTCTGAGGGTAAGTCATAAAAGTCCTGGCCTTGCTCCCTCTTGGGTCACCACCTCTGGGAGAAGCCAGCCACCATGCTGTGAGGGTGCTCATTCAGCCATGAAGGGAGAAACTGAGGCCTCCTCCACCAACCAGCACCAACTTGCCAGGCTTGTGAGGGAGCCACGTTGGAAGCAGATCCAACCCCAGTCAAGCCTTCACATGGTGGCCTCTTCACTTGACACCTTGACTGCAACCACGTGGAACATGCTGAGCCTGATGGAACCACCCAGCCAAGCTGCTCCTGAATTGCTGACCCACTGGAACTGTGAGATAAAAAATGTTTGTGTTGTTTTAAGCTGCTGAGAGTTTTGTTACATGGCAATGGGTAGCTAATACGATGGGTCTTCCACACAAACCCATAAGGCAGGCAGGACAGATTTCATAAGGGAGGAAATACCCTTCATGGCTGTAATTGGAATCCACTATGTCCCTTTCCATCCAAGGACTACAACGGAGTGGAATCCCTTCACCACAAGGCTGTGAGGTTTAGTTTGTAAATACCTGAAGCAATAAGCCAATTCTTTAAGTTCCAGCATGTACCTGGCCAACTACAACCTCTTAGCTAAGGAAGCTGTGCTTGCGCCCATCTAGGGAGCTGTGACCCCATGTGACGTTCATGTATTCAGAGGCACATTGTGAGGTTCGTGACAAATGCGTGTTATGTCCCTACCGAAGTTCTCCAACGGATGACAGCAGTAAACTGCAGCAAGAGACCTTTTGGGGAAGACTCGTTTGCTACCTGGCAGGTGGGCAGCATGGATCCCATCACGGAGGCTGGGGTGGATCTGCCTCCAGGATGAGATGGACTCGGAGCTGGCAGGGAGCTTTGGTGAAAGGCTGTCTTGAGTTCTTGATGCTCCTCCGCACACTATAGATCATACCAGCTGCATGAGGGGAGGGGCAGAAACAGACTGAATTTGTGAATTTGTCTTTTAAATAAATGGTCCTTCACATGTGAAAATATATCCCCCATTAATGAACTCTGTGCTGTGAGTGCTTTGTCTACTGACTTGGTCCTCGAAATTGACTATGCATTAGAATCATTCTGGGAATCTATCAAAAATACAGCCTTCAGAGACCACCTCAAGGAGCTCTTAGCTAGGTCCCAAAAGATGGTTCTTGGTTTTCTAAACTGCTCCCATTATTTTAATTTGTAAACAGGTTTGGGAACCAACCTGGGCCCAAGATGGGCTACTTGAGCTATCTGTCTTTGGGCATCTTATCTAACCTGGCTAAGCCTTGGTTTCCTGTCTGCGAAACAGGAGTTGTATGGTGTGCCTGAGTGGCTCAGTAGTTGAGCATCTGCCTTTGGCTCAGATCATGATCCCAGGGTCCTGGGTTTGAGTCCCACATCAGGATCCCCACTGGAAGCTTGCTTCTTCCTCTGCCTATATCTCTGCCTCTCTCTATCTCTCATGAACAAATAAGTAGTCTTTTTAAAAAAAACAAAACAAAAGAGGAGTTGTATCAGTTTGCTAGGGCTGCCATAAAAAAAATAAAAACTGGGTGGTTTAAATAATGTGAATTATTTTCTCCCAGTCCTGGAGGACAGAAGTTCAAGATCAAGGGGTTGACAGGGTTGGTTTCTTCTGAGCCCTCACTCCGTGGCTTGTAGATGGCCATCGTCTCCCTGTGTCCTCCCTTGGCCTTCCCTTCATGCGGGTCTATGTCCTAATCTCCTGTCTTGTAAGGACACCAGTCATATTGGTTTGGGGTCCACCTTAATGACCTCATTGTAACTTAATTACCTTTTAAAAAGCCCCATCTCCAAATATAGTCACATCCTAAGGTACTGGGGGTTAGGGCTTCAACATAGGAATTTTGGAGGGGACACAGGTCAGCCCTTGTCCTCATTGGGAGGATTACATAAGATCAGGTGCTTAAAGCCTCCAGGTGCGGGGGGCGAGGTTTCTATGCAAATCAGAAGATACAAAATCTTATTTTCCATTCCCTCCCATTTTGGTGGCACTATGTGGGAAAATTGCCTTTAAGACATGAGTGACACACAGGAAAACTGGACTTGTCTTTTAGGCGATAATCCCCTTAAAACATCTGGTCTGCTCCACCCCCACCGTCAGAGCTGGTGCAAATCCACCCGCCATGAAATGGTGGCCCTGAAATCCTTGAAATCCGAGCAGCTGCAGTGGAGGGGCCTGGTTCCTGGAATCTGAGCTTAGCACTTAAGACTGAGTTTCTTTTCAAAAGAGCTGGAGCTCAAACACTTGTTGCACGTAATCCTTTTTTCAGAGGAAAGGGAGGCACTTTAATGCCACTATAGAGTCCCCACTGTGGGTTTGCAGAGGGCTCCAGTAGATTTTCACACTCGTCCTCACCCGCCTCCCTGTCAGGCCCGGGACCAAAGGCAAGGCCAGCAACGTCACACATGGGACCATCTGACAGGGCAAAGGAGAGAGGCCAGGGCTCCATAGGGCCTGTGGGAATGCCCCGCCTTGGGCCCAATTCCTGGCCCTTGAGTGCCACCTGCCCTGAGAGGCTGCTGCACTCTGAAGTAGTCACCATCCACTGCAAAGGAATTTAGGGTTCCTAGTGCCCCCTGTTGCAAAGGTTGGGTGAATGGTGGGTCCCTTTACTTCCTCATTATTGATTATGGTGTTAAGGTGGAAGGAAGGGGGGATTCTTGGAGTTCCCAAAGCAGGTAGATGTAAGCATACAACTGCAAAACTGAACCATCTCTATCTAGGGTAACCCCATCACCTAGAGTAGAATGAACAACACCCTCTTGCCCATACTCCGTGCTTTGGGGCCTGAAGCCTCCTTTCATAGGACTGGTAGATGGGGGTAGAACCTGGATATGATTTTTGGAGAAGTGAGCAAGAAACACTCCATCTCTGGATCTCCAATTCTTCATCTGTTGGATCAATTACCTTGCTAGACTTGACCCCCTGGGTTAGCCCCATTAGCAGTCAAGCACTGGGTGTGAAAGGTGACATTTGTCCTTGAAAGGACACAGAGACAGAAAGCAGCAGGCTGTCCCAGGAACCAAGCTTGAAGAACCATAACTCTGTCCAGAATCACGAGTATCCATGAGCTGTCCCGAATCACTTGTGGGAATAGATCAGAACCAACCCTCAGGACCCATCCTGGGCTGTTTGAGTCAATAGATCTCAGCTAAGCATCTATATTTTTCACACACCAAGTAATTTGAAAGCTCACCGAAGTGTGAAGGCTGTTGCTTTAAACCATCTGCCGCTGGCCCGACCTCCTTCATCCTGCCTTGTTCCAGACCTTGAGAACCTCGATCTGAGAAAAGTCATTACTGCCTTTATAAAGTGCGCCGAACTAGCCTTTGTCTAGATCCTTCCATCAACAGAGCATCACAGAGTAAGATGATGGCCCGGGAACCACAGGATCTGTATTTCCATACATGCTCTGAGTCCCAGCAGAATGGGCAGCAGGGTCTGCTACAGTGTGGTTCTGGGGTCTGGTTCTGCTTGACGCTGTCTCTAGCCTCTACTGTGGTGGACACTCTCTGTGCCCCTGTGCCAGGCATGGAGTCGGCACTCAGTGCCTCCTGGGGGCAGGGCCAGCACAGACAGAAGTCCCTGAGCTGGGTCCTTCTGAGGGTCTACCTTCCGAGCTGAGGACACTGGGGAAGTAGGGTTGCCAGATTAATGCAGGAAGCACACCTAAACTTGAATTTCTGAAGGTAAATAATTTTTTAGTTAGTATGCCCCAAATACTATCCTGAGAACTGGGTATGATTATTATTATCCCTATTGTATGAATGAGGGACCCAAGGTACAGAGAGGTTAAGTGACTTGCCCAAGGTTACACAGCTGGGATGGTACAGAGCTGGGACTTAAACTCAGGTAGTTCAGCACCAGAGCTCTCCCCTTATCCCCACTCCAGCAGCTTCATGGCGTGGAAGCAGGTGTGATGCCCTCTAGCACCAATCCATTGATCCAGACTCTGGGCTCTCCAGAAGAACTTGGTGTGTTCCCAAGGCCACCTTTACCACAAGTCCCCAAAAGGAAGGACCAGGTTTGTCACTTGTCATTGTATTCCAGCACCCAGGGTAGAGTCTGACTCATAGAAGGCACTCCGTAAATATTTTTTGAATACCTGAGTGCATGAACAATAAAAATAATATATATTCTTTGCAGAGAATGTGAAAAATATGAAAGCATATTTTTTAAAGATTTATTTATTTACTTAAGAGAGAGACAAAGAGTGAGCTGGAGGAAGGGCAGAGGGAGAAGGAGAATCCTCAAGAAGACACTCTGCTGAACGTGGAGCCTGACGTGGGGCTCGATCCCAGGACCCCTGAGATCATGACCTGAGCCAAAATCAAGATTTGGCCACTTACTGACTGAGCCACCCAGGCGCTCCATGAAAAAGTATTTTTAAAACACCCAACTTTAATCCCACCACCTGGAGAAGCCCCTGCTAATGTTTTCTGGCCTCAAATATTTTGAGTAGACACTTTTTATGGTCAGGGCCCTCGTCCTGGAAGTCCTGTACTTTCCCTCAGCTTCTGCTCTGGTTCCTCTGGAGTGTCTAAGCAGGTTCTTTCTCAGAAAAGGATGTCACACTCATTCACACTGAGGTATAATCGAATAATAACAGCTGAAACTACTACCTTTACTAGGCAACTCATATTTTTCTTTTTTTAAGGTTGTATTTATTTATTCATGAGAGACACAAAGAGAGGCAGAGACACTGGTAGAAGGTGAAGCAGGCTCCCTGTAGGGAGCCCAATGCAAGACTCAATCCCAGGACCTGGGATCATGCCCTGAGCCGAAGGCAGGCGCTCAACCACTGAGCCACCCAGCAACTGCCCCAGCATTTCATATTTTTAAGAAGACTTAAAGCTTTCAGATGAAAGGATAAAGCAACCGGCATTCCTTCCCCTCCCTCTCCTCTACCTGAGATGTTCCAGAGTCGGCTACACCGAGAGTTACTGGATCTGAGGTCTGGGCCCAGCACTGTCACTAATCAGCCACGTTGTGATGTTGGGCAAGTCATTAACTCCTTTCACACTCCTCTGTAAGGTAAAGGAGGTTGAGCTGGGAAATAATAAATCACCAAGGTCCAACAGTCTTCCATTATAATTCATATAAATCATACATGTACATATTTACTGTTTTATGATAAAATTTTGAATTTTATGATAAAAAATAGAGGAAATGATTAGATTATTATCATCTAATAATGATGATTATTAGAGATAAATAAATTACCTCTATTTACTCATCATCCAGCTACAAAAAGCATCAGTTCCTGGACTTTGGTTTCCTTTGCACCACCACCTCTTTCCTTTCAAGCACTGGGTTAATTTGAAGCAAATCCCAAACATCATTACAGTTTCATGTGTAAATATTTGGTGTGAATCTCTTAAAGATAAAGATTCTTTTATTTTAAGGAAGCTCTATGCCCAACATGGGGCTTTAACTCACGACTCCAAGATCAAGAGTCGCATGCTCCATTGACCAGCCAGCCAGGTTCTCCAAAGATAAGGAGTCTTTAGTAAAAGAAGATGATTATCATGCCTGAAAAACATGAAGAACAAATTCAGTTTCATCAAATGTAACTACTCGGTAGAACGGAATGTGTGTGTGTTGGTGTTGGTGTCTTCAGGATTTCATTTTATTTTGTGGGGTTCCAGGAATTAAATCTACAAGTTCCAGTTGAGCTTTTCCTTATGCAGTTAGGGGCTAGTTGTAAGGTATGATTTGGTGCCTTGTCCTCAGACGGTGCTTGGAAAAATAGAATAAACGAATTCAGAGCAGCAGGTGCTCAGTGCATTGCTAAGAAGGGCTCTGGCCACCTTGCAAGAAGAGAGCCAGACAGAACAATGAAAACATCCTTGCTCAGGACTTCCTGGAGAAGGTGAGGCACAACCTGGGGCTTGAATTTAGCAGGATGCAAGAAGTCCCGTGGGGAAAAGCAAAAGGAAATACTCAATTCATTTAATTTCAAAAGCCAATTTCTGCATCAGCTGGAGGTGGGATTCATCTCTCACTCTTCTACTTGTCACACTTGCACTGAAATGTGCATATTGCTCTGAGCTGTCATGTGTGTCGTTTGGGGGCAGGTGGCATAGGAGAGGAGACACAAAGTTGGAGCGGCTCACTGAGAAGCAAGCCACTCAACACTGGCAGAGGGTGGGGCCAAGAAGCTAGTGTTATGTGATGAATCTGAACAATTTTCATGTAGCTCACGAAGCAGAGTGTCCCCTATTAAGGACAGACCTAGGATAGAGGCAGACGGTAGCATTGAGGGTGGCCCAATCTTAGAATCGGCTCTTTGCCAAGAAGTGGCCTGCTGGCCCTTGGAGGTTTTGAGCGAGTCTCATTCTCCTAGACCTACTCTGTAACTCTGGGCCATTTATCTCTTTCTTTTATTTCACAGTTGTTTTAATTCAGTTTTTTAAAATCAAAGTTATAAATCCACAGAATTTAGTGGGTCAGATAGGTTTGAAAAACTTGCAGTGAACAGCAATTCCTCAACTCTCCATGCCCCTCTGCCATTTCCTAATCCGGAGGCGGTCGCTTGTGTTTTAACAGATTCTCTTGATAGTTACAATATCAGGCAAAAAAGTCTGTAGGAACACATCTAATTGCTATTCTTGATGTTTGGTTTTTGGCATTGACTATGGACTTCTGCCACAGAGGAAGGGATTTTTACTCTTTCATATAACACACAACATGTACACGCACACGGTCACATACACATGTGCGCCCGCACACACATACCCACACAGATGTTTTTCCTGTATCAATTTATAATTGAAATTTTGGAGATTAAGTGGAATGGGAAGTATAGGCTTCCAGTTAGGGAATGAAGAAGTCACCGAGATTAAAAAAAAAAAAACAACAGCATAGGGAACAAAGTCAATAATAGTGTGGTGAACACAGCATAATATAGAGAGATGTTGAATCACTATGTTGCACACCTGTGTGTCAACTGCCCTCAAATTAAAAAAAAAAAAGAAATTTTGGAGTTTAATATGAAAGTTTTTACATTACTCTAATTCTGTCAATGCTGTGAATAGCTGAGCCCTGAATGCTGTGCTTATTTTTTCATCCCTAAACAATTGCTCTTGCTAACATTCACAATTGCTTTATTTTTTTTGTTGTTGTTGTTGATCTGTTCTAGTAATTTATCCCTCGACTCTGCCCTCTTCTCAATGTGCTCACAATAATTTCATCTTTTTGAAGAAGTCCTCCCAGAACTTGACTGGTTACCTTCGGTAACTTCACCTCTTTTTTGTGCTGGAACCCCTATTTCCCAGACCCTGCATCTTCCTCTTCTGAAAAATTCGGCTCCTTTTTTGATTTAAAAAAAAAAAAAAAAAAAAAAAAAAAACCTCCAGGAGCCTCCTTATAAGGCCCTTGCATATCTAAAAATGTATTTATCACACCTTCACATTTGATTAATAGTTTTGTTAGGTATAGAATTCTACCTTTGGAAATATTTTTTCTTTAGGATTTTGAAACATTTCCCAATTGTCTTCTTGCATGTTGTTAAAAAGTCCAATGCAGGGGTGCTTGGGTGGCTCAGTTGGTTGGGCACCTGACTCTTGGTTTTCGGCTGGGATGGTGATCTTGGTGATCTTGGTACTTAGGATCCAACCCCATGCCAGCCTCCGTGCTGTGCAGGGAGTCTGTTTGGGATCCTATCCCTTTCCCTTTCCCCGTCCTGCACTGTGCTTCCCCCCCCCCCCCCCCACACACACACACCTTGTGCACTCTCTCTCTCTCTCTGTCTAGGATGAACAAATAAATCTTTTTTTAAAAAAAAGTCCAATGCCATTCTGATTCTTGATCCTTTGTATAATGCATGTTTTCTTTTTTTTTGTTTGTTTTCTCTTTAAAAACATTTAGTAACTTCTGTTTATCCCGTGTGATAAAATTGCACAGTGCTGTGTCTTGGGGAGTCAATTTCTGCCCATGGTGTTGGATATAATTCAGGAACTTAATATCTGGGAAGTTTTCATGCATTATTTCTTTGGGTAGTTTCCTCCCATTGTGTCTGGACCTGCTTCCCATATTTGGACTTCAACGTTCTGGTATGGTCCTATCATTTTACACTTTTCTCTCTTATTTTCTCTTTGTGTTTTTGCTAAACATTCTCAGTGATGTCCTTAACTTTTTTTATTTCTGCTCTTTCCAAGCACTTTTGTTTGTTCTCTGGATTTTTTTTTATCAGAATCCTATTCTTTTTGCACAGTTTTATTGAGATATAATTGACATAGACTGCTGTATAAATTTAAGATATACTACACACTAGAATCCTATTCTTTTAAAACTTATTTTTGTTTTTTTTTAATTTAAATTCAATTTGCCAACATAGAGTATAATACTCAGTGCTCATCTCATCATGTGCCCTTCTTAATGCCAGTCACTCAGTTACCCCATCCCCCCACCCACATCCCCTTCCACAACCCTTTGTTTGTTTCCCAGAGTTAGGAGTCTCTCCTGGTTTGTCCTCCTCTTTAATTTTCCCCCATTCAGTTTCCCTCCTTTCCCTTGTAGTCCCTTTCACTATTTCTTATATTCTACAGATAAGTGAAATCATATGATAGTTGTCTTTCTCTGATTGACTTATTTCACTCAGCATAATACCCTTAGGTTCCATCCATGTTGATGTAAATAGTAGGTATTCATCCTTTCTGATGGCTGAGTAATATTCCATTGTACATATATATTACATCTTCTTTATCCATTCATCTGTCAGCAGACATCTCAGCAACTTCCACAGTTTGGCTATTGTGGACATTGCTGCTATGAACATTGGGGTGCAGGTGTTCCATCATTTCATTACATTTGTATCTTTGGGGTAAATACCCAGTAGTGCAATTGCTGGCTCATAGTAGTTCTATTTTTAACTTCTTGAGGAATGTCCACACTGTTTTCCAGAGTGGCTGTACCAGCTTGCATTCCCACCAACAGTGCAAGAGGGTTTCCCCTTTCTCCATATCCTCACCAACACTTGTTGTTTCCTGTCTTGTTAATTTTAGCCACTCTCACCAGTATAAAGGGATATCTCATTGTGGTTTTGATTTGTATTCCCCTGAAGACAAGTGATGTGGAGCATTTTTTCATGTGCTTGTTGGCCACGTGTATGTCTTCTTTGGAGAAATGTCTGTTCATGTCTTCTGCCCATTTCATGACTGGATTGTTTGTTTTGGGGTGTTGAGTTTGATAAGTTCTTTGTTTATCTTGAATACTAGTCCTTGATCTGATACGCCATTTGCAAAAATCTTCTCCCATTCTGTAGGTTGTCTTTTAGTTTTGTGTAGTTTGTGTAGAAGCTTTTTATCTTGATGAAGTCCCAATAGTTCATTATAGCCTTTGTTTCCCTTGCCTTTACAGACGTGCCTTGCAAGAATTGCTGTGGCTGAGTTCAAACAGGTTGCTGCCTGTGTTCTTCTCTAGGATTTTGATGGATTCCTGTCTCACATTTAGATCTTTCATCCATTTTGAGTTTATCTTTGTGTCTGATGTAAGAGAATGGTCCAGTTTTATTCTTCTGTATGTGACTGTCCAATTTTCCCAACACCATTTGTTGAAGACATTGTCTTCTTTCCACTGGGTATTCTTTCCTACTTTGTCAAAGATTAGTTCAGCATAGAGAACCATTTCTGGGTTCTCTATTCTGTTCCATTGATCTATATGTCTGTTTTTTGTGCCAGTACCATACTATCTTGATTATCACAGCTTTGCAATATAGCTTAAAGTCAGGCATTGTGATGCCCCCAGCTTTGTTTTTCTTTTTCAACATTCTTCTGAGTATTCTGGGTGTTTTCCGGTTCCATACATACATCTTAGGATTATTTGTACCAACTCTGTGAAGAAAGTCCATGGTATTTTGATAGGGATTGCATTGAATGTGAAATTTCTCTGGGTAGCATAGTCATTTTCACAGTGTTTATTCTTTCAATCCATGAGCATGGAATGTTTTCCCATCTCTTTGTGTCTTCCTCAAGGTCTTTCATAAGTGTTCTGTAGTTTTTGGAGTACAGATCCTTTGCCTCTTTGGTTACAGAATCCTATTTTTATTTCATGGATGCAGTGTTTTCTCCTTACTCTCTGAGAATGTTATTATCCTTATTTTTTTTTAAAATTTTAAAGATTTTATTTTTTATTTATTCATGAGAGACACAGGGAGAGAGAGAGAGAGAGAGAGAGAGAGGCAGAGACACAGGGAGAGGAGAAGCAGGCTCCATGCAGGGAGCCCAACGTGGGACTCGATCCCAGGTCTCCAGGATCAGGCCCTGGGCTGAAGGCAGCGCTAAGCTTCCCAGAATGTTAATAATAATTTTTAAACATGTATCCCTACATAACTTCTATAGCTTCTGTTGCTTCCAAGTTACTTTCCCTTCCTCTCTGGTTCTGGCTTTTCTGTTAGAGGTTGTTCTCAAACATCAAATGGCCCTTAAATGTCTCTTCATATTCACAAGTGAGGCACTAAAAGCTGATATTAAGCTCTGTACATATGCATAGGACTTGGCAACTAGGAGTTCTGTTCAGTGATGTCTCTGGGCCATTTTCCTGGGGAACTTTGGCTACCATTATCTTTGAGTCTTTCCTCTTGTATTGTTGGAAGACCTGCAGTGAAGCCCCTTAGAATCTCTCATGTGGAAAGTATAGTCCTTGCTACCATTATTATGGAAACAAGATCAGGAAAACAACTGGAAATCTCAGCATTCAGAATGTGAACATTTGTCTGACCTCACTTTATAGAACCGAAGAAGAAGATTGGAGATCCAACTGCTTCTTACATGGACTTTGAGTCAGCCATTCTGCTAGGTCCCATTTCCATAGGCCCCTAATGTCACCAATTCCTGAGCAACTTGATTGCTGTTTGCTGTCCCCTTTGGGGGCTTATGATTCAGCTTTCTCAACTCTCTCACATCAGTTACCAAGCATACCTCTGCTTTCCAGCTTCCCATCTTATTGTAACTATCATCGCTTCTGTTCTGTTCATCTTGTAGGTTTGTGTCTTCTCCAAAATACCTCCTCTGCTGCTGTTTTAGGAAGGTTTCAGGAGGAACTGGAGACTAAGCCCTGCATTCAACTCGCCATCTTTGAATAGAAGTTCCCCCTTCCCCCATCTCTGCTCAGTGGTCTTGGCTTTAGAACTTTTCTCTTCCTGTCTCCATCATATAGCAACAATCAAATAAGCAAACAAAAACAAAACTGAAGCCCATTCCGGTATTCATTGCCATCTTACTAACTTTGCTTTATCATACAAAGAAAAATGTGCTTCTCCACTTGTTTTAGATCATCTAACACAACAACGGAGGAAAGAAGAGAGGGAAAGGACTCTGAAGTAGAACTTAAATGGCTCTTCCCATTCTCTGGAAAACAGTAGCCAGGCAGCCCCAAGAGATCCTGCTGTGTGCTGGTGATCTTGCACATGCACTGCCCCCTGGTGTTGCTTTTAGGGTTCTCCAAGCTTTCCAAGATGGTGATGTCTGAAAAGAATCCAAAGACCATACTTTCAGGGATCATTTCTATACTTAAGGGAAGTCCAGTTACTATTGCCAGAGGTGAGACTTGAACTCACACCAGAGGAGAAGAGGTGGAAAGATGCTCTAAATTTAAAGTGATTTTTTTCATTTCCTACCAAGCAGTACCTCCATGCCAGTGTCAATCAATACACCCACCATGTGTGGCCTTGAACTATCATTGGGAATTTAGCATTGCTGAGGGAACAGCTATTTCCCCCAACTTCTAGGATGTCATCACCCTATGCAGAGAGAAAGTACAGGCTTTAAGAAAGAAGACATATTATTCCACATGAAAGTCACCACCATCCCATCCCACCTTCTATGCTGCACTCTTCCAATGTGGTAGCCACAAGCGACATGGGACTGTTCAAATTTCAGTTGATTAGAATTAAAAATTCAGTTTTTCAGTCACTCTAGCTATGTTTCAGGTGTTTAATGGCCCCATGTGGGTGTCATATTGGACAGCATAGATAGAGAACATCTCTATCACTGCAGAAAGTTCTATTGAATAACACTGATCTAGAGCTCCTAATGGTGCCAGGAACTTTCTTTGATTATTACAGACAGAATTAATCACAGCCTCATCTATGTTCCTACAAGTCTTTTTTCCCTCCCCTGCCACCCCCTTTAATACAGTCTGGCTCGAAATGCAGTTAGTTAAGTAATAGGTCTGTCTCTCCCACTTGACCATAAACTCATGAGGGCTAGGACCAAGCTTGTGTCATTTGCCATTATTCCCAGCACATAGGGCAGAGACTAGCAAGCAGAAGTTCGTGAATTGAATGAATGACTGAACTGTAAACTCCCTCATGGCAGGAATGAAATGTTCTCATTTTTGTATTCCCCACAGTTCCCTGAGCAAAGAGGGAACCTCAGTGAATGTCTGTTGGATTGTTGCATGTCGTTACACCTGCCAGCCATAGGATGTACCTTAGCATCACTAAGACAAAAAGCCATGTTGCTGTGTCCCGCAAACCACCAAATTCACTAAGCTCCCTTTCACCTCATCTTTGCACATTATCTCCTGTGGCTTTGCCACATCCTACCCCATGTCTCTCTGCTTGGTAGCCCCACCTTGCCTCCATGAGGCAGGTTTCATCATGTACTGCCTAACCCTTACACACACACACACACACACACACACACACACACACGTGTGCATGAGCAAACACATGTGCACTTCACACTTGTCCTTTGACATCCTTTCTCCTCACATCTGGAAAAGTAGTCTCCAGACTGTGGCATGTGCATCCCTATGAGTTGTTTAATATGATCCTCTGGAGGGCAGAGAAAAAATGTTTGGACTTCCAGAATTTTTTTTTAATCTCACTATTTAAAATCACCTTATTCTGCTATTTAGTTTAATATGTTAATCATATATTAGTGTAGTAATATATGCTTTTTAATAAAATAAATACTCATATTTGGAATGCGATCTAACTTATTTTTATTGGTAGGAGCTTGTGCGAAGAAAGGCAACTGTCCTGGCCTACCTCCTGCGTGTCCTTCCACCTCCTGGTCTTGCATCTCAAAGACCAGCAGGATCCCCCTCCTCTATGCGTGCTCCAGTCTACTCTGGCTCAGCAGATTTTCAGGGAACTGACATAGAGCGCTTACCAACCCCTGAGGTCTTCCATCTATGAATTCTTATTGTGCTTCCTGGTAGCACACTGTACTTGCTGTTGAGTTCTTTGGATTGTTTTCAATGACTACCTTTGTCTTTCTAACCAAATGGCAAATTGCATGAGCATCTTACACTTATTTTGTACCGGAGACACTCTCAGAATGGAAGGGCGGAGACAATACCGAGTCCAATCACATTTTATATATAAGGAAACAGAGTCAGAGAGGTAAAGTGACCTGCTCAGGGACACACAAGTAAAAGCTTGCCCCAGTCATACATGGTCATACCCTGGGACCATGGGTTTGGACAGAGGTAGCTCAACAAATGTGGGAAGAACTATGCTTCCAAGGGTCTCTGCTCCAGCCCCATAAAAACAGCCCTGAAAGCCGAGGTTATGTGTTTCCTGCCTGCCTTCAGCTTGCTGGGCTCGTGAGGAACAGCACCTCTGTGAGGCTTGAAGAAAGTCTACACACAGAGGAGGTGTCAGCTGCTACTTGACAAAAGATGAGAGCCAAGGTCATGACCTTCTAATGGCAAACCAGCCTATTAGTTTAGCATTATGTGTCTCCAACATCGGAGCCAGGCCTGGTGGAGATTTGATTTTTTTATTATTCAGGAAGCCCCTTACTTGAAAATGAGAGCAACCTCTAGCAACTGCTGGAAATCCCTTCTTTTAAAATAATAAGAAGAATCTTCACCTAAGAAACTTGGCTCCATGCTCTTTTACACTCGGCCGTGCCCTTAAAGCCGGTGGAGGAGCAGAGAAGGCAAATGATTCGAACCTGTGGGCTTTAAAAAAAAAAAAAAAAAAAAAAAGATGCCAATCAAATGTAAATGATGATCACATTAAATAATGATTTTCATTCAAACTCAACCAAACAAATTTCTCGGACTTTGTGATTAGTCCTGTGTCAAACCTGCGCTCTTAATTTTTTTTTTTTTTTTTTTACCAGTTCATTTGTGATATTCTGCGATCATTTTAGGTTTGGGGGTTGGATTTTTTTTTTTTTTTTTTTTTTTTTTTTTGTTAAGTACTGACCAAAAAAATCTTGCTGCATTCAGTCTCCTGAGAATGTTGGGTCGAGTTTTTTGATCCCTGTGGCTCATTGATTTGCGGGCTGATGTAGTGCGAGGGGTCCTTATTAGTGGCGTCTGTCCCTGCTGTAATGTTTTTGTTATTTTTCCTCATTTGTTCACTCTGACATCATGTCATTACAGAATGGTGCTGTTCAGGCCCTGCCTGGGCTGTTCGTTAGCGTGTGTTTAATGAGCAGCTTAATTGAGCTGTCTAGGAGGCCACCTGTCGCCCTCCGGACTTATTAACATACTAATGGCCTGACATTGTATTCTCTGACAGGCAACAGGGCTTACTGATTTGATGTCTGGACATGAGGATTTGATGCAGGAATGAGAGCGGGCATTGGGAAGGAGGTTTAAAAAACGCAAATTAACTCTTTGGTATCTCTGTGTTTATGGCTCTCTTGTGGGGCTGGGGCGGGGGTGGGGGGAGGAAAAAAAAGTTCAACCCCTTGCAGGCCAGGAAAGCATGTCCTGGGGAGCAAGGCTTGCCCCTGTTGTGGTTCTCCGGAGAGAAAATCTGCTCCCCCTGAGAAGAGCGGGCTTCGTTTAGGTTTACGTTATTCTTGTCGGGCTTCAAAGGGGAGATCGGCAACCCCCAGGGAAAGTTTTGTGCCTGGACTGCTCTCTGCTTGGGGCTGAACAAACGAAAAGCAGCAATGCTCCATCTCAGGGCCTTGAGTGTGGTCTGCTGCCCCTGCCTTTTGAATCCAGCCGGGGGCCAGGATGGTGAACACTGGGCTCCAGGGGAAGGCCTTGGAGAGATGGCCAGAGCTCGCACAGATGCATTGGCCAGGGACACCTGTTCTGTTAGTGTTTTATGTCTGTGCGGTTGCCTCCCTTTGCACCCCCGCCTCCCTCCTAGAGGTAGGAGGAAGACCTTCTGTCCTGGGAAATTTCAGGGGAATAAGGCCTAGAGGGCGGGACAGCACTCCTTCAGGGGGCTGGATGTTGCTCTTCTATCCTCTCATCTTCTCTCCCTACCATCCCTTCCTCCTCCAATAAATGCCTGCACACAGAATAAGCATATACCTAGTGGTAAAGAAAAACCTCCTTTAAGATGTCAGGAAAGGGTCATGACTAAGGGCTGAGCAGAGTGAGCCAAATCCCTGAGGTAGCTTGGAGATGGGGTGGGAGCCCCTGTGGGAGAGCCCCATCTGGCCGCTGGGGTTGGCCACAGCGACACCTGCCCCCTCGCCACCAGCCCTGGGGCGGACGTTCCAGCCAAGTCTATAGAAGCTATAGGGGCTACAGAAGGCTGGCTCGGCCGAGGGAGCCAGAACGTGTTCTGGATGTGGCTGCCTGGAAGCAGCATCCCGGAACTTGGCATGTTGAACCTACAGCCTGCAGACCTTCTTTAGGGGAGGTCAGGAGTGGTTCCCTCCTCCTGGGTTCTGAGCACAGGAATGCTGCCAGTGGAGCAGTCACATTTCCTCTCCTTGCTAGTACCCAGCCATGTGGGGAGGAGGAAGAGAAGAAGGAGGGGGCAGGGGGAAGAGTGGGGAGGAGAAGAGCAGAAACCTACATACTGTCTGTGCACTTTCCTGTGATGATGATGATGATGATGATGATGATGATGAGAAAAGCCTTAATTTTTATTCCTTAAGCCAAGCCTTTCATAAACATGATTTCATTTAAGTTTTCAACCCTAGAGTTTCTCCACTTTAGCACAATTGACCCTTTAAGCCACGTTGTTCTTTGCTGTGGGGGACTGCCCTGTGCACTGCAGAAAGATGGGGTGCCTCCCTAAACTCCACCTACTAGATGCCAGTAGCAGAATCCCAAATGGACTCTGACCATCAAAAATGTCTCGAGACAGATGAACATAGGGGAAGGGAAGGAAAAATAAAATAAGATAAAAAACAGAGAGGGAGGCAAACCATAAGAGACTCTTAACTCTAGGAAACAAACCGGAGGGGAGGTGGGTGGGAAGATGGCCTAACTGGGTGATGGGCATTAAGGAGGATACATGATGGAAAGAGCACTGGGTGTACATGCAACTGATGAGTCACTAAATTCTACCCCTGAAACTAATACTATATGTTGACTAAATTGAATCTAAATTAAAAAGAAATGTCTCTAGACATTGCCAAACATCACTAGTGTTGGGGGAGAGTTGTCCCTAGTTCAGAAACACTGCTCTAGAGGGAGATGTACTGCCCTCAGTTGGCAGATGGGAAGCAAACAAAGTGTAAAGGGGAGACTCACTTGCAGCTAATATGCAGGAAGCAGCGGGGTTCAGACCCAAGTGTGTTGGATCTCATACCCTGGATCCCTCCTTTGCACAGTCCTCCCTACGCATGATGAGGATGGATCTAGGTGTGACCAGAGATGGGTCAGCTGTCTGCATCCCCAGCACTGACCATTGGAGAACTAGTAGAGATTGGGTATTTTGCTAAGGATTTCATATATTACCTTTTAAAATCTTCTCCATAGGGCAGCCCGGGTGGCTCAGCGGTTTAGCACCACCTTCAGCCCAGGGCCTGATCCTGGAGACCGGGGATCAAGTCCCACGTTGGGCTCCCAGCATGGAGCCTGCTTCTCCCTCTGCCTGTGTCTCTGCCTCTCTCTGTGTGTCTCTCATGAATAAATAAATAAAATCTTTAAAAAAAAAATCTTCTCCATATCCCTTTGAGGTAGGTACTATAATTATTCTGTTTTAAAAGATAAGGAAACTGAGACTCGGAGGAATTAAATTAACATGCCCAAGGTCAGGGTCACACAGCGTAGGAACAAGAGTCTCATCCAGGTCTCTCTGGTCTCAAGGGACATGTGTTTTCTGCTATAGCATCCAGAATCTCAACCATTTGCACCTAGGGACCCCATCCTTATGACCCATTTTCCTATCTTGCCAAAAAGAAGGGGTATTTCCTCCCTTTATTTCCCTGATTGACCAAGATGCTGTGCCTGCTATGTTCCCCAGAGATATGTGTGATGGTTCATCTTATGTGTTGCCTTGACTGGCCCAGAGTGACTAGACATTTGATCAAAATTATTCTTGATCTGGGATGCCTGGGTGGCTCAGTTGGTTAAGTGTACAACTCGATTTCAGTTCGGGTCATGATCCTGGGGTCGTGAGGTCCAGCCCTACATCAGGCCAGGCACGGGGAGTCTACTTGAGATTCTCTCTCCCTCTACCCCATCCCTACTCACACATGTGCGCTCTCTCTCTCTCTCTCTTTCTTATAAATAAATAAATTTTAAAAATTTTAGACTATTCTTGGTATGTCTGTGAGGATATTTCTGGATGAACTTAACATTTAATCAGTAGACTCAGCAAAGCAGACTGCTGTTTCTAATGTGGGTGGGTTGCACCCAACTAGTTGAGGGTCTGAATAGAGTAAAATGCTGAGCCTCCTCCAAGTAAAAGGAACTCCTCCTGCCTGACGGCCTTTGAACTGAGACACTGGCTTTTTCTAGCCTTTGGACTTGAACTGAAACGTCAGATCTCCCCAGGTCTCAAGCCTGTTGGCCTTCAGACTAGAACCAGAATGTCAGGTCTCCGGGGTCTCCAGCTCGCCAGCCCACCCTCCAGATCTTGGTCATGTTCAGCCTACACAATCACATGAACCAACTCCTTATAATAAATCTCATATGTACATATATACATATACATCCTGCTGGTTCTGTGTCTCTGGAGAACCCTGACTAATACAGCATTTTGGTTAGTTTTTATATATAGTAACTTTTTATATCCCATATTTTCAACATTTGTTTCATTTTGTTTTGGGACCAACTTGTAACTAGTATCTAGCTGTCTTTTAAAAATGCAATCTTGGGCAGCCCAGGTGACTCAGCGGTTTAGCGCCTGTCTTCAGCCCAGGGCGTGACCCTGGAGATCTGGGATCGAGTCCCATGTCAGGCTCCCTGCATGGAGCCTGCTTCTCCCTCTGCCTGTGTCTCTGTCTCTCTCTCTCTCTCTCTCTCTGCCTGTCTCTTGTGAATAAATAAATAGAATCTCTTTTAAAAAATGCAATCTTAATGATGTCAAGCATCTCATAATGTTGCCCATTCAGACAACTTATCCCTCTGTGCTACTTTCTGGGTGAATTCCTCTCTAGTGATCTTCCAGTTCATCAATTCTCTCTTTAGCCATCCAATGTAGAGTTTCTCCTGCCCTATTAAGCTTTCTAAATTTCAGTGATAAGCTGCTTTATCTCCAGGATTTCTACATGGTTCTTTTTCATACCCATATGTTCATTTTCTATTTCTGCTTGGCTCAAGTCCTTACTTTTTTATTTTTTTCATCTTTGTTACTTCTTCCTTTAACTCTTGGAAGATTTCAGCATAGTCATTTTAAAGACCTTTTTTAAATTGCACATTATTTTTATTTTCTCTAAAGTGATTTCATTTCCTGGCTGGTGATTTTGTTGATTTGGTGTGAGCTTGTCAAGAATGAGTTTATTTTTGTTTTGTTCATTTTGTTGTAGCTGCACTGGCTCTATACTCACTATTCCCTTTCGGGTAAAGGTAGGAGAGAGCGGGTTGTTGTTTTTGCTTCCCCCCTGTTCAGAACCACATCTTCTAGTGGGTTTTCAGAGTGTTCATCCTAAGGAGATAACTGAGGACATGGTAATCACTGAGCCATTTGGTAAAACACCCAGATCCTGGCTGCAAGGCTTTGCTTTTCCTCATTTTAATATGTTTGCATTTTCAATGTAGACAGTGGTGGATGGAAGCATGTTTTACTCTTTAAGGGGGAGCTGCACCTCTTCCCTGACTCCATCCCCTGCTTTGCATGAGCCATTTAGAGTTTCAACCAATAAGCTCCGGCTTCCTCTAACTGCTTCCAGCAGGCTGGTAGCTTCAGTCTTGCTTTCTGTTTTGTGTTTCTGGATCATGGTGATGTTATCTCTTTTGAGCATGGCAATTAAAAAAAAAAAAAAAAGACTATTATGACTCTGTGTTGCTGCCAATGAGAGGCTCAAAGCATGAATCTTGATGGAGTTTAATGTCCCCTGCTGTATATGTGTCTTATCACTAATCCACGATATCATATCAAAAAATCTCCCTAACAGGGAAGAGTTGTCTGCTTGCTATCTTGGCTTACAAAATGCTCAAAAGTCGTGGGCTAAGTCAGCCTGTTTGGGTTCAAATCCCAGATCTACTACTTCCAGTTATGGAAACTTAGGACCACATTGTCTAAGGCTTTAAGCCGTATTTTCCTCATCATGAAATATATCAGTAGTATAACTTTCTAAGGTTGTTATGAGGATTAAATAAAATAATTCAAGCAAAAGCACTTCCCACAGATTCTGGCACATGGTCAGCCTTCAGTAAATGTCTGCTGTTATTATGGTGGTTATCACCACTTGGTTTGCATCAAATATCCAACTTCAGAGAATTATTATTTTTCAAAAGGTTCCAGTGGCCTGCAAGGCAGAAGAGAGAAGTGCCAAGAAATATTTTAACTGCAAAATTTTTTAATCTTTAAATTTTTTTTAAACTTCAAGGTGCTTTCATATCCATTATCCATAGTCCCACAATAAATCTCTGCTTTGTTTCTCACATTTTATGGATGAGAAAATTGAACCACAAGATTAATGCACACTTTTTTTTTTATTACTGCACACTTTTGACTAACAAGGCCCATGAATGAAAAGTAACACTTAGCTCACACTCTCGGGGGCACCAGTGATACCACCATTTTTGGAAAGGGATTGGGAAGTAGCCCTGGTTTCTCCCTGGAAAGTGGTACTCCCCATTTCCCAGATCTGTCAAAGTTGCTATGCCATTGGTAGCCCTGGACACTGCGATTACACCTGGATATATACTCCATCTTTTATGCTGGGAAACTGAGTGTCTGTTTCTGCCTCCATATCCTCTTCATGTCACCTCTACTCTGCTCTGGGTCCTGCATCCACATGGTTTATATCCACAGGTTCCCCTGACCTCTGGCTCCTGGCTGGTTTGGCCAATAGGTAGGGTGACTAGCCCTTGAGAAAGTCAGCCTGGGACACAGACACATAAGAGTGAACCAGAATCACTACCCATAGTACCCTAACATATAACAAATACTCAGATACAGGTGTGTTATTCTTCTAACATGAAAATATGAATAGGAGAGCCTGGATGTCTCATTTGGTTGAGCAGCAGACTCTTGATTTCAGCTCAACTCATGATCTCAGGGTTATAGGATTGAGCCCTGTGCCAGACTCGGTGCTCCTCGAGGAGCCTGCCTGAGGATGCTCTCTCTCCCTCTGTCCCTCCCCTGCTCCTTCTCTCTTTAAAATAAATAAACAAATCTTTAAAAAGATACATCAAAGGGAATGTAATCAACGATATTATAGTAGCATTTTATGGTGACAGATGGTAGCCATGCTTGCTGTGAGCACAGCATAACATATAGACTTGTTGAATCACTATGCTGTATACCTGAAACCAATGTAACATGGTAACATTGTGAGTCATCTGTACTTCAATAAAAAAAAAAAAAAAACAGAAAAGGGGAAAATATGAAAAGTAAGGAACTGAAATTATATATTATTCTATATTACCCACTTTCCTGTTACATAAATGTTATTATGTGAACAAAGCAATGGGGACGCTTGGGTGGCTCAGTGGTTGAGCATCTGCCTTGGGCTCAGGGCGTGATCCCAGAATGCCTGGAGCGAGTCACATTGGACTCCCTGCAGGGAGCCTGCTTCTCTCTCTGCCTGTGTCTCTGCCTCTCTCTCTGGGTCTCTCATGAATAAATAAATAAAGCCTTAAAAAAAATGGTTGGACTAGTGAATTAGTTGTAATTAGCAGTGGGATAATTAAACAAATAATATATCTGAGAAAATATAACAATACTTTGATCATGTTTCTTTCTGTCCTCTAATACAGCAGTTTATTTTAATTCCTTATTGGATCTTTAAGTTTTGTAGGCTATGTGAAGATACATGAATGTAAGATATTTAGAAGGAAAATATAAACACAATAGGACTACTTCAGTATTTATATTTAATAAAATGTGGCGATGATGTGTGTCTTTGTGTCCAGTGATACAGTAGGGATATTTTTGCCCTTGCTGTTTCCTCCTCTGCTAATACCTCTCTGAACTGCCCACAGCCTTTAGGACATCCTTCTTTTTCTCATATGTGATGATAACGCTGAACATAGTCAAAGGAAAATTCACTTTGAACTTACGGCTCTTCTCTCCTTTTATTTATTTATTTGAGACAGAGAGGAGTGACAGAAGGAGAAGTAGACTCCCTACTGAGCACAGAGCGCCATGCAGGGCTCAATCCCAGGACCTTGAGATCATGACCTAAGCAGAAGGCAGATGCTTAACCGAATGAGCCACCCAAGCATCCTCTTACAGCTCTTCTCTTATGGGGCCCCCATTATATGATGCCTGACGTCAGTCCAAAGTGATGACATTGAGCTATCTTCTCAACAAAAGCATTTGAACATAGAAAGGCTTCCTTACTGGACACAGGTTAATTTTATATGTATCTTGGCTAGGCTGGGGGGCCCAGTTGCCTGGTCAAACAGCAGTCTAGATGTTTCTCTGAAGCTATCTATGTTTCAGATGTGATTAACACTTTTTATCAGTAGGCTCTGAGTGAAGCAGATGACCTTCTATAATATAGGTGGGCCTCATCCAATCAGTTGAAGGCCTGAAGAGCAAAGACTAAAGTTTCCTGAAGAAGAAGGAATTTTCCTCAAGACTGCACACCCTGCCTGAGTTTTCAGGCTACAGGCCTGCCTCACAGGTTTTGGACTCAGGACTACAACATCGTTCTTATCTGAGTTTCCAGCTTGCCAGCCCAACCTACACAGTTCAGACTTTCCATAGTCATGTGAGCCAATTCCTCAAAATCTATCTCTGTCTCTCTGTATGTCTCTGTCTCTCCTCTGTTTCTGTAGAGAGCTCTGTTTAATAAACTATCAACAGCAAGTTTTTAGACTTGCAAGAACTTGTTTCCAGCTCTGCAAAACTGCCCATCCACTCTGTACCCACAGGCTTGTTTTTGTAGGCTGCTATTTCTCACTCAGGACCTTTGCATCATTAAACTTGTTATGTGGGTGCCCATGTCCAAGATGCCCATCGTTTTAAGCACTCTGAAGCAGAGGGCACCAGTTAAACCTCTCTTTCTCAGGGATAATGATTTTAAAACATAGAAAGAGTTTTCACTTTGGAAATTTTAAGTTAGAGTACAAATAAGTCACAGATTTAGTAAAAGAGAGAGAGAGAGAATCCAGTTGCCCTTTCTAGTGATTTTTAAATTTTCTTCAGTCTTTAAAAAAAAGTTTTTTAAAAAAATATGAGCTAGTGGGTCACCTCCGGGTGGCTCAGTTGGTGAAGTGCCTGCCTCTTGATCTCAGCTCAGGTCTTGATCTCAGAATCATGAGTTTAAGCCCCATATTGGGCTCCACACTGGGCATGGACCCTACTTAAAACAAACAGGAGCACCTAAGTGGCTTAGTGGTTAAGCGTCTGCCTTCCACTCCAGTCATGATCCCAGGGTCCTGGGATTGAGTCCCCCATCGGGCTTCCCACAGGGAGCCTGCTTCTCCCTCTGCCCATGTCTCTGTCTCTCTCTCTCTGGGTCTCTCATGAATAAATAAATAAAATCTTAAAAAAAATAAAACAAAATTAAAGCATGAACTTTTGTCACAATCCCCACCTTCCACCGAACAACTCAAGGACAGTTGGTTGGTCCTTTGCTGAGCTTTTTGTGACCCCTTCAAAGACCATCAGACAGTGTTTGGTAAAGAATATATTCATTCTCTTTTGCTCTCAGCCTTTTCCCCATTCTCATCCTTAATGTCTTCCCACATCAGAGAAGTGCATTCTTTTCACCCCAAACTGTGAATATATGATTTTGCAGCAGGTCAGCATCTTTCTCATGGGGGCCAAGAAAGACAGCCACGTTATAGGCACAGGGCTCAGGGGTGCTGGCTCCTTCCGTCTCTATCAAGTGGGAAGTTTCCCGAAGTGCTTCTACATGTTTTGGGGAAACCAAAAGTTGACCATGAACTTTCACCACAAAAGTGTCAATATCCCCAGTAGGAAAATCACAACCCATAAATGCAGGACAATTTCGTTTTCTTTGGTAAGAAAGTCACAGAAGGAAAGGGACGCTTGCTGAAGTTCACATTTGCACCTTCAGCCAAATTTGTGCCACTAGATTGACAGAGTCTAGTGTTTATTTGAGCAAAGGATTAATGATCTATATTTTCTGCAGTTTCATAAAACGCTTCATGGAATCCAAGAAGATGATCTGAAACTCTCTTTGGGGAATGTAAGTCCTTACAAGCTGGGGAGAACATTTTTTGGTTTGCTGTGATTTGGTGCATCATTTGACATACTGCAGAAAGGATGACTGTTGGTAAGAGATGAAAAAATAAATCAGCTCTACCCTGCAAGAGACCGACATATCTCTTATCAAAATTTTCCCCTTTTGTACGCCTGTGTTTGTGGGGGAAAATAGTGTGGCAATAGGCTAATGCCCAAATACCACATCGCTCAAAGTTTCTGGCTTGATAGAAGAATGTGGTGGCCTGCTGAAGCCTGGGGGACAGTGCTAGCCGAAAGGGGACATGCTGGAGGTCCCAGTACAGTCTGCACCTGCCTTACACACCTTCAAAGGGAGCCACTACATGGGCCCATCTTCCCCTGAGCCAGAATGCATTGGGCTGGGAAGCAAGGGGGTGGAGATGAGAGCACCCCTCCCACTGTTATACAATATAACCCTCTCATCTTGGAATTGGAGGGTTCAGAATTTGTCAGGGCCTGTCATGGTCAGTGTGATGTCTCAATCTGTCCAGTCTCTAGCCCCCTTACCTAATCAAACACAAACCTAGGTGCTGCTGTGTGTTCTGTAGATGGGATTAACATCTACAATCAGCTCACTTCTAGTAAAGGAGATTATCCTCAGTAATCTGGGTGGGCCTGAGCCGATCAGTCGAGGGCCTTAATCGCCCAGCTGAGATGTTCCTGTGGGAGAAGAAACTCCCCTGTGAACTGCAGCATTAGCTCCTGCCCAAGAGTTCCAGATTGCCCCTCCTGCAGGCCTGCCCGGTCGGCCTCCACACTCAGGCAGCCAATTCCTTGAAATAAATCTCTTAATGTTACAACCTACTTGCTCTGTTATTCTGGTGGGGTTCTGACTGCATCCAGGCAGGAAATAATTCACCCCGGAAGCCAAGGCATAGCTGTTCTTAGGGATCCTCATGCTGCCTAATCAACAGCGAAGGGGGTCACCGTGTTGACCAGGGTGATTGATTCCAATAACCATCGGGCAAATCACCTGATGTGGTTGCGTGTGTGGGTCCCAAGACATTCACTAGGATACTTCTTGCTATTTCTTTATCTAATAGTCCAGGACAATGGAAAGAGAACCACCAAGGACCCAGATCCTTCCAGAATGAAGGTTCAGGTGATCCTTCTAAATAAAGAACTCAACCTAGTTGACATTGGCATAGGATGGGGGGAACACAGAAGGACGAGGGCAAAGGGCAGTTATGGTTAGAACCTTGGATTTGTGACCTATTACAATCACGAATCATGTCGGTTATATAAATTAACCATTCCCTGCCTTTCGTTTCCTCATTATCAAATATAAAGAGCCCTGGTGGTAGCTAATATTTTAGATTTTAGGTGGGAGTTTGGCTGAATTGATAGCACTGAATTGAACAATACAGTAACTGATGGGATTCTATGTGGTCCTTTGTTGGGGATAAATATTTTTTTCAATTGGACAAAGGACAAGAGCAAAAAGTAGGGGCTGGAGGGGTGGCCTGGGCAGGATATCTTCCATCTGCATCCCCGACTCTGCTCCCCACCCCCATCTTCTTGCTCTGCACCCAAAATGCCGAGCTGGGAGGGTCGCATTGAGGGGCTCCCATGCTCTCTGACTCCTCGTGGCCCTTGACCAATGGGGCCAGAGGTGAGAGAAGCTAGAGGTGAGAGGTCAGACCTCTCTGGGGATCACTGTGGGCTGGCCAAGCCCCTCCAGACCTGCCAGGGTCGGATGTCACCGCCACGCAGCCCTGGCTCCATTCAGCACCTGTAGGCCTGAGGGTGGTGACAGCATCCGCCACTCCCCCAACCCAGGAACAGGCTCCTGTCCTTATAGTGCCTTTCCCCCAGCACAGCCCACACCCCATAAGGTGGCCCCAACTGACCTTCCCCCAGATTCCACCGTGTGCCTGTCCTGTCCTGTTTCTCATTTGCACCCTGAATCTTACAGGGCTTCTGCAAGCTCTCCAAGGATTTCTCCAAATATTATCAAAGACTGGCAGACAGGGAAGGGTTGGGACCGCATTCTTCCCACAGATGAGACAAATGGAGGCCCATGGGGTGAAGTGATAAATCCCAGCTCAGCCAGCCACACAGAGGCCCATCCAGACCTCCTGGCCTCTCCTTCCTTCGGCCTCTGGCTCTGTGAGTTAGGAACCCTTTGTAAGTTCTTCTGAGATGAAGGAAGTAAGCACAAAGGAGAAACCCAGGAGATGAAAGACCTGGGGGAGGGAGAGAATGCTTCTTTCCAAGGGCCTTCAAACCACACAGGAAGTAACACTCATAGAAGCAAAAATCAGCAACCCATGTCAGCGAGGGGCAGATTTTGGGGCCCCGGCCAGAGCATGAGGAGCAAAGTTTATCTATCGCCCATCCCATCCTCAGTTTACCTCCTTGTCCTCGCCTTCCTTGGTTCCCACCAGCTGCCACTCACATGCCTCATTCTCAGGAACCCCTGCTCAGACTGACCAGACAGCTGAGGAGTTAACAGATTTTTCTAGGGCATTAGCCAAGGAGTTCACAAAAGGGGAGAGAACTCTCTTCAGTGTGGGCTTCCAGGAGTAATTATGCTTGGAGAGTGTGAAGAAATAGCAGTTTCCCCCAACTGGCACCACCTCTTCCTCCTGGGCCAGCAATCGAAACCCACCGAGGAGACCCAGGGATCTGTGGCCTCTTGCCATTCCTTTGAATATTTAGCAGTGATTTCCTTCCCTAGATAAAAGTTCCCTTGGATAGGGACGCCTGGGTCACTCAGAGGTTGAGCATCTGTCTTTGGCTCAGGGCGTGATCCTGGGGTCCTGGGATCGAGTCCCACATCGGGCTCCCCACAGGGATCCTGCTTCTCCCTCTGCCTGTGTCTCTGCCTCTCTCTATGTCTCTGTCATGAATAAATAAAATCTTAAAAAAAAAAAAGTTCCCTTGGATAAAAGTTTCTGCAGGCCCAGGAGCTGGACAGTCACTTTAAATGACAGATGCTGTTTCATTTCGGGTATTACGTCCATGTCATATACTGGCCACAATTCCAGCCATGATGTTAAGCCTTCTCAGCTTCAGCTCCGTCCTGCTTCAGGTTGGAAGCCACACCGGGCAGATGAACTGGGTTCGTTTCTTTTCTTTTTCTCCTCCTGTTGCTTTTATGCCTCCCGGTCCTGCCTCCCTGCTTCCCAGTTTCTGCTGTGTCCAGAGTGGGAGCAGCACAGCAGGGAGGAGGCTATAAGGGGATTGCTACAAAAAGACTGAGGAACTTTCCAGATTAACAGACAGGAAGGACACATGGCAACCAAATGCAATACAGGGTTAGGATTGGAGTTTGGGGACGCCTGGGTGGCTCAGTGGTTGAGCATCTGCCTTCTGTTCAGGTCATGATCCCGGGGTCCTGGGATCGTGTCCCGTGTCGGGCTCCCTGTAGAGAGCCTGCTTCTCCCTGTGTCTCTGTCTCTCTCTGTGTCTCTCATGAATAAATAAATAAATTTTTTTAAAAATGAGATGTTTAAACCAATTTTTGCTTGTGGCACCACAGAAGAAAAGAGAGATGAATGTCTGCTGAATTCTTCAGAAGTTACCTTTTCCTGGTCACCTGGGACTGCCTCACCTGGATCATTCTACCCAGACTCCATTCTTCAGAGAGAGAAAAGTTTCCTGACCTAGAAGAACTCCTTACCTTCCCAATCCCCCACAAGAGGTGTGTGCTGTTCCTCAGCCACACGCAGTGGGGCTTCTGTCCCTTTCCGAGGTCACCCTCCCCACCACCCCCAACTGGTCTGACTCGGTCTAGAGCTCACCACCTGATATTCACTGTCCTGACTGCACAGTGAGATCCCCAACCCATGACATGCACGCAATATGTATACGGTGTCCATGTGTCATGTGGGAGCTGGGAGAGGGTAGGGGAGTAGCCATCTGGTAACCAAGGAGTCAAGCTAAGAATTTAATACAAAGAGCTGTTAAGTAGGTATAAAATTATTTAAAAAGTAACTGGAGCTGGCACTCCTCACAGGAGGAACAGAAGCTCATCTCAGAGGGCTGGTGTTTCTGGGCTCCTAAGAGGGACCCCGTGGGTTGGAAATGCAGCTCTGGGAGGGGGGCACTCCCACCAGAGGGGCCAGGAAGCTGATTTTGTAACTGTTGGAAACAGCACCCCCTGGAAGCATCTCCTAATTCAGGAAGAAGCCTGCTTGGATGGCCCCTCCAGGAAGAGGAAGCCACAGGAGGAGCTGGTCCCTCCTTTTCACTCCAGCCTCATAGGGTCTCCTTATCACCTGACTGGCAAAGCCTGTGAGGGACCCTGCAGGGAAAGTAGAAATGGGATCTGCAAAGTCCCAGGGCAATCCAACAGCATGTTGGCAGATTGGAGAGGGTGAGCTGGAATGGAAGGACCACAAAGCCTGAGACATCTCCACATTGAAAGTCATGGGGTCCATCAAAAAGATAGAACACATGTGGATTTACAGGAGATGGCCTCCTGGTAAGAAAATGGTCTCCTAAAATGGTAATAGTTGGATTTTCTCTGCAACCACTCTGGTCAGTGTGCCCCATCTAAACAGAGACCAGGACAGCTTTGGACAAGTTGAATGTGCCCTGGTGTTGCCCAAGCTTCTAGATGAGCGGCTTTGGCAGGAGGGCTGGGAGTGGGGGGGTTGGGGAATTGGGGCTGAGGACAGCATGAGTCGTATCAAAAGGTAATTATGTGTGGGCCATCTGGGTGGCTCAGCCGGTTAAATGTCTGCCTTCAGCTCAGATCATGATCCCAGGGTGCTGGGATTGAGTCCCACATCTGGCTCCCTGCTCAGCAGGAAGTCTGCTTCTCCTTCTCCCTCTGCCTCTCCCTCTGACTCCTGCTCTCTCTCTCTCTCTCTCTCTCTCTCTATCAAATAAATAAATAAAATATTTTTTAAATGATAATTACATGGAAACAATCCAAGTGTCCATCAACAGAAGAATAGATAAACAAAATGCAGTCTTTCATACGCGGACTATTACCCAGCCATTGAAAGGAATGGAGTTCTGGTACATGTCACAACGTGGATGAAACTTTAAAACATAATGCCAAAACATTCAAACAATAAGCTAGACACAAAAGGACAAATATTATATGATTGTATGACTTCAGTTATATGAAGTATCTAGAATAACTGGGTTCCTAGAGATGGAAAGTAGATGAGGGGTTGCCAGGGGCTGGAAGAGGAGAAATGGGAAGTTAACCATGAATGGGTGCACAGTTTCTGTTTGGGATGATGGAAAAGTTTTGGAAATAAATAATGGTGATGGTTGTACAACATTGTGAATGTAATTAGTACCACCGAACTATGCAGTTAAAAGTGGGTTAATGGCAAATTTTACGCTACCTAAACAATTTTTTAAAAATTAATGTAATGTGTGAAAACTATTTTGGTATATACAGTGTTTTTTCATTTTTTAAAATTCGATTATAGGTGACACACAGTGTTACATTAAATGCATGTATACAACATAGTGAATCAACTTCTCCATATACTATGTAGGATCACCAGTGTAGCTGCCATCTGTCACCATACAACACTATTATAATATCATTGACTATAATTCTTATGCTGTGCCTTTTATTCCCACAATTTACTCATTCCATAAGAGGAAGCCTGTATTGTTCATTGTAGTGTATACTTTAAATGGGTATATTGCACAGCTTGTGAATTATATCTCAATAAAGCTGTTTAGAAGACATGCACGCACACAATCACAGCTCCTAAGTCAATTTTTCAAACACAGTGCAGCCACTATTGGCTATCATAGCCCATGGAGCCCCCCAGGAAGCCTGCCTTGAAGTAACTCCAACTCACGCTTTCATCTCCCTTGATGGATCCAACAGTTTGAAGTGAAACTCCCCCCATTCATCCTATCATCTCATTTCACAGAAGAGTAAGAATGGGTATGTGATGAGAGTGAGGTGCAAGCTGTTGTCTGCTCAGCATAACCACAGAGCCTTTGCACAGCCCCGAGAAGTGTTTGCCTGCAAATGAATCAGTGATCAAAGAGAAATAGAAACAGTCCTCCCTTCAATCTTTAAAAAATTAAATTACTCTATTTTCATGATTTAACATATAGAGACAGCTACATTGAGATACAACCTCATATTCATTTGGATAGCTATTATCAAGAAACAGGAAATAACCAGTGTGGGTGAGAATGTGGAGAGAGTGGAAGTCTGGTGCATTGTTAGCAGGAATGTAAGATGGTGGAAAACAATCTGGTTATTCTCAAAAAATAAATTAAACCTAGAATTAACATATGTTCCAGTAATTCTATTTCTAGATATATAGACCCAAACAAATATTGATACACCAACATTCATAGCAGTATTATACACAATAGCAAAAAGATTGAAACACCCAAACACCCATCAGTGGATAAAAGGATAAACAAAATGTAGTATATACTTGCAGGTGGAATATTATACGGCCTTAAAAAGGAAGGAAGTTCTGACAGGTGCTACAACATGGATGTCCCTTGATGATGTTATGTTAAATATGTTAAAGACAAAAGGACAAGTACTGTATTATTCCACTTAGAACAGAATAGTCAAATTCTAGGTACCTCATAGAGGCAAAGTAGAATAGAGGTTACCAGAGGCTTGAGAGAGAGGGAATGGGGAGTTATTATTTAATGGGTACAGAGTTCCAATCTCAAAAGATGAAAAATTCTGGAGATGGATGGTGGTGTTGGTTGCACAACAATGTGAATGTACTTATTGCCACTTAATTGTACATTTAAAAATGGTTAAAATTGTAAATTTTTAAAGAAAATAATCATTATCTGAATCAAAAAAAACTGTAAATTTTTGTTATAGCTTACCACTATAAAAAATGTAGAAATAAGACAAGAAAAAAAATAAAGATTGCCAATAGTTCTCTACCCAAAGTCAGTTGCTAATAGCAGCAGTCAGAATCATTGCAAACTAGTTCTGGGAACATGGGTTAGATTAAGCAATGGCTGAGAAAAATTGAGCTCCAATGGTAAATATATCAAATTTGTACCTCAGGCATTGTTTTTAATTCATCCATGCACTTATTCTTTTGTCAAAGACATTGATTTTAGTTGTTAGAAACACAGAAAGAGAATATGGGTTGTCCAGTGGTACAAAGATAAGGTGTGGTCCTTCCTGTGGGCATTTACAATCTTTTGGAAAATATGAGACCTTGACAAACAACATGACCACAAGGGGAAGATTAATGGTCTTGATACATAAGAGAGGTAGAAAGTTTCTAGAAAAAGAGCTCCCTTATAGCACAGTGTCATGGGAAGCATCATGGAAGAGCCAGTATTTGAACTGAGCCTTGAAATGTGAGAAGGGGAAAGATTCTCAGGTAGGAAGATTCTCATGTCTTGACTAAAGTGTGGGCATTAGGAAAGTGAGTCTATTATCAGGAATTTGACCACAGGACTCAGTAAGTGTCACACTGTGAGTAAAAATAACTGAGGGTCAAACTAGAGGAGAGTACATGAATTTAATAGATTCCTTGGAGATATGACATGACTTGTGTTTTAGTAAATTTAATCTGACTTCCAAGACTGTGTACATGTAGCTCCGAGGAGAGTAGGTTTTAAAATATAGGGTTTAGTAATAGTCTGTAAGGGTGGGTATTTTATAAAAATTACATTATTTTCTAAAAATCAGCTTAAAATTTGTTTTACTTCTAAGACCATGTGCCCTCAGTGCAGAACATTAGTCTGAGCTATACACTACTACCACCCATTGGCGACACCTCTAATTGCAGGCAAAATACTAGCAAGCGTGTGTGTGTGTGTGTGTGTGTGTGTGTGTGTGTGTGTGTGTGTTTGGAGGGTATGTGAAGGGTGAGGAGAAATATTCCAATAGTGAATTTATAAACCAAAACACATGGTATAATAACATATTAGCACAGGCGATTTTTATTTTGACAAGAGAAATTAAAATCGCAATACCATCACTACTGACCATAAGGGGAAGCACAGCTGGAGCAGAATGTATTAATTCTGAACTACAGAGAGTGCTTTTTAACTTTGTGAGGAGCAAAAGAGAAAATGCACAGGTCCCCTTATAGTAAGACATGTAGCACCTTTTGGGCTAACTTCACTCCAAATCATACCTGCAAATAATGGAAATAAAAGTTGACAAGAGAGACTGTCTATCCCCTTGCTTCAATACCTGTTAGAAATTGGCATCCTTTCCAACCATTAAAAGAGACAGCCAGCTGCCCTAACATCCATATTTTTGTTGCTCCAGCTTAGAAGGGGCACAGGCACATATTTGCCCAACTAAACAACATTCTCCAGCCTCTCCTGCAGTTAACTGCGGCTGTCAGACTATGTTCTTTCTAATGAGACACAAACAAAAATGCTGCTGCTGCTGCTGCTTCCAGGCCCATCCACAAAAACTTTTCATTCACGTTCTTCCACGCTATGTCCTTCTTCAAGTTGACCAAGATGATGAACACCAGGACAACCTTGGAAGTCCCATGTTGAAGATGGTCCCTGCATGACTGTGTGGAGTAGGGTTGCCACTGACTTGCCCCCTGCCCCAGACAATCAGCTGAAGAATAAACTTTGTATTCTTTCTTTTTAAAAGATTTCATGGATTTACTTGGGAGAGAAAGAGAGAGTGTGTGTGAGAGAGCAAGTGTAGGGGGAGAGGGACAAGCAGACTCCACCCCAGCATAAAGCCCAAAGCAGGGCTCAATCCCATGACCCCAAGACCACAACCAGAGCTGAAATCAAGAGGCAGATGCTCAACTGACTGAGCCACCTGGGTGGCTTTTATTCTTAAAGGAACTGAATGTTGGGAGTCCATTTGTTACCATAGTTCAGACTATCCTCCCTCATCCTTTTTCGATGTCTCCACAAATTCAGAAACTGGAAGTCTTAAGCTGCATTTCCCAGACCCTGTCCCACAAGGGAGCTAGAGACAATTAGATCCTGCCAATCAGATGCACTTGCACAAGATTTGCAAGTTAGAGTTGAGGCAGAGCTGTTCTTGCTATGGCGAAGGTGTCCAATGGGTAGGGTCCACCGGACACAAAGCACTGCACCGGCCAGATTTCCTGTTTTGCTCTGTCATTGGCTTTGTGGACCAGTGTGTTCAGATGGTGATGGATACTTCTCCCCTCTGGATACAGCTGCTGTGATGTGACCTTGGCACCTGGTAAATGCCTTCTGCCTCTACTTCTCTAGCCCTTCTACGCTAATGGAAGCATAATTCCCTATATTAAATACCTTTCTGCATTTCAGTGTTCTACACTGATACTGGCCTCCACTCTAGGGGGAGAGTAACATTTCTCACCCTTCTAAATGAATTCACTGTATCCACAATAATTCAGCCTTTTACCTTATTTGCCTTTCTTGGAGACTCATCTTCCCATGCATCTCCCTGGTTCAAACATTTGTCTAGTAGTTATTCAATATTATCTTCTGAGCCTTAACTACAATATCTATAAAATGGGAATAATAATTCCTGACCAATAGAATTGTTCCGAAGACAAAATGAGACAATATTGGATGGAAAAACCATCAGACAGATTGGATCATGACATATTAGATCCAGGAAAAAAAATGATTGAGTATTATTTCTATGAGTTGGTAGGGAAAGAAACTGTAGCATTTGCCTATTATTTGAAAGAAATTCACTTTTTGAAGTATTGATATAAGTGCTATGTCTCTGCATATATATTTTCAAAATATATGTACAGGAACATGTATTAGGATCTAGACATCCTAAGTATGGGTTGATTGCTTAAATGTGAAATTTAAGTCATGACACAGGAGCTGCAAAGTGTGGCCCTAATTATGTAAAACATCTTGAACCATTCAATATTTATTTTCTAAAGTAATTCATTTTACTGTGACCATCAATGACCAACTGAAAACTTTTCAGATTCAAGATAAAGTGTCTGTGCCCAAGTCCACCCTCTGATCAGCAGCTACTCTCTCATTAACTCTTGTGGCCTCGCTGATTTTTGCTCTCATTTGTGCTGCGCAAAGGGCCTCTGACAGCTTCCTTCCCTCTCTGTTCAAACAAACAATAGCCTATAAAACAAAGAAGGAAATTTGTAGCAGGTGAAAGTTTAGTTTTAATGATCCAGAGACCGAATTGTTTTTAAACTTGAAATATCTAAAAGACTCCAAGTCCCTTTAATTTCTCATTTCTCACAATTATCCATTACAGTTGACCAAATCCCTTACTTTGAATCACAGAATCTTTGAAAGAAATTCAGAAACTAACCCTTTGCACATACGTAGCTTATTAGCAACAGGAAAAATTGCTTTTCTCTCTGTGAACTTTCTCTCCACAGGATGGAGAAGCAGTGGCCAGTGAAACTTTCATATTTCCTTGGGGAAAGAAAATGGAGGCTAGAGAGGGTAAAAAAGCATATGCTTGGTCATTTGCATCCACATGTAGCAAAGGAGCTATCGGGCACTGATGAGTTGCTCAGATCAATACACCCACGGCTGTTGGCAGTTCTCTTCATGTCCTGCAATCCTTGAATCAGAACATTTTAATTGGTGTGTAAAAAGTCACCTTAACAAGGTTCACCATCACCTGTCTGGCAAATCTTCATGACAAAGGATTTGTGAAAACTTTTCTAAACAAACATGATCTCGCTAACATTCAGCTATAGAGAAAGAAGAAATGTCTACTTTCACCTACAAGGTCATTCCCACTCCTTGAGAGCTCTTGCCCACCAATATCCAGAGGTAGCATTGAGGATGGAGGGACCAGATATGAACAGGTGGGGGTGGCAACAGGTGTATTAGTCAGACTCAGTTATACAAGCTGCTGGGTCAAAGGGTAGATACACCTGCTGTTTTGATAACTGTTGTCCAACAGCCCTCCAGGGGTTGTACCCATTTGCATTCCCACTACCCTTACATAACATAAGGATGCCTTGTTTCCTCCCAATCTGCCAAGCAGAGTGTGCTACCAAATTTATGGAATTTGTCTTCAATCTGCTAAATGAAAAAAAAAACCAGCTGATATCAAAATTTCTGAAAATCTAGTGTAGGATATTTCTTCTCTTTCTTTGGATTTTTTTTACTCTAATAACATAAAAGTTACCATTTTAATTATGTTTAAGTGTAAAATTCAGTGGTATTAAGTACATTCACACTATTGCACAACCATCACCACCACTCACCTCCAGAACTTTTTCATCATCCCAAATTGAAACATTAGCCAGGTAAACACTAACTCCCCACCCCCTCTCCTTCCACCTCTTGTAACCTCTATTCTACTTCTATCTCTATGAATTTGTCTATTTCAGGAAGTTCACGGAAGTGAAATCATATGATATTTGTCCGTTTGTGTCTGGCCTCTCTCACCTAGCATGTTTTCAAAGCTCAGGAATGTTGTAGCATGTGCCAGGATGTCATTCCTTATTAAGGTTGAGTAATATTCCACTGTATGGATAGACTATGTTCAGTTCATCTGTCAAAGGACACTTGGGTTGTCCCCAGATACCTTTTGGCTATTGTGAACAATAATGCTATAAACATGGTATAAATATCTGCTTAAGTCTCTGCTTTCAGTTCTTTTGAAGTGGAATCTCTGGATCATATGATAATTCTATGTTTAATTTTCTGAGGAACTGCTAGACTGTTCTAGTAATGGCCTCATCATATTGCTTCCATTAATTTAAATCCAAATAACTGATGTTTATACAATCACTTAGAGTCTGCTGAGTGATCTTTCCTTAAAGAATCTCCTAAAATCTTTGTGAAAATACCACGAGGTGAGTGTTATCTCAATCCTCATTTTGCATGTGAGGAAATTAATATAGGCAGAGAGTAGGATCCCAGAGATCTAGCTGGGGTCCTTTGTTCTTTTTTAAGGAAAGAAGGGTTCACACCAGCGTGGAGCCCAATACAGGGCTTGAACTCACATCTCTGAGATCAAGGCCTGAGCTGATCAAGAGTTGGACCCTTAAAAAAAAAAAAAAAGAGTTGGACCCTTAACCAACTGAGTCACCCAGGCGCCCCTAAGTGGGGTTCTTACAACAAATAGCAGAATCTACTCCAGCTAGCTTAGGAAGAAAAGTTTCTTGTCAAAGGGTTCTATAGGGAGTTCATAGTCTTTAGGAGGGCCAGAAGATCAGAAGCCAAGAAACCCAGTCACACTGGAGAGCAAAGATCCCTTGACTGCCCCACCAGGCACAGACATGGCACCATGTATTCATGGTGGTTGCTGGACTTGGGATTTCTGTCACTGATGCCCCCAAAGCCAGATGCCTCCCTCATCACCCTCACTAGAGACATGGTTTGCTGTGACGCCTGTTTCCTCATGCTACCTTACTCCAAAATCCATATATAGACACCTGCTGCCTGCAAATCAAAGCTCAGAGTTGGTGCTGTCCCTTCAAAGAGGTAGGCTTGAGAGGCTTTGTGTATGTTTACTTCAACAGGCTGGCATCTAATTGACTTAAAGCAGTGTGGGGCTCCTATCTCTAAATTCTCCTCAGAGCCAAAGGCACATTCTTTTGATTATAATCAGTAGGGGTAAATCAGTGCTTTAGATTCCTCATCCATAAAATAGAGATAACAATCGCTCATTCTTCTTAATGTTCTTGAGAGCGTTAAATGATGCAAAGGGCTCAGCACAGTGCCTCGCACATGGAAGAGCTTAATAAAAGTTAGCTATGACAAGTGTTATGATTGAATCTTGGTAGGGACCAGTCTGAGCTATGGTATTTGGGGTCCTAAGTGAGACATGCTTATAATGAGTATGTGGAGCTTCCCTGCAGGACCATGGACCAGAAAGTTTGCTGAGCAGGATGAGCGCGCTCATCCTAATGAACATTAATCATTAATGAACATCCTTCATTGTGTGTGCTAACCACCTCCTACCTGAAGCATGCGAGTGGGCACCTCCTTCCTTACTGCTAAGTCCTCCTGTCTTCTCTCCAGTTACTGCAGAGATAGAGTTTCTGCAACACAGAGGGGTCTGTTACACACTTCCCCTGCATTGTTGAAAGCAGCTCCCTCCCACTGACTGGCCAGATGACGGTGCCCTGGGCAGTGACCTGACCCTCAGAACAGGTGAAAAGATCATCTCAGAAAATCCATATAGACATCTCCCGCTGCTGCTCATCCTCAAAAATCTTTAAGGGTCTCCGTGTTAACATATGTACTCTTAACTCAGCCCTTGTTCTGAAAAAGGCACTGCGCTTTGCCAGGTAACTCGATGCCCTCTTTGAACAAGGGTCAAGGCTCAGACCTGGCAGGCTCAGTGAACTCTGTTGGAGGTCATGCCCTTACTGTGCAGGAAGGCTTCCATGAATGGGCATTATCTGGACCCCTGGGAGGAAATGTTCCCCTGAGAAGCTGCCCTTAGCATCTCACAGGAGCCTGGTCCCATCTTCAGAGTGACCACTCCCAGAACAGATGTTAGAAAGCGAAGGGCAGATGGCCTGACGTCACCCCTCATCCCCATTGTCATTGCGTCACAGAGGGACTCAAGATCTGAGAAGGCCAAAGTTCCCTTTTACCAGCTTTTAATCTTTACTGTCTCTACCACAGATAGAGGATAGATAGATGATCGATCGAGGGTCGATGATGATGATAGATGGTAGATAGATAGGTGGATACTATGTAGTGCAATGTAATAATAGCTGAATTTGTGTTATTCTTTAATCCTCTCTCAATACCTCATAAATCTGTGAAACAAATAGGTCATCAGTAAACAGCCATTACTTTTACTGTCATTATCATTTTTACTAGTATGTGTGCACTATTCTTCTTTGAATAAATATTGAGTACCTAATACATGCCAAGGACCCTGTATAGCCTGACTCCTATCCAACCATCCAGGCTTTCCGTGGGTCACCACCTGCTGGGTGCCCTGAGCTCTCTACATGGAATTACTCACCAATTCTCTACCCAGTAGAACTCACTGCTCTTTCTCTCACCTCCTGCCACTCCTTCTGCCTAAAATAGCCTTTCTTTTTCTGTATCTGGCAAAGCTCAGTAATACCTTGGGACCCTTATCAGATGTTACCTCCTCTCTAAAGCCTACCCTGATTGGCTTCCCCTCTTTTAATACTTATTGGATTATATCCTAATTATTGTCTCACGTGTGTGATTATCTCTCTAGACTGTAAGCTCCCCTTGGTCACTTTATTCTTTCTACCCAGTGCAGGCCCTCCAGGAGGGTCCTCGACATATATTTGGTCCTCAGTTCATGTTTGCTGAATGAAGGAGCATGTCAACACTGAGAGGAGGTATCAAGAGGGGAATGAAGGAAGCCCAGAAGACAGATATTGCCTACTTCCCAACGTGTGTTGTACAAGCCTCCTTACCACATAGGCACCAAGACAATTTGCTCCCTCTTCACATGGGGCTTGACCTTCTTCCTCTAGCACCGTATAGCTTTAGAATGGGTTAATCAGGGTAATAATTTAGCTTTTCCCCATAATGCCTACTCCCCGCGACTGCAGATGATTTTTGTAGAGACAGACCACACTGTGATGGGTCCATGAGCTCTGTGAGGTCCTGCTTCTGGCATGCTGGTCAACCAGAGAATCCAGGTAGCATTCCATTTACTGGTAAGGAGCAGGAGGAAAAGTGGATTTCGGGAAGCTGATTAGCATAAACTCCCACTATCAGCCTTTTCGTCGCAGAGCATTTGGTACATGTGGGTTTGTTCCTCTGCTCAGACTGTGAGATCTCATGCTTTTTCAGAGACTAACAACCAACAGGCTGAAAACAGGCACAGGGTCGGCTGGCTGCCTGCTCCAACTCATCCTCCCTTGTATTGTCATCTCTTTGGCTCCATCTAAGAGGGAGACCTTTGGGTGTTTGTGGTGACCTGTCTGCTCTGATCTTGCTGAGAAGCCATTAGTTAAACTTCTGTATAAAGAGCAGCAACTTCCCTGGGAGAAGAACAAGAGTCATTAAAACTTTCTCTGTGAAATGAGAGCAAATATTAGGTACAGACATAGAAAAAGTTCTGTGAAAGATGCTTATCAAATCCTAAGGAATGTTAAAATCTGCAAATGAAAAATACTTCGTGTTAACATACCTTATTCCACAGCTTGCCTCAAACGTTTTTTTGTTTTGTTTTGTTTTCTGGTGGAGTTGTTAATCATTCCTAGGGGTCCTTAAAAGGTGATGTGTACAATCAGTAAGCCCCAGTATACGTTCTAAAGATCCTATTGGAATTTGTAATAATGTGTAGATGTCTTGTCTTACCTACCCGCCCCCCACACACACACCTTGTTTTATAAGTCCTGAAGGGAGACGGCTATTTCTTGGTTCACCCCAAACTCCTATTTGTCTGCCTCCCCTATCTGCCAGCCTCAGGTGTCTGTTCTTGGGTTGGTTCTTGACCCAAGTGAACCAGTGCTTCGTTGCCACAGGATGTGTAGAACTGGGATGTAGAGTGAACTCTGCAAGTCTTCATGGTCATGGTGATGAGACATGAGGCTTCATTGCAATCAGGAATAGTGTTTCCTCCATGAAGAAAACTATAGCTAAAGAGAAGGAAGATGCAGAGACAAGAGGCAGAGAGTTTAGGGGACCTGTGGAGTCCCTGGGGGCAGTCGTTCCTAAAGCCAAGCTGTCTTCCTTCCTACTTCTTGGCTAGGAAACAACTCCTTAGACTATGTGAGCCCTCCCAAGATCCACTGCCTATTTTTGTATGGCCTGCAGACTAAGAATTTACATTTCTTAAATGGTTCAATATAAAATATTTTTGTGAAAATTAAATGGAATCCAAATAAAGTTTTATTGGAATATAGCCACATTCATTTGCTTTGGCTGCTCTGGTGCTACAGTGGCATAATTGAGTGCTGGTGACCAAGCCCCAAAACCATAAAATTGTTCCTTTTTGGTTCTTTACAGAAAAAAAGGACTTATGCTAGTCAGAAACAATGGAGCATCTTTTAAGAAGCCATGAAATTAGATCAAACTTTTAAGAATGCTACTCATAGTGCAGCCACTAGAGAAAACAGTACGGAGTTTCCTCAAAAAATTAAAAACAGAACTACCACATAATCCACTAATTCCACCTCTGATTATATATCTGAAGAACAAATGATTGTCTCAAAGAAGTATCTACACACACATCCTGTGTTCACTGTAGCATTAGTTATAATAGCTAATGGAAACAATCTAAATGTCCATTGACAGATGAATGGATAAAGAAAATGTCACGCACACACACATAAAATCACACGATAGAATTTTTTTCAGCTACAAAAAAAGAAGGAAATACTGCCATTTGTGACAACATAGAGGGAGCTAGAAGCATTATATGAAGTGAAATAAGTCAGACAGAGAGAGACAAATAATGTATGACCTCATTCGCTTATATGTGGAATCTAAAAACACTGAACTCAGGGGGTGCCTGGTGACTCAGTTGGTTAAGTGTCCAACTCTTGATTTTGGCTCAGGTCATGATCTCAAGGTCATATCAGGCTCTGCACTGGGCAAGGAGTCTGCTTAAGATTCGCTCTCCCTCTCCCTCTGCTCCTCCTCCTACCTCTCTCTCTTTCTAAAAAATAAAAAAATAATAATAAAACACTGAATACAGAGATTCAGAGAATTGGTGGTTGTTAGAGGTAGGAAGGAGTTGGGGTGAGGCAAGTGGGTAAAAGTGGTCAAAGTAATACAAAATGGAAGGTGGAGTAGGTTGAGTAGTGTCCTCCCAAAATTCATGTCCACCCAGGACCTCAGAATGTGACCTTATTTGGAAGTAGAGTCTTTGTGTGTATAATTAGTTGAGGATCTTGATATCTGTTGTCCTTATAAGAAGAGGAGAAGTCAGGGCCCCTGGGTGCCTCAGTTGGTTGAATGTCTGACTCTTGATTTTGACTCAGGTCATGACTCATGGATTGTGGGATCAAGTCCCACATAGGGCTTCACATTCAGCTTGAAGATTCTCTCCCAGTACCCTCCCCAACCCCCTAATCCCTGAAAATAATTTTTAAAAATTTTAAAAATATTTTTATTTATTTATTCATGAAAGACACAAAGAGAGAGAGAGAGAGAAGCAGAGACACAGGCAGAGGGAGAAGCAGGCTCTATGCAGGGAGCCCGACACGGGACTCGATCCTGGGACTCCAGGATCACACCCTGGGCCGAAGGCAGGCGCCAAACCACTGAACCATCCAGGGAGCCCCCTACTTTTTTTTTTTAAGAAGAGGAGAAGAAACAAAGAAGTCTTGTTCAAGAGGGAGGCAAAGGATGGAAGGCAGAGGATGGAGTTATGTTTCCACAAACTAAGGAATCTCAAGGCCACCAGAAGCTGAGCGAAGCAAGAAAAGACTCTCCCCAGAGCCTCTGGAGGGAGTATGGCCCTGCCAACAATGGATCTGAGACTTCTGGCCTCTAGAACAAAAGACAGAAAATTCCTGTTGTTTTCAGCCACCAAGTTTGTGGTACTTTGTAATGGCAGCCCTAGAAAACTCATCCAGAGGGGCTTGAGTTTCCATAGAGTATGCTGATAGGTTAGGTAAGAGGCAAGGACTGAGGCAATTATTCACACAGGACCGTTGCTACTGCCCCTTCCATAGCCAGGTCCTACCCTCTCATTTCTACCCTTCTGTTAGACCCCAACATTCAGCCTTCTTCCTCATACTCAAGAAAGACAACCCAACGCACGAAGACCTGGCCTCTTAGTTGTCTTCACTGAACCTCTTAGTTGGCCTTCATTGTCCTCTTTGTTGTCTTCTCCTATTTGAAACTTTCTGTTTGTAATCCTATTTCCTAATTTGTGTTTTCTGTATCACCCTTTTCACATTTGTAAAATTCCAACTTTCTTATCACCACCATCTCTTTTGTCCTTAGAGAAATTCCCTGCAGGTATCATCAGTTCAATGCACAGGTGAACACCAACTTTTTCCTAGAAACTCCATAGTGGCTCAGAGGAGCAAGAAGGATAGGGGATTCATCTAAATCCTGAATACTTTTAATTGTGGCCAATGCACACAGAACAAAGCTCTTAAAGCATTCTTATTTCTCTTAATTCCCAAAGCATAAATATACCCTGTCTCTTACAGATCATATACTCTAAAGGTACAGTTGACCCTTGAATAACATGGGTTTAATCTGTATGGGTCCACTAACATGCATGGTTTTTTATTTTTTATTTTTTTAAATGCATGTTTTTTAAATAAAAATGGTACAGTACTATAAATATATTTTCTCTTCCTTATGATTCTCTCAATAGTATTTTCTTTTCTCTAGCTTACTTTATTGTAAGAGTATGGTATATAGTGCATACAGTACACAAAATATATGTTAATTGACTGTGTTATCGTAAGGCTTCCTGTCAGTGGTAGACTATTAGTAGTTAAGTGTTGGGGGGGTGGGACTCAAAAGTTATATGTGGATTTTCAACTGTGTGTGGGGGTCGGTATTCCTCCCCCTGTACAAAGGGGGAGGAACTGTAGTTCTTTTGCTACTTCTGTTCAAATGCTTGAAGTCTACTCTAAAAAGAAAAAAAAATTGATCATATACATTCTTGGAATTTATGGTCTTGGAATGTCATCAGACCATTTTTTAAAAATATTTTATTTATTTATTTATGAGAGACACAGAGGGGCAGAGACATAGGCAGAGGGAGAAGCAGGCTCCCCACAGGGAACCCTATAGGGGACTCAATCCCAGGACCCCAGGACTACCCCTGAGCTGAAGGTAGACACTCAACCACTGAGCCATCCAGGTGCCCCCCAAATCTTTTTTTTTTTTTTTTTTTGATGAGGAAGAAAAATAATATCGATACTAAGGCCTATCTTCCCCAAAGTTATGTATTCATCAAGATTGCTGTTCTTCATAGCATAAGGACATGCTGACAGTGAATATCTGAAATTTTCATCCGGTAACTTTGCACATGCACTCAAAGCAGGTGAAAAACCAAATATTTACCCTTGGTTGCAAATAGGTCACTAGGCTACAGTCAGTGGAACATTAGATTAAGACCAGATCTTCTCTTCTTGGCTCACTTATGTCCTTTAGAAAGTCACACCAGCTCTCCAGTGTTTTGCTCTGCTCTGTTCTGTTGAAGGCAGGCTGGATTAAATCCTCTTCAAGGTCATTTGTGGCTCTAAGACTCTACTCCTAGGGTTGTTCTTTCTGTTATTCTGTGTTGTTGGGGGGACTTGCATTTGTAATCGGCCTACATGCATGGAACATAAGCACAGTCAGGGGGAGACATAAAGCTGGTGAAGCCAGATTCTGTTCCAACCCACTTCAGCAAAGCTGGTGCTTGGTACTTGCCCCCTCCTCTGTGGCATTTGTCTACATGGCGAAAATCTAGCTTTCAGAAACGATGCTGCATCCTGCAGATGCTTGTCTCTGGGACTCATCAGGGGGACAAAGACAGAGCCACCCAGCGCTCATTAATCCATGTGGAAATAAAAAAGATTAAACAGCACAGACACTGTGACCACTGAGAAAATGACAGAAATGAAGATCATTACACGCATCTGGTTTTCCAGGGGGAAGAAATGGAGATAAAGCGTTAAGTCTTTAATAAGGCTAGAAATTAAAACCAGGATTAACGACAACGAGAAGCATTTCTAAGAAGCTGTACATGACACCCCTGCCTAAGTTCTGCTGGCCTGATATCCAGAACATTTTCTGTTGTTATATTTATCATCATCTTCTTTTCTGGTTGAAAAAATAGTCACTGGCCATTTGGTTTCAGGTCCACAGCCTTTTTGTAGATCCGCTCGATCTGCTTTAGGGCTGTATTTCTTTAAAAGTCATCATTTGGCATCATTTCCATGAGGTTTCTGCAGAGATGGAAATTTCAGTAAAGCTTTGAGGTCTGGCCTCACTCTGTGATACCTGGAGAACACAGCCCCCTTGAGAAGTGACAGAGGGTCCGTCCGGTGTCTTGGGCGCCGGGGGGGTGAGGGGGAGGTGGGAGGGGGCAGGAAGGGAGGGACAGGCTCCCTCCCACGTTCAGATTCTCCTGCCAGAGCCACAGTGGATATCCAGAAGGCTGTGTTAAAATGAATTTCTTCCACTTGGCTGACGAACTGTTAGTGGGTTGAAATGGGAGCCCCAAAAATATATGCTGAAGGCTGGGGGTAGGGGTTTGGGGGGAGTCAAAAGCTATACGTGGGCTTTCTTTTTTTTTAATTTTTATTTATTTATGATAGTCACAGAGAGAGAGAGAGAGAGAGAGAGAGAGAGAGAGGCAGAGACATAGGCAGAGGGAGAAGCAGGCTCCATGCACTGGGAGCCCGATGTGGGATTCGATCCCAGGTCTCCAGGATCACGCCCTGGGCCAAAGGCAGGCGCCAAACCACTGCACCACCAAGGGATCCCTATATGTGGGCTTTCAATTGTTGGGGGGTCAGTGCTCCTCACTCCAGCATTGTTCAAGGGTCAACTGTAGTTCTTTTGCTTCTTCTCTGTTCAAATCTTTGAAGTCCAGGATGCCTGGGTGGCTCAGTGGTTGAGAGTCTGCCTTCCACTCTGGTTATGACCCCAGGGTCCTGGGATCGAGCCCCACATCAGGCTCCCCGCAGGGAGCCTGCTTCTCCCTCTGCCTATGTCTCTGCCTCTCTCTCTCTCTCTCTTTGTGTCTCTCATGAACTCATGAATAAATAAATAAAATCTTTAAAAAGAATGTTCTAGGGAGAAGATATTTGCAAATGACAGGTAAAGGGCTAGTATCGAAGATCTATAAAGAACTTATTAAACTCAACAGCAAAGAAACAAACAATCTAATCATGAAATGGGCAAAAGACATGAAGAGAAATCTCACAGAGGAAGACATAGACATGGCCAACAAGCACATGAGAAAATGCTCTACATCACTGGCCATCAGGGAAATACAAATCAAAACCACAATGAGACACCACCTCACACCAGTGAGAATGGGGAAAATTAACAAGGCAGGAAACCACAAATGTTGGAGAGGATGTGGAGAAAGGGGAACCCTCTTGCACTGTTGGTGGGAATGTGAACTGGTGCAGCCACTCTGGAAAACTGTGTGGAGGTTCCTCAAAGAGTTAAAAATAGACCTGCCCTACAACCCAGCAATTGCACTTCTGGGAATTTACCCCAAAGATACAGATGCAATGAAACGCCAGGACACCTGCACCCCGATGTTTCTAGCAGCAATGTCCACAATAGCCAAACTGTGGAAGGAGCCTCGGTGTCCATCAAAAGATGAATGGATAAAGAAGATGTGGTCTGTGTATACAATGGAATATTCCTCAGCCATTAGAAATGATAAATACCCACCATTTGCTTCAACGTCAATGGAACTGGAGGGTATTATGCTGAGTGAAATAAGTCAATTGGAGAAAGACAAACATTATATGGTTTCATTCATTTGGGGAATATAAAAATTAGTGAAAGGGAATAAAGGGGAAAGGAGAGAAAATGAGTGAAAATATCAGTGAGGGAGACAAAACATGAGAGACACCTAACTCTGGGAAACGAACGAGGGGTAGTAGAAAGGGAGGTGGGTGGGGGGTTGGGGTGACTAGGTGATGTGAGCTGAGGAGGGTTCTTGATGGGATAAGCACTGGGTGTTATGCTATATGTTGGCAAATTGAACTCCAATAAAAAAAATAATAATAAATAAAAATAAATAAAAAGAATGCTCGAAGTCCATTTGAGGTTCAAAATGGGGGTTACCCCAGTACCTTGGAATGTGACCTTATTTAGAAACATGATGTGAAAATGGGGATCATAACGGTGGGTCCTAATCCAAAGTGACTAGTGTCCTTATAAAAAAGGAAAATATAGACAGAGAGACAGACATACACAGGAGGAAGGTCACACGAAGAAACTCAGTGGAAGCCCATGTGAAGGTGGAGATTGCAGTGATGGACAATCTACAAGCCAAGGAACACCAAAGATCTATGGCGAACCAGCAAGTCAAAGAGAGAAGATTGTCCTTCACGGCCTTCAGAAGCAGCCAACCCTGCCCACACCTGGATCTCTGACTTCCAGCCTCCAGAACTAGACAACACATTTCTGCTCTTTAAGTCACTCAATTTGTGATACTTTGTTACATTAGCCCTAGGAAACTAATACACCAACACTTCAACCAAGTAGAAATTATTAGTGCTTTAGCTATTGTCACCTAGCAAAGAGCAGCATTTTAAAGGAATGGACAGGGGCCTGGATGGCTCAGTCAGATGCGTGTCTGACTCTTGGTTTCGGCTCAGGTCACGATCTCAGGGTCATGAGGTCACGATCTCAGGGTCATGAGGTCAAGCCCTATGTGGGGCTCTGCACTCGGCTCAGTATCTGCTTGAGATTCTCTCTCCTGCCTCTCCCTCTGCCCCTCCTCCCCATCTCTCTCTCTCTCTCTCTCTTTCTCAAATAAATCTTTAAAAAATTTTAAAGGAATGGAAAATGTGTTTGAGAGGGAAGGCCTAGAAGATCCAGAAGAGGGATTGGTGCAAGCAAAGGGCACAGCAGAGGGCATGTTGCCACAAAGGCCATAGCATCCCCAAGCGCTAACCTAAGGTCACTGGGAGCCTCAGAAAGTTAGGGATGGAGCCTGAACTGAAGGTCAGGAAGGTGTGAAAGATAAGCTCTCCTACACTGACTTTGCTGAGGCTTTGACCACTAGGTTTTGTCTATAACCTGAAATAATCAAATGGCAATGCAAGTAGTAGTAGTAGTAGTAGTAGTTCAGTGCAGGCTAACTAACCATCGCGAACAAGTGCAGACTGCATGGCTTACACTGAAGGCTGGAAACCCAAGATCAGGGTGCCAGTAAAGTAGATTTTATCCTGAGGTCTCCTCTCTTGGCTTCCAGAATGCCACCATCTCTGTATGCTCATAGGACCTCTCTGTACACATGGGAGAGAGAAAAAACTCCCTGGTGTCCCTTCTTATAAGGACATCGGTCAATCAGATGAGGGTGGTACCCATATGACCTCATTTAACCTTAATGTTTTCCTACTCCAAATATAGCCATACTGGGGGGTTAGGGCTTTGGTATTTGAAATCGGGGGGGATACAAGCATTCAGCCCATGACAGCAAATTTAAGTCTTTTCTCCTACCATGTTAGGCTTAAGATCAAGTTTATTTCCATTATAGGGAAATAAACTAAATTTCTCTCTCTGCATCTGAGTGTGTGACCTGTAAAACTCGGGCCATCCGTATAACATGTAACTATCATGTATCTTGTATCTAAGCATGAATATATAAACTTCTAGAGGATTTATATAAGATATTAGCATTGGATAGCATTTGGAAATGGCCTTAGATGAGTTAAATGCTAATTTTTCTCATGAACAAGAAGACCGAGGGCTGGGGACAGATTGACAACGTCATCAAGGGGACCAGCTCTTCTGTTGTCCTGACCCAACATCCTTAGCGTGGCCTTCATCCTCAGGTCACAAGATGCCTGATGTCCTGCGGGTATGTGTGTGCCCACTCTCCAACCCGTGAATTCTTCACAACCATCGATTTTGTTTCCATGGATTCGTGGAGACTTTGTCTCTACCGTGGTGGGCAGAGAGCAGCTGAAAATGGCAGTCTTCCTTTCTTCCCCCACCCCCTTCTTTTTAAAGAAATATCAGGCTTCCGGGATTAGTAGTAAGAGCTGCTGATTGACACATCGCCTAGAGTCACCCAACATTTTTTACCCAAATCTGATGTCATTTTCTCTGGAGAGATTACCCAGCCCGTCTGCTTCCCCTTGCGGCCACAACAGCAGCAACTACAATTGAATAATCGTGGTTATCCCAGGGTTCAGCCGTATGCAGTCCTTCCTTAAAAATGAAACAAAACCAAAGGAAATATCCAATATGTTTGCAATTTTGTTCCTTGCTGGGAAGGGACCGGTAAACTGCCTTTTGCGGCATAGCTGGAACAGAAGAGAAACCCATCAAAGGCGGGAGAGGCCGAGGGGGTGCAGACACAATTATCTCCCAGCCATTTGGGCTTTCAAGTTAAGGAAGCCGATTGTAGCAAGTGACTCCTTTACAGAACTGCCAACTTATTAGAGCTGCAGCCAGGGACCTGGAGCTTAGGGAGGCGGGCCCGAATGCTGCAAACTTCTGGCGCTGACTTGAATTTAGAATCAAGTTCCAGGAGTTTTTACCCCAATGAGAATCAGTATTCCCTAGTTTACTTTTGAGAAGAAAGTTTAAGTCCTCTAGGAACCCAAAGGCGTAGGATAGAGACCTAACAGTTTACTGCTTACACTTATAATCTGAGGGGGGAAAGAGCTGTTTTCTTTTTCTGTTACTTGATGAATGCAAGAGCCACTGCTCCTGGAATATAATTCTCTCTCTTTCCCTTTGTCTCTCTCTCTTTCTTCTATGCTGACAGTACTACTTTGCAATGTAAAATGCCCACATCTTATTTCTTTTTTTAAAATTTTTATTTATTTATGATAGTCACACAGAGAGAGAGAGAGAGGGAGAGGCAGAGACATAGGCAGAGGGAGAAGCAGGCTCCATGCACCGGGAGCCCGACGTGGGATTCGATCCCGGGTCTCCAGGATCGCGTCCTGGACCAAAGGCAGGCGCTAAACCGCTGCGCCACCCAGGGATCCCCTTATTTCTACTGCTCTTTGAATTTTGACAAATGTGACCCCATATAACTATCATCCAGTGCAAGATATAGAACATTTCCGTCATCCAAGAATATTCCCCAGTGCCTTTTTCCTGTCAACCAGCACTATTCCAATTTCTATTACCATGGATTAGTTCTTGAACTTTGTATTAATGGACTCGTAAATTATGTATTCTTTTGTGTTGGCTTTTCGTGCTCAACATAACGTTTTTCAGATTCATCCATGATCACCTGTATCAATAGTTTGCTTCTTTTGATTGAGGAGTAGAATTCCATCATAAAAACATATCATAGTTTATCCATTTTCTTGTTGGTGTTCCAGTTATTATAAATAGAACCACCAAGAACATTCTTGGACATATGTTTTGGTGGAATATGTGTTCATTTCCTTTTGTTGTTGTTTAGAAGTGGGAAGGCGCAGAGGGAGAGAGAGAGAGAGAGAGAGAGAGAGAGAGAGAGAATCTTATGAAGGCTCCAGGCCCAGCATGGAGCCCGATGTGGGGCTCGATCACACAATCCTGAGATCATGACCCGAGCAGAAATCAAGAGTTGGACATTTAACTGACTGAACCACCGAGGTACCCCTATGTGTTCATTTCTGTTGGGTATATATACCCAGGGGTGGATATTCTGGATTATCAGGTAGATGCATGTTTAACTGAGATTATACTATTTTTATATCTGCCATCAACAATGTATGGTTGTCAACACTTGATATTGTCAGTCTTATAATTTTAGACATTCTGATGAGTGTGCTACAGTGTCTTACTGAGGTTTTAATTTGCATTCCTTGTTGCCTAATGATATTGAACTCTTCATGTACTTCTTGGCCATTCAGGTATCTTCCTTTTCAAAGTGCTTATTAAAGATTTTTGTCTGGGCAGCCCGGGTGGCTCAGCGATTTAGCGTCACCTTCAGCCCAGGGCGTGATCCTGGAGACCCAGGATCGAGTCCCACGTCGGACTCCCTGCATGGAGCCTGCTTCTCCCTCTGCCTGTGTCTCTGCCTCTCTCTGTGTGTGTCTCTCATGAATAAATAAATAAAATCTTAAAAAAATATTTTTGTCGACTTTTATGGATTCTTTAAAAAGTATTGATCTATAAGAATTCTTTATATATCACAGAGAAAGTCCTTTTCAGATGTAAGTTCCTTGAATATTTCCTCTCAATCAGTAGTTTGACTCTCATTTTTATTCTTCTGTGTGAAAATTATCAAAGTAAAACTGAGTGGAACTTACCACTGCACAAATAAAGGTGTATAGATTATGGACTTGTTCTGTGAAATCGGAATCATATAAAAGCTACAACAAAACCAATTCTATTTCTGTGAACCTAAGGTTCTCTTAAAAATAAAGTTCATCGACTTTTAAGAGAAGAGGAATGCCAAAAACAAAGAGAAAAACAATTCTACTTAAAACAGAAAAGAGAGACCCAAAACCAAATCCTATAATCACTATAATTGGTGAATATTGAGGAATTTGGTTCTCTATTCCCTGAAGCACTGCTTGTCTTCAACAACTACTAATAATACAAAAATCCTAAAATGCACATTTTTATCCTGGGGTTAAGAATTTATCCTTTTATAATCCGGAAACCAAAATTGTCTACGAAATGTGTAACCTGAGTTTGAGGAACAGAGGAAGGCTCCCTGAGAAGCCTTGTCTCATGTCACCTGCCTCTCACCACCTCCAAGTCCTGTCCCAATTCCAGCATCCCTCAAGTCCTTTGGCCTCTGAGCTAACCCAGGGATCTGCTATGTGTGAGGGTGGACTCATCCCAGGCCAACTTCCTGAGCTAAAATGGGGTCCCATGTCCCGTGCCAGCTGCACCAGGTCTTAACAACTATCTCCTTAGAGCCTCTTTTCCCAAGCATGCCCTTCCTCACGGTTTGACTTGGAACGAAATTGGGTAAAGATTCCTTTTTGCAGGGGATTCCTGGGTGGCTCAGCGGTTTGGTTTGGCCCAGGCCTTAATCCTGGAGTCCCGGGATCGAGTCCCGCGTTGGGCTTCTAGCATGGAGCCTGCTTCTCCCTCTGCCTGTGTCTCTGCCTCTCTCTCTTTCCCTCTATGTCTATCATGAATAAATAATTTTAAAAATCTTAAAAAAAAGAAAGATTCCTTTTTGCAGAGCCCCAAAGTAACCTGCCTCAGGAAACCAACTCTTCATAAACTGTCAGAGCAAGCCACACCTCCCACCAGGAATCAGGAAGTCTTGGTTCCATAGTCAAAACTCTCTTCCAGCCTGCCCTGGGGTGGCACCTGCTCTCAGGTAACCCATGTGCAAAGCCTAATGCTCCACATCCATCCTGCCGAGCCCTTTGGCATGCCTGCCTTCAGGTTCTGTGTGGCAGAGAAGGTAGCCTCTTTACTTGACCAAGCTCCATTGCTGGTTCCTACAGCCTCTCCTGACTTGGTTCTGAGAGATATTCCTTTTTTTTTTTTTTTTAAATTTTTTTTATTGGAGTTCAATTTGCCAACATATAGCATAACACCCAGTGCTCATCACGCCAAGTGTCCCCCTCAGTACCCATCACCCAGTCACCCCAACCCCCACCCACCTCCCCTTCCACTACCCCTTGTTCATTTCCCAGAGTTAGGTGTCTCTGAGAGATATTCCTGATTCCTCCCAATCAACCACCCTACCACACACAGCCTTTTTGTCTTCTTTTTTCCTTTAAGATTTTATTTATTATTCATGAGAGACACAGAGAGAGAGAGAGAGAGAGAGAGAAAGAGAGAGGCAGAGACATAAGCAGAGGGAGAAGCAGGATCCCTACAGGGAGCCTGATGCAGGACTCAATCCCAGAACCCTGGGATCACGCCCTGAGCCAAAGGCAGATGCGCAACTGCTGAGCCACCCAGGCGTCCCCACTTTTGTCTCCTTATGGTCATTTGAGTCGGTTTGGGGTACCTGTCACCAAAATAACCTTGACTTGGTTCAAGGGACGTCAACATGTATGAAAGTGGGGAAATAGAAGCATTGGCCGTGCCCTGCATGAAGCCCCGTGGTGGATATACCAAGGGAAACATGGGATGGTGAGTCAAGACCTCCTGACAAGCTGACCCCACCACCTGCACAGGAGCAGGGAAACATCTGCAGAACACAGAGCCGGAGGAGGGTGCCCTTGAAAACACAATTCCAAACCATGCAGTGGGGCTGAGAAATGCAGGGCGCCAGGGCTAGCCAGTCCCCCTCAAAGGACAGCATGAAGAGATGTGTGTTTCCAGATGTGTTGGGGCAACAGTAACCAAAGAGCTAGACACAGGCTTTCCAAATGCAGAGTCAAGAGAGGTTTGCTGGTTAGTCCAGGCTTGTTCCAGCCCATGGAGGAAATGCCACCAGGACCCACCAACTACTCCACTTTCCAGTTCTGGTTGTGGCTGGAGCTACCCCCATTTGTTCTCATGCCAGGCCGAGTCTTAGATACTTCAGATTCATCAGTGAAAGGACCGAGCGCCCTGCCCTCAGCAAGTTCACATTCTATTTACTGAGCGTCTATGGGACGCTGAGCAATCGTCAAAGCTCTTCACCGCGTTCATTCAATCCTCAGAGCAGCCCACTGAGGCAGGCACTGTTCGGAGCTGTACTATACAGTTGTTGAAACAAGGCTCAGAGAGAGGAGGAAAGTGACCCAAGGGTGCACAGTTGGCAAGTGGCAGAGGTAGGACCAAGCAGACAGCCTTGTTCCAGGACCAGAGGCCTTGACTTCCGTCTAGGTAGAATTGGCAACCTGGGCCTATTTCCCCTGCTCCTCACACGCATGAATCATTCAGCTGGAATCCTCTAGGCACCGGGATACAATGGGAGAGGAACCCTCGGTCCGGTGAGAGGTGTGGCCTTGTTTGGTCTTGGCCAGTAGGAGCTCTAAAGAAGGAGCCATTCGTGCCACAGGATGTGGGTTCACAAGGAGGAGCAGTCCAGAGAGGACACCTCAAAGACATGGCGGGGGAGGGGGGAGAAGAGCGAGGGGGCCTGGGGGGAAGACAAGGGGTCTGGTGTGGCTCTGAGACCAGTCCCTTGTGGTGGGGGTGGGGGAGGGACAGTGAGGGAGAGATGAGGGGGGTCAGTGGGAAGTGGGTGGGAGGAAGTGGGAGGATGTCCAGTGCCTGTCACCTCAGAGGAGGGAAAGGAGGGAGGAAAAAAAGAGTAAAAAACCAAGGAGGGACTGGTTATGAAAGGCAGTGTTCCATTAAAAAGTTTGGGCTTGGGCAGCCTGGGTGGCTCAGTGGTTTAGCGCCACTTTCGGCCCAGGGCCTAACCTGGAGACCTGGGATCGAGTCCCACGTCGGGCTCCCTTCATGGACGTCAGGTTCCCTGCATGGAGCCTGCTTCTCCCTCTGCCTGTGTCTCTGCCTCTCTCTCTCTCTCTGTGTGTGTGTGTGTGTGTGTGTCTCATGAATAAATAAATAAAATCTTAAAAAAAAAAGTTTGGGCTTTCTTTTATCAACATGGAGTCAGGAATGGTTTAATTGGGAGGTGATAAGCGGTATTTGACGACATTTGTGTTTCCATGCTAGATAAATAGAGGTGATAGAGATAGACACATAGATAGATGAGGCGGGCCAGAGGTGAGGAGAGATGCAGGAGGAGATGGGAATGACTTGGATGTGGGGTGGTGACAGCGACAGGGATAGGGGGTGTATATCCTTTCCCCTGGGGTGGGTGGAGGAGTAGAGGGACAGGGCTGGGCAGAAGCTGGATTACTTGTTCCATTTCTCCTCCTGCCATCGCCTCAGTGCAAGGAGTCCTCTGCTCCTGGTTGGCTGGTGGCCAGTGGCCGGGGCTGGGACTGGTGGCTGGAGCTGATGGCTGGTGGCTGGTGGCTGGTGGCTGGCGGCTGGGGCTGGGACTGGTGGCTGGGGCTGGTGGCTGGGGCTGGGACTGTGACTGGTGGCTGGGGCTGGTGGCTGGTGACTGGTGGCTGGTGGCTGGGGCTGGGACTGGTGGCTGGTGGCTGGGGCTGGGACTGTGACTGGTGGCTGGGGCTGGTGGCTGGGACTGGTGGCTGGGGCTGGGACTGGTGACTGGGGCTGGTGGCTAGTTGCTGGTGACTGGTGGCTGGTGGCTGGGGCTGGGACTGGTGGCTGGTGGCTGGTGGCTGGTGGCTGGGGCTGGTGGCTGGGGCTGGGACTGGTGGCTGGTGACTGGTGGCTGGTGGCCTGTGTCCACAAGAAGCAAGCACCGGGCTGGAACAGCCACTTCCCCTATCATTCGCCTGCCACCGGGCTTCAGATCGGCAGGACGCCCCAGCAGACCTGCGGAGAATGTAGCTGCTAATCGCCGCTGAAAAGGTCCCTCCTTAGAAACCAGGGGGTTCGTGCTTGTATTTTGCCATCAGCAGCCCGGTCCACGCCGGCCTCGGTGTCCAGCCGTCCCTGCCACTGCCTTCGGGCCTGCACATTCTTAGGAGGGGACAGATCCCCGCAGGTAGCTGCCACCTCGCCCACAAAGGCAGCCTCGGAGGGAGCCAGGCCCCCGGCGGCGAGGGGCCGAGCCAGCCTGGGAGGGAAGTGACCAAGGTCAATGTTGGGGACGCAGCATCTGCAGCAAAGGCTCCGGCCCATTCTCCTCCTGTGGTCATTGTTACTTTCCACTGACCAGCTGCCTGCAGGCTCCGGGCGAAGACAAAATGGGTAACACAGCCACCATTCAGGGGAGATTAATGCCTGAAATGAGCCACACCTCCGAACAATTGCTTCCTAGAAGAGGGACAGCGCTGAATGGCCGGGGAGCCCCATTGACGGCTGCTATAAAAGAGGGGACGGGAAAGAAAAGTTTCACCCCGCCCCTCAAACCCAGCTCCGGTTCTTCCGTGTCCTTTTCCCTTCTGACTGCCCATTTTGCCTACGTCGCCCTAATCCAGAACCTTCTTTTGATCGGGGCCTCGGGCTGCACGCTTAAAATTCACGGGTTTGCTACTGTAAGTCATATCGGCGCGGCTGCGCGCTGATCGCATTAGTACCATTATCTCTGCAACTTTCCGACTTGACAATTAGTTACTATCATTCACGCTGTGCAATCAGCTGTTAAATCCTCATTTATGCTAATTTGAATACGAATGTGCTGTTCAATAACACGTTAGATTGCCATGTTTACAAATATACTCCAGGTATTTGGAAATTTAGATGATGCAGAACATACTGTTTAACTTGTGCTCGGTGCCAGTTTAAATAACTTAAGCCTATTTACCAGCCACTTAGCAATTCTTTTCACATACTTCTGTTTTCCCCTGTCCTACCCTTCTCAACCCAAACGAAAATATGCTCTTTGGGGTTTGTTTGCGTGGTGGCCGTATTAAACTAATAATCTTCAAGATGAGACTTAATTAGCAGTCACCTCTACGTGGGCCTCCTTTCCTGATTCCTGCTGATCTAATTTCTCCCCCCTCCCACCACGTTTAGAGGCGGATGAGACTGTGAAAGGGGAACCAGGCAGCTGCAGCGTTAAATATCAAGTCCCCGAAAGCAAGTGACCTGTACGTAGCGCAAAAAAGGAAAGAAGAGCAAATCTCTGAATGTAGTTACAACCGCAGAGAGCAAGATGCATCTGCTCGTCAACTTCTGGAAGAACAAGCAAGGTGTCCTGGAGAGCAGGGTGTTCTCAAACTTTAACGTGCAGTTGAACCGCTTGGAGGTTCCCTACGACTTGCAGACGCTGGTTCATTAAGTGAGGCTGGGGCTGACATAGAGGGTGTCTAACCACCTCCCAGGTGCTGCTGACCGGGTACCACACGAGGAGGCAAGACTCGAGAGCAGATGTAATGCGCCCACCTCCAACTATTAGCTTTACACGAAGAACACACTTTTCCATTGGAGAATCCAAAGTCAAGCTTGACAATTCCACTTCTGGGTATATAGGCAAAAGAATTGAAAGCAGGGACTCGAACAGCTATTTACGCACCAATGTTTATAGCAGTGCTATTCTCAATAGTCAAGAAGTGGAAGCAGCCCAAGTGTCCATCCATGGATGAATGGATAAACAAAATGTGGTTCATACATACAATGGAATGTTATTCAGCCTGGAAAAGAAAGGAAGTTCTGACACATGCTACGACATGGATGAACCTTGAGGACATTATGTTAAGTGAAATAAGCCAGACACGAAAGAATAAATACTGTATGATTCTACTTCTAGGAAGCATCTAGAGTAGTTAAATTCACAGAAACAGAGGTAAAATGTTAGAGGGAGGAGGAAATGGGAAATGGTTGAATGGACATGTAATTTGGCAAAGTGAAAAAGTCCTGGAGGTTGACTGCACAATGTGAATGTACATGACACAAACTATGTACTTAAAAATGGTTGAGATGGTAAATTTTATGTTATGTGTATCCTACCACAATTTAAGTTTTTTTAAATATAAAAACAATCATCTTGGTTTTAGGGACATCGTGAAGAAGGTTTACTTCTACCAAGAAATCTGTATTTCAACGGATTCATAATCAATTCTTCAACGAGCTGGCCAGATTTCACCAGCCCAGATACCAGCTCGGAAAGAATAAATTGATTTTTCTCCCACCCTCTATGTCCTTTGATCAAAATTCTATTCCAGCAATTATTGCATTCTGATCAATGTTCAAATTCTGTGTATCTCCATCCCCCCCTGCTCCCAGAGTGTGAAGTTTTCAGGGTGGTTTGCCCTACAGTGATGGAGCAGGTGCTATCTAGCCTTCAGACACTCCTCTCCCCCATCCTGACACAATCCTGATTTTGTTCAAGTGTCTCTCCTTCTCAACTTTGTCTATGTGCTTTGGAGGAGGCCACGGCCCTAGAACATGGACCACGAAAAGTCTAAATCAATTGTGAGGGCTCCATTCCCCCTTCCAATGACTGATTCCAACCTAGTGGTGGGTCAAGTTTGTGGTCATTGAGCTATGAGGGAGCCCTGTGGAAAGGTTTCCTTGCTTTTATGAAGAGATACAGGAAGACACTGTTTCTCTATTTATGAGGGATGCTGTCTGGATGAGACACGTGGAGAGAAGTTGGCCGTCTTGACAGCTGCCTGATTAAGCCAGCACTAGAAGGTGACAGAGCCAAAGGACTCCAGAAAGTCGGAGCCGGAGCCAGAGCCACCCTACCTTTGGATCTCTCGCCATGTCAAAAACAGAGAGCTGGGATCCCTGGGTGGCGCGGGATCCCTGGGTGGCGCAGTGGTTTGGAGCCTGCCTTTGGCCCAGGGCGTGATCCTGGAGACCCAGGATCGAATCCCACATCGGGATCCCGGTGCATGGAGCCTGCTTCTCCCTCTGCCTGTGTCTCTGCCCCTCTCTCTCTCTCTCTCTGTGACTATCATAAATAAATAAAAATTAAAAAAAAAAAAAACAGAGAGCTTCCTAGTTTAAGCTGATTGAGGAGGAATTTTCTGTCCCCTGCAGCCAAAACAAATCTAATTGATAACATCTTGTGAGTAGGAGATATTCTGATATTGGATGGATTAAATTAAAGTAGGAAGATTGGTTTGGTTCACTGCCCTTAAGGGACTCCTCAGGCAGGGTGACAACTGTCCCCGTGCTAAGCAACCTCATGTGTGAAATGGGTTTTCCAACTAGAAAGATTAACAGGGTATTATTGTTTGTTTTGCTTGTTTTATTCACAGATTCTCCTTGGGCTACCTTTCCTGGGATAACATGTAAAATGTCATTCCATTTATAAAGTTTCATTAAATTTTTACCTTTTGACAGATCTGTGTCTTACAAGAGCAAACTTCAGGAAGGGTCATCGTAATGGCTGATGTTTATCTAGCATTTATGCGCCAGGCCTTACGCACAGTTAATCCCCAGATTGATTCTATGATCACTCTCCTTTCACAAATAAAGAAACAGAGGCACAGAGAGCTCCATTCACTTGCCCAAGGCCACACAGCTAATCATGGGCGGAGGATGGGATTCGAACCAACTCTTAGGCGTGTTGTGGCTTTCCTCAATTTGGATCACTGCCATCCATTCCCTACAGCATGATCAGAAAGACCTTAAACCTTAAAACTATTAAAATCTCCTTAGAACTCAGACCATGTTAACCTCCAACTCCGCGCCCCTCAGTGGATTCCCGTGGATGTTCCAGATAGCATCCGAAGTGCTGACACAGCTCACAGGCTCCACCTGTGTTGGTCTTCACCCCAGTGTCATCTCCAGGCCTGCTTCCCTCCCCTGGTCAGCCTCTTTAACACCTTCTTTGGCACCTGGTATTCATTCTGCCTGAGTGCAACACCTAACCAACACACATGCACACACACACAAACACACACACCTGCCTCCTGGAGAACTTCCACTCACCCTTCAAGTCTCAGTTGAAACATTTTACTTAGAGTTCTCTGCTGACCTATCAATCTAATTTGTCTCACGGTTATTCCCTCCCTGTCACCTTTGGCACAGCATTTCTCAGAATTTGTAATTGTATTAGTCTGTGATTTTCTGCTGTGTCTCTGTCCTCCCAGAGGAGAGGGTCAGCTCCACTTGTGCAGTGTCATGCCCGTGTTGTCTGCACCTTATCCAAGTGATGGGCACGCCACAGCAAGAGTGGGGAAATACTCAGGGACAAGAGGGAGAAAGGAGGTTGAAAGGCAAAGAAAAGACTGGAAGGAAGGGAGGTGAGATTGAGAGAACACTGGCAGGAAGAAAAGGACCGTGAGGCTCCACAAGTTGCCAAGTATTTGAAAATGTTTACCATGGTAACATTCTCTCCCCAGATAAGCCAGGGGCACGGCTCAGCAATAGCTAGCTTCTTTCTTTCTTTCCTTCCTTCCTTTTTCTTTCTTTCCTCCTTCCCTTCCTCTCTCATTTATTCATTCATTTATTTATTTATTTATTTATTTATTTATGATAGACAGAGAGAGAGAGAGAGAGAGAGAGGCAGAGACACAGGAGGAGGGAGAAGCAGGCTCCATGCCGGGAGCCCGACGTGGGACTTGATCCCGGGACTTCAGGATCGCACCCTGGGCCAAAGGCAGGCACTAAACCACTGAGCCACCCAGGGATCCCCTTCCTCTCTCTTTCTATACCTGTTTTCCCTTTTCATTTTATTTTTTAAAAGATTTATTTATTTGAGAGAGAAAGTGAGAGTGTGAGCGAGGGAGAGGCCGTAGAAAATCTCAAGCCGACTCCATGCCCAGCTCAGAGCTCGACATCAGCTCAAACCCAGGACCCTGAGACCATGACCTGAGTGGAAATCAAGAGCCAGCCACTTAAGTGATTGAGCTACCCAGGCTCCCTCTGTTTCCCCTTTTTAAAAAAAATCTCCCTAAAACAAAAGTAAATGACCAGCATTTAAAATTAAATCATCTAGGGCACCGGGGTGGTTCAGTCGGTTAAGCATCTGCCTTTGGCTCAGGTCATGATCTTGGGGTCCTGGGATTCAGCCCTGCATGCCTGCTTCGCTCTCTCTTCCCCCACTCATGCTCTCTCTATCTCTGTCACTATCTCTGTCTCTCTCTCTCTCAAATAAAATATTTAAAAATAAATAATAAATAAAATTTACATCAAATTTTACATCAAATTATATCATAGGGTCATGAGATTTGCTGCTCAGACATTTTCCTTTAATGAATTCAGAAATAACTAGTGAGAAAAATATAATGACATGAAAACACTGAACGATGAGAGCCCCTAAAACAGAATAATCTGTGCACAGTAATAGAATTTCTAGCACTTAAAAAAAAAGAATTTCTAGCACTTTAATTCATTTTAAAATAGATGAAATAAATTTATTCCAGAACAAATCCAGCTACCTATGACATATTATTATACTCAATATATTGTTTTAAAATTTATTTTTCAGAGTACTGAGTTATTATAACTAAGGTGGTATTGACTAAGAAAATTCTAGCTATCCCACTTAAGCCATACATTGTTTCCCCAGGTTTGAAAGTACGAAGTATTGTACTTTGTATGGAGTAACTGAAAAATGCCTTCTTTCTTTTGTTTGTTTGTTGGAGTCATTTTTAAATTCATTTTATTCAGAGTGGTGATTCATCAATGAATCACCTGGGGTAGCAAAGAAAACCAAAGACAGGGAGGGAGAAAGAAGGAGGAAGGAGGGAGGGGGAGAGAGGGAACCTATGCATCCAAATTAATATTATCCTTCTACTGTGTTACCCTGAGATTACACATTCATTCTTCTGTACCTCCATTCCCAAATATTTGGGGGAAATTTCTATCTGGAATATATATATATATATATATATATATATATATATATATATATATATTTTAATTTTTTGTAGCAGTCTTTCCTGGCAGTAGGTCTAGCATGGGATAGACCATCACTGATGCATCTGTATCACACATCATGATAAAGGTTTAATCCTGGAAGGGACTTTAGAAGTCATCAAGTTTGTATCTTTAGATAAGAAAACTGGAATTCTGAAAGTTCAAGACACTTGACAAAGTCACAGAGCTCTCATTTACTTAAAAAATCAATGAGAGGATAAGAAAGGGGATTTGAATCACTGCCACATTGAATTATTCAAAGTATATCATTCTTTTTCATTGGATTTTCTCTTTCATTCATGCCACAAATATTTACTGCGAGCCTTGTGTGTTGGGGGCACTGCCAGGGATATAGCAGTGAACAAATAGACAAAACATTCCACACGTTCATGGAGTTCATGTTCCAGGGATTCAATGTGATTTAAATTCTTGATTCTACTTTCCAATTCAGAGGTGGCTATTTTAACGATTTTCAGGAACCACCTAATTAGAATCAAAGATGCTGAACAAATTCTCTATTGACACAACTTGGTGAGTGTAGGAATTGCAAATATGAGTCAACTATTGATTACAAAGAGGAAACGGTGTACACACAAGTTTTTTAGGGAGAAATAATTAAGCCCCATGAAAAAACAGTGCTCCAACATGACATTCAGATTCAGCCGCCACATCTAAAACACAGGGAAGGACTGTTGGAAATAAGAGAAAACTAAGCATTTTTAAAGGCTTTACATCCAAGATAAGAAGACATTAAACTTTTGGCAAGCATCCTGGCAGCTAGCAGAATGGAGCCACACACTGCCTGCAAGTGTTTAGCTCACAGCTGTTGGAAATGAAGAATGTCAAAATACCCAAAAGCAAGAATCCATGCACACACATCAAAGAAGCAAAGCTCTGGGGGACACCCAGTGTCGAAGTGGATGATTCCTGGAGCACCAGAGGAAAGGCAGGAAGGGGAGGTGCTGGACAACATAGAAGATGGACCAATCTTGATATCACATCTCTAACTTCAGCTGTGTTCATCCCCCCTGTACCACCATGGAAAGTTGTCCCAGACATTTGAAAATTCATCTACTAGGACCCAAAGCCTGTTGCTGTTACTTCATTCTGCAAAAGGTGTGTTGTTTACTCCATGATGGCATCATGAAAACTCAGGCTGGGGTCCCTTTTCTCTTTTTCTAAAAGTTCTGCTCTTTCTTTTCTTTTCTGTTCTTTTTTTTCTTTCTTTCTTTCTTTCTTTCTTTCTTTCTTTCTTTCTTTCTTTCTTTCTTTCTTTCTTTCTTCTTTCCTTCTTTTTTTCTTTCTTTCGAGAGTGGTGGGAGGGGCAGAGAGAGATAGAGAATCTTAAGCAGGCTCCATGCCCAGTGTGAGCACTGGCAATCCTCACACTCACAATCCTGAGATCATGACCTGAGCAGAAATCAAGAGTTGGGTGCTTAACCAAATGAGCCACCCAGGTACCCTCTTTTTTCTCATATTTACTGCACCAGTAGAAATAGTTATTTTTTTAACCCTTAAATTAACCTTATATTATAAAGAGAAAACATTGTTTATTTTGAGAAGCCAATGTTCTGAAAGTTCACAAATCTCTATAACTGTAGTTCTTTGGTTTAAGATGAAACATCACATTCCAGCTACAAGAGAGCGGCAGCTTCACAAAGGGGGCAAACATTTGTGTGACTTTCTAGAGGACAGTTTGAAGATCATGTCACTCAAAGCAGTATGGTACTGGCACAAAACTATAGACATAGATCAAAGAAGATTATGTCACAACTTGGAGAAATGGTGGGGTTACTTTTCTATTTTTCTATCTTTATGGAATTAGACAATGTTGGTTTTATAATTTAAATAAATATTTTCTACGAAATAAAATGGAGTGAATCTCTACTACAGCTTAGAATATGTGGCATGTGCCAAGCTACAGCCTTTCACATAAAATGACAAAGGAAAGTGGCAAAGCTGGAGAAAGCAGTGGAGAGATTATCCATGGACCAACTAAATCAGAGGACATATGCAATAGACAGAGGGAGAAGGTGGTGTTTTGTAAATTGCTGAGGAGAACCTAGAGAGAACACAAGACAACTATAGTCCCAAGGCATAAGAGCTGCAGGTTGCAAGAGGCTGAATTAATACAGTTCAGCTTGGCTTCCCAGCCACCGCATATCCTGCCCACAAAAAGTCAGCTGGCAGGATTTGTATTATGTAATAAATTCCCAGAGGACAGCTTGACTACATGTGTAAAAACCGTCATATTATCCTTTGACCCGATAATTCTACTTTAGTCAGAGAAGTACATACTATATATAATCACAAAAATGATTATATGAAGATGTCCATTTCAGTGTTCTCTATACTATGAACAAAACGGACATACTCTAACTGCCTCACAAAAAAGGGCTTAGTTGGGTAATTAAGTTGTGTCTGGATGATGGACTCTTATGCTCCCTTTAAAAAGGAATGTGCAGACCTAGAGTCAGGGATATGGAAAGAATTTCCATAATATTCTGTTGAGCAAAAACAAGCAGTTTGGGGCCCCTGGGTGGCTCAGTTGGTTAAGCATCTGCCTTTGGCTCAGGGCATGATCTCAGGGTTCTGGGACAGAGCCCCACATGGGGCTCCCAGCTCAACGGGGAGCCTGCTTCTCCCTCACCCTCTGCCTGTTGCTCCCTCTGCTTGGGTTCTCTTTCCCTCCCTCCCTCTCTCTCTCTCTCTCCATCAAATAAATAAATAAAATCTTAAAAAAAAAAAAAACAAGCCATTTATAAAATGGTATGTGTGGTATGGCTTAATTTTCACCTAATAAAATGTACAAATGCCAGGGAGACATCTGAGAGAGTGGTCTCCAGTCTGTTGATGGTGGTGACTCTAGGTGGAGAATTTAGGGAGATGTCTACTCTGTTCCTCATCCTGCCCCATGTAGCCTGAACATTCTAGAAGAGTCGGTGTGGTACTGGAAGGAGGCCTCTGGGACAGAGCTGCTGGGAAGTCCTGAGAAACCCCAGGATAACGGTCCATGCAGGCCCTGTGGATGGATTTGAGGGTGGCAGAAAGGCGTCAATGATGTGGAAGCAAAGAGGGATCCAAAGCAGTTTATGGCAAGAGAAAGAACTGTGACCAAGCAGAATTTCCGGGTGATTAGAGCTAATTCACTGGGAGGCTGCACGGGATTGCGTGTCCCATTATTATTCATAGAATTCCTGCCATCATAGAACTCAGCGCGCCACTGGCACGGTCAGGCTAACCGGGATTTTTCTCAGTTAACATGGGGCTTGTGCAGGAAAAGGAAGTAGCAAAGCTAACTTTCTCAGGAGACACCACAGTCTTTGGAGGTGGGACAGAAATCGTTCCAAGCAACATAGAAATCGTTCCAACCCATCAAGGTCCACAGTAGGCTGAAAACTATCTTGAATGGTGTGTGTCCAGCACTATGAGATATAATAAGTTTTTCTTTCCTAAAAAAGAGGGGGACTATCCCTGTAACTATTACACTCAGCTTTAAGGTCCTCATCAATCAAAGATGTGAATAGTTATCTGTTCTAAAATAGACTAGCTTAACAGTATAAACTTTTCTGTGGGGGAGAAGCTTCGGTGGCCCAATTACTAATGTGCCTGATTGAATGTTCTCTTTAGAGTAGGTGGAGCTAGCAACAGAAATGAAAAGCTTTCTCTCCTTAAAGAATTTCCAATACTTCAAAAACACAGTTTATATCAGCTAAGTTAAAGGGAAAAAAGGCATTCTAAAAATATAACCCCAAGTACATATTAACAGGAAATTATCTGCAAAATTTTTACCCCAAAGAGTTCCAACTTAAATGTCTAGGGAAGTGACATCCTAATTTCTAGAGGGCTTTCCTCCTTGATCATTTTAAAATTTGACTGCCAAAAGAAATGAAAAAGTAAAACCATAAAGCAAAGCCAAGCTGCAACAAAGGATCCTCAAACATTGATCCCATTTAAACATTTAAGAACGTCTCCAAGTGAAAAACAAGCATCTCTGCTCAAACCTAGTTAGAAAATGTTTGATGTTACAACGCAGATTTTCTATCATGCACTTTGCGTTAACACAGAGATACAACTTAATACAATAAGCATGGCTTCTTCCATTTGGGATTCTTAGAACATAAGAAATGTAGCATGCCGGCTATTTATTTGGTTTGAATGAATAGTGATGTACATATGGGATATGATTAAGATAAGTTAGTCTATGACCATTTGCTGCTTGAAATTTTCCCATTCAGCAGAATCTATACATTGCTGATGTTAAAAATGAGAGGGTTTTTGTGTGTGTGACCCAAAAAAAAAAAAAAAGTATTTGTGTAATCTTCAAAGTGTTTAATTTGTATTAAAGCTAAATCCAGAGGCTCTGAAACCTTAGGGGCTCTCGATGTGGATTTTTGTTCTGGTTCACACACCTTGAGACAAAGGCTCATAGTCAAGATGTGGAGGAAAAAGACGTTTTTTTGTGTGAGAGATGCGGGGCAAATTTATTCCGCAGGCAGCCTGGAATGGGCTTCAGAAAATGGATAGAGTGTCTTCTTGAAGAAAGGGCCTCTAAGTAAACTCGACTGCCATTCAAAAGATTTGCTCTGACACTTAACAAGTAGTGCAGGAAGAAAGGAAAATCTGTTGTCAGGTTTGGGGTGTTTATCAGCCCCCCTCGAGACACTTGACCTAATGCTGTGGCCCCCCTAATCCGCTGATCTGCATGCCGTGGCCTCGCGAGCCTCAGCCCGCAACTGCCAGCAAAATTGCCTGGAACACTTGTTCCAACACATTGATCCCTCAGTATATTGTGTGCGGCTCACCTACTCCCCCTCCTCCCCTCCCACCCTCCTCCTGCGGCTTCCCCTAAATTTAATTCTGCTCACAAATTGTGAAATAAGTTGTTTGGGCTGGATTTGTCGAGTGAATTGTCCCACTAATGAAACAGTCTGTTCATTATACAGTTGTAGGACGGAAGATTTAGCGCTCCCATACCCCGGGACCCGGGCAGGTTAACGTTTTTAGACTGACAGTTGACAAAAGAATGAATAGCTCTCTCCTGTCAAATCAGGCTTACAAACAGCTTGGCATACAAACAGTTACTGCTTGTGTGCATGTGGATTTAGGGTCCCCGCCTGCTAATGCCCCAGATTTGTAAGTACAAATTGGTTAGTCTTCAAACTGTTTGCGAAAGGAATAAAATGACCAAAAATTAGTTTGTTTTAGCCTTTCCCCCTCCCCTCCCCGCTCCTGCAAGTGAAACATTAAAAAAAAAAAAAAAAGAAAGAAAGAAAGAAAAGAAAAGAAAAGGAAAGGAAAGGATAAAATAGTGTGTAGTGGTCTCATGGAATATTGTTGGGTTTTTGCTGAAGGCATCAAATTAAGCAGGACCATTGTTTGGCAGGAAACATTTTGTTCTGCTTGGGCACCCTGCTTCTCGGAAAGCAGCTGAAAATCTAATGGAATTAATTTAAGACGTGTGATTTTAAAAGATAGAGCAGAGAGAGTGGAGGGAGAGCTCAAAAACTTTCATCTCATTCATTTTAGTACCTGTTACTTCAAACGGGTTATAATACCTCCCCTCCTTCTAACTGCATTGATCTTTCAAAATGGGTCGTTTGGATTTCTGAATCTTTTCATAGGCAATTATGTGTAAATTAGCCAAAACCCTTTTTATTTTTCTATGGAAGTTTGAATTGTTTGGTGAATAAGTTAAATTCCTGCAAAATCTTCGAGGATGCTGTATAGGGAGTCAGGTGAAGGTTCTTCTCACGTTATTTATCATCAGTAAGGTGATAGTTTTCATTCTGGATTGGGTTAAAAAACTCGTTGGTGTATTAGAACTATAACAGAATAGTAGATAAGAGTAATATATAGTTCTATCACTTTTTAGGAGAAACAAACAAAAAAGGTAACAGACTAAGAATTTTTTTTTTAGATTTAAGCTTGATCTAACACCTCTGAGTTCAAAACTCTCCCCTTGGTCAGATACAGCCCCTGGATGGCCAACCCTGCAATACTAGAAGCTATCCTTTCATATATCAGGAAGTTCATTATCACATGTTTCCATGTACTATAAAGGCCATTTAAAAAAATCAGACTTTTAGGCAATGTTGCAAGCAGAAGTGATGAGTTAATTCAAACATTCCTTTAAACCTTTTCTCTTATTGGTGCCTAAAACTTGTACTGATATTTTGAAGCATTAAGAGCTTCCAAACATGGGGCACCTGGGTGGCTCAGTGGTTGAGTTTAGGTTGTGATCCTGGGATCCTGAGATCCTGGGATCAAGTCCCACATGGGGCTCCTCATGGGGAGTCTGCTTCTGCCTCCGCCTATGTCTCTGCCTCTCTCTCTCTCTCTCCCTCTCTCTGTGTGTCTTTCATGAATGAATAAATGAAATCTTAAAAAAAAAAGAGTTTACAAACAGTAGGTATGATCATACCTCATTAATGTTCAAAGTCAGTGACAGCTGGCTACTGGGGATCTGAATAAAGCAAAAGCATGAGAGAGAACAGTGGATCAGCCTCCATCCCAAATAGGGTGCAGTCGTTTCATATGAATTCATCCAAGCCTACAGAGTATGCTGCACATGTGAGCCCTTAAGCCAAAACCGGTCATTTAAATCTGGGGACACGAGTGGCAGAGAAAACTACAAACAGCTCAGCGACAACAAACTAC